>NC_037544.1:21602456-21638471 GCF_001531365.2 Cynara cardunculus var. scolymus | reverse complement strand
AAAAGAATAAAACCTTTTGAAGAAGCAAAATGTTTTTTCATCACATAAGTCTTTTCACAGATCCTCTGTGATAACTCTCAGAGGCTCTTTGAACGGATTCTCTGTCGATACTTCTTCTTCGGATTTTAAATGGTTTTTAGTTCGAGGGGGAGCCATGAAAGTTGGCTCATAGGGGGAGTTTTGAAATGAAAATCAAAACCTTAGAAGGTGCCAAAACTTTTGAAGTATCTTGTTCTCAGAGGTCAACTCATCAGAACCTCTGACGCTTCTATCAGAACCTCTGACGCTTCTATCAGAGGCTCTGTGGGTTTGAACTGAGCAAGTACTCATCTCTCTAAGGATTTTCAAACCGTTTAGGTTAATAAAGGTGTAACATACTAGAAGACACCGCACATATCACAAAGGCTCTGTTACCCTTAGGCCTCTGACAGAACTCTCTTATATTTCTTTATTATTGATATGGTGCGCGTAGTTCTGTGGATAAGGGTTAAAGGACATCATGCGCATGTCAGAAACGGGGGCGCACGTCATCAATCGTGCGTCTTCCCAACATTGCGTGTCACATTTTTGATTCGTCACACCCTATAGCCACTCATCACGTTTTTTCTCCCAATAAACAGTTCGTTTTCAAATCCTCACTATAAATACCCCTTCCCCCCAAACCATAAACCTTTACAATATCCTTCTTCTCCGACGAACCTGCAAATTTCGAGCTTCACAAAAAACCTGAAACTATGTCTTCATCTTCAGCCTCCGCTCAATCTGTTAATGACTCAAGCGACAACGAGGTAACCCAATCCCAAGCCCTAACTTCTCACGCTCTATCATTTTTTCAAAATCGAGACGAGAAAGTAGTTCTAGTCAAGAAACCCAACAATTATTACTTTGCTCCATCTCATTCAGGTTTCCCTGAATTTACTTATCCCCTCCTTGAAATTCTTCGTAACCATCCATTATATTATGCTCTCTCAGCCACCAAACCTACACCTGAAACATATATTACGCAATTTTTACTAAGCTCATATATCACTACTCTCGACAATTCTGGTTTAAGCATCGTAGGTTATGCTTCTCACCCGACCGTTAAATCGCTTGTTCCAATGGAACTAAATGTGAATACCCTGCGAACAGCCCTCCGTCTACCCTCCTTGGAAACTCTCAATTTGGATACCTTCGCCCCAACCCCAACAGACGCTGAATTGATCCAATTTCTTGTATTTCACTCCTACACTGCCAAGACTAAAATTGCTAAGAGGACTAAATTCAAACAAAAAGGCCTTCCCCCAATTTGGAATACCCTGTTTTCCATAATCAATTGCTGACTAACAGGGAAGGTCGGCAGCCATGACCAAGCCTCTCACGCAATGCTTTCCATTGTATATGGAATATATTTCAACCTGCCCCTCGATTACGCATAGCTCATATTCGACGACATGGTGGGATTAATCGATAAGAAGTGCACAACACAGAGGGGTGAGAAGTCAAAAGTAAAGGCGCAGAAGAAGGTCAAAGAGGACCTCAATCATCCAAACCTTATCCTACAGAGGTTCTTTGGTCTGGTCTTTGGTGAAATGATTGCAGAGAAGCTGCCCTCTACCGAGCCTAATGCCAGATTGTATCCAATGAAGGAGTTCCACCCCACAGAGCATGAGCTAGGGTACAGAAGCCCCAGACCTCTATCGAAAGCCATGSTCAAATACCTTAGCCACGGAGATAGGAAAGAGTACAGACGTGGATACAGGAGACCAGGGCCGGTCCCTGAAACCCCTCCACGCATAGGTATCCCCCTAGGTGAGAAAGTGCTAAAAATGAGAGTAGAGGGAAGAAAGGAGGAGCCAGTAGAGGATAGAGAGGTGAGTGAGGACAGACCGAGAGTAGCAAGTCCCCCACCAAAGAAGACTCAGAAGGGTGTTGACTCTTCTGAGAAGAAGAAAGGGAAGAAGAGACCCGCAGAAGAAGAGGGTCCAAGCAGTCCTCTACAAACACCAAAGAAGAAGAAATCAAAGAAGGCCCAACCCGCAAAGGTTGTGGTCACAGAGGCTGTAATCCCAGAAAAAGCGTAGAAGGTTGCGCAAGGTGGTTCACGAAGAGTGCCCATCAGAGCAGATACACGAAGTAATCTTCCAAATTCAACAAGAGTTTAAAGCGCCTATAGAAGTAGCTGATTTGGGGACAGAGGTCGTATTAGACGACGAAGAAGAAGAGTTGGAGATAGAAGAGGGAGTAAAAGATGCCGAAGGCACACATCCTAGCCCCCCTCCTAGTGCTACCCACGTTTCTAGGGACCCTGTTCTAGAGGGAACCCCTATTGAACAAGGAGTGCACATGCTGAACCCAACCCAAACCAACCTCGTAGAGGACATTCTTTCATCCTCTGTCGAATGCACTGCCCGAGAACCACAACATACTCCAACATCGTCTCAAAAGGATGCTGGTTTTAAAATAAGAGTCCAGTTGCCCAAGGACTCGTCACAACCCAAAGAGGCATCCGTTGCCTCCCCTCACAAGAGTGAACAACCAACTTATGCTTCAGAGGCATATGAGAGGTTCACAGAGACTGTGGGTCTAGAACGCCCAAAGTCCACACTCGATCACTCTGCCGAGTTAGGCTCTGAACCTACTAGGCACGATATCGACAGAACACTGGTAGGCTCTCCAATTGGAGATGTTCGAGGATCCGGTGGAAGTCCTCGAACTGACATTGCAAAACCAGTTGCTGAGGGTGCCTCACACTCCGAGGCTACTAAGTCACCATGTGTTGGTGATCTATGTTCCCMRRRTRCCTATGTGACGAAGGRGGAGTTRCAAACCTTCGCCAYAGTGGTATTCCAGAGGTTGGACGAGTTGAAAAGCTTGTTCACCTCTCAACCATCGACAGAGGCGTTTGCACCAATAACAGAGACTCTGAAGGAGTTGACATCTACAACTTCAGAACTCAAGGCGACCCTTTCAGCCCTTCAGAGCTTTGTCCTTCATAAAGACGACCTCACAGAAGCTTTCAGCGCTCTGTCTCTCAACCCTTCCTCAATCCAAAAGCTAAAGACAGAGTTATCAGAGGTAGCCGCCTAGTTTGTTGCTGATTTCATCTCCGCCGGCTACACAGACTATTCCGCCTTCAAGGATGAGATCAAGCAGATGTTCTCCTCTGCAGTCACCTATGGCGTTGATACCATATCCTCCAGGGCAAACATCAACCATCTAGCCACTCGTAGAGAGCTAGACGCAATGGTTGAAGCCCTAGGAGAGATCGTGCGCAAATATACAGACCAACTCCTCAAAGAAGCTCGAGCTTCCAACCACCAATCAATAAGAGACTGCACTTCAAAGCTCATCAAACAGGGTGACACATTAAGAAGCGAAATCTATCGCAACCTCTCTAAAATGAAGTGGGCCACAGAGATCGACATAAGCAACGCTTCTGTGAATGCTGAGTTGCTGATCGAGAAAATGGAGAAGGCGGCTACCAGGATTCTGAGGCGATTGAAGAAGGCTCCACTTACTACTTGCAAAACAGAAGCCACCAAAATCCATGACGATCAAGGAGGTGATGACCATGATCGTCATGAGAGGGAGAAGAAGACAGAGAAAAAGACTGAAGAGCCTAAGAAGACAACATCTGCCAAACCACTAAAGATAGTGGACTCTGCAGCTGCCCTGTTCTCAAAAGATAAATTTCCAGAGCCTAAGGGGAAAGGCAAGGGTAAAGATGTAGAGGAGTCGCCACAGAAGGGGTCAAGCTCTGAGACGCCAGAGGAGATAAATGAAGAAGAGTATGATGACCCAGACCTAGTTCGAGCGTTAAAGGCGTCTTTGGTAGAGGCACAAGCAAGAAAGGGCAGAGCCCCTATCCCTAGAGCTGGAGAAGGCTCTTCCTCCAAAACGGCGAAGGAGGAAATGTCCACGGGTACGTTTGACGCTCTGGTAGGAATTGTCAAGCCAATCCTACCAGAGGGGTCCACCCAGAGGCCGATACTAGAAGAAGAAGAAACCATAATTCCAGAATCTGCCACAGTGGGAAGGGTTTCTGAGATCCTTGAATCGATGAGCAAAATTCCTACGCAGCAAGTGCGTACATAGCCCGTAACCACTGTGGAGGAGATTCTGCGGTGGCGTTACTCTGCCATGGACAAAGAGCCCCCTTACGATCCAGAGCTTACAGGAATGCCTTCTGCCGCTGCAAAGTTTCACTTCTCAAAACTCAAAAGGCCACGCGAGCAGGTCTTCTCAGAGCACGTCATAACTTCTCTTGAAACCATATCTCCAAGAACAATGCTGAAGAAGACCGTGCTTTATGCTCAATATGGGGTGAAGAGGGATGACGGCAACCTATACACTTTCATAGATGCTGACCTCCACAACCTCTGAGTATTTGACCTTATCTTCTTGCACAAAATTCTTAACAAGTACATGGAGAGGAAGTCAAGCTATTCGATTTCCCTCAGAAAGCTGATCGAAGTAATGCGCACTCAAGTAAAATACTACAGCCAGAAGGACTTTGATATCGCGATGAGGTTGGCCCAAAAAGATTTGAAGATTTCCCTTCCGAAGAACAGGCCAAGTTGGTTACTTAGATGTCATCCCAACACCATTGTCCACAATCCCGTCTTTGGGTTTGTGTTCTTGGACAAGGATGACATTCTAAGGTTCTTTGATCTGGCAGAGGTGAACAAGTATTCAACAGAGTCACTTGAGTGGGTGTTCAACCTAGTAGCAGCAGAGGTGCACAGAGGGCATTTAAGGGCGGACGAAATGACCGGTATTCTGGAAGCAATCAAAGTTCAAGTCTCCTTCAAAGAGTGGATTTTCAAAGTCTACAAAACTATCAAGTCAGATCTGCAATTTTCCGTAGATGACTATCCAGACTCTGTTGTGGACTAATCTTCTGTAATAGTATAGGCCTGAGAAACAAATTTTTCTATTCTTTCAATTTTGTAATTCTTTTCAGAGGATGAGTTTAATCTCCTCTTGTAATTCTTTCTTTTAGTCATTTCTTGCATCCTTTTGTCCAATTCTAGTTTTTCATACTTAGGGGGAGATTGTTAGCTCTAATATTCACTTAATGTGAAAGTATGAAAAAGTATTCTGCAAGTGTTGATAGAAGGGTATCTTCCACAGAAGACATCAGAGGACTAGCAACAGAAGTTGTTTCATTATGCAAGTAAAGTTCAACAGAACCTCTGATGTCTCTCACAGAGGTTCTGGAAAATGGTCCTCTGGCAATAAGAACCTACAAGTCTATTACAGCAGAGCCTCTGAGATGGATCATAGAGGGTCTGCAGATTAGTCTTATGTGAAGATCCTGTTCTACTGTTTTTCAAAGGTTGTTAGCTGCATGTGCTTCTCATGTGACTAGATTTTAATAGACTTTATTTGGACGGCTTAAATGATTTCACTTTCTAGATCATGTCAGTAAGGTCGTTAGGGTCTAGTATAAATAGCAACTTAGGCCTTTGTATTCAGTGTGCTTCCGAATTGTAATCGTCTAAATTTTAATTGAATGAATTGAAAACCTTTGAAGCTATTCTCCTGTGTTCATCTTCTTTCTCATATTAAACTGTGTGTTCTTGGTTTAATTACTCTGTTTGGTTCTTATAATTGTTTCTGTTGCACTGTTATCGTGCTAAGAGTTCATTCAGAGTAAGAGATCAATATCAAAACTGAATTTACAGGTCCAACACCAACACTATATGCGGAGTTCCAGTTGGCCATTGGAGATTTTTAGAAGAGAGAAAATTTAAGTTTTTTGGTGAAGATATTTTGTGAAAAATGTGAATTGAGAGATTTTAGATGATCGTTTGATTGGAAAAACAATCAATTGGCTCTGATACCAATTGTTGATCCCAGATCTCTCAATAACACTAATAATCAAGTTAAGAATAACCAAATTATAGTGTTTTAATGAACAAAATGATGAACACTCAAGAACAATGTATGAACATTCAAAGAACAATCTTGAGTGCCAATAATTTAACTTTTTTCAATATGAAAACGTAAAAGGGACATAGATTACAATAGGCCTAATCATCTATTTCTACTAAAAGGCTAATTAGAAGATAACTATCTAGCGAGACTATTTAGCTAATCTTCTACTAACGGATAAAGTTTATCTAAACTGTGGATAGGCTATAAATCGAGATAAGCTTGAAATCCAGCTGTCGATCATGGGATGATGATTCAACCTTATCTTCATATTTTCATCGTATGCCTCTAGTTGAATTACTGAAGAAAACTCCAAGTGTTGTTGACCAGAGGGGTGATGAAGATGTTCTTTCAATCGCATCTCTGGTTGTTCATCGACCCTCTGGTTGTTCTTCAGACTTAGTCAATTCTGCCTTATCGTCTTCATCGGTCTTCTGGTTCTTCATCACTTATTGTTATTCATTACTTTTACACTTATTAATTATGGGGTCTAACATAAAGAATATAGTAGTAAGAGTTATATCATATAACACACGTATATAAATGTCACCCTTATATCCAAAGGTACACCTCTGCTTGATATGCCACCCATATCCCAAAGTACATTTCTCCTTGAGATGCCACCCTTATCTCAAGGTACACCTCTCCTTGATATACCACCATTATTTCTTCATCAAAATGTTACGAATTATTTTCAATCAAAACGGACCGAAGTCACAAACGTCCTGATGAAATATCATGTATGTATATTAAAAAATAGTTTCAAAACAATTATAAAAATACTCATCCATTATTATTTTAAAAGGGTGATATGTCATTAATAATATTTACCAATGAACAAAAATCCCCATTTTCATAACCGGTCAACTATTAACAATCCGGTCAACCTTTAATAAACTGGTCAACATAACTTGGTCGGATTTAATTTCCGGTCAAGCCTTGGCCGGAATACATATCCGGTCAAGAATATTATATAATTCCATGTTTAGAAAATCTGGTTAACCTTGTCCGGTTTACACATACAGACATGAATGAATCATTTCCATTATAATTAAGTCTAGTCAACTAATAGCCAGATATACACAACTCCGATCAATACTATGGCCGAGTTACTCTAATCCGGACAACACATCCATCGGATTAAGTCAAATCCGGACAACACTTGACCGAATTCCTACTTCTCCGGTCAAAAACCATATTCGGATTTCATATTTCAAAATCCCTCTAACACCCAATCTGGTCAATACTACGATCGATATTTCCCTAATTCGGAAAACACTATATCTAGTTTAAAACCAAATCTGGACAACACTATTTTTAGAACAATTCTGTTAAACCCAGATACTCTTAATTAACATAAACACAATTTATGTAATATGAATTATGAACAAATAACGTATTTCAAAAGATTAAACAGAATATTCAAAGATGAAAGTGAAGCAGTAAATAAACTTGAATATACTGGATGCTTTTATTTATAAAAGACGAACAATTGAAGAACAAAAGTAATCTCAGAGAAAAACGAGTATAGTATAAGTCGGTTCCTTCCGGTACTTTGAACCTGAGGCGGAAGCCTCTTTATATACGCCTAGGTCTAACAAACTATGCTAGGCATTAAACTCTGAGCTGACTGGTCTGCATCCTTATCTTTGACTTTCCTTGAATAGCGGAGCAGACTTGGTCAAGTCGCCTTGAATCTGTTAGACGCTTGCGAGAATCTCTGAGCTAACACGCACGCGTCCCGTGGAAAAGGTAGCCAGAAGCTCTGCAAGAATATACAGAAGCTCTGTATGTACTATGCAGAGGCTCTGCATATGCAGAAGCTCTGCATGTACTATGCAGAGGCTTTGGGTCTTGGAGTAGCTGCATTAAGTAAAGCGTTTATGCTTTTTGCGCACAAGGCTTGAGCATTCACGGAGATAGAGCGTGGGCTCTGTATGAATAAAACCTTCACTCTGAGTAAGAGCTCTGGGTCTTGATCTTCTGCATAAGAGCTCTTAGCCAGACAACTTCTATAGACTAAGTCCTATTGACTAGAGTAAGACACTTCTTACATACACTTTCATAAGTTGGGGTCTAACGATCTCTCACTAAGTGTAAATAAGAAAATCTCTTACTTGAACTACAAAACAGAAGTCTAGTCGAAGATAGAGGTTAAAAGGAATCTTTGGTTTACATTAACTATCTAATGAAGTACAATACGATTGAAATGGAAATTACATTGAAGTAAAAATAAAAGAGTACTTGCAAAAGATAAGAGGTCTAAACATTTTGAAGTCTAATGAACTTCCTAAGAAGTTCAGGAAACTCGAGCGTATTTCGTATCGACCTTAGGATAATTTTGGCTCGCTTCTTGGCTCTAGGGGAGTTGTCTCTGCTCCTGACTAGATTGTCTCTTATGTAGCGCAAAGTAGAGTTGTAGTACTTCTAAATCTAGTTGTCTCGAAAGAAGATCTTCTGTTTATGCTTGTTTCGAAACACCACTCCCACTTCTGATTCCACCAAAATCATCCAGGAGGGGATGCTGTTGATGCCCTGCATTTCTTCATTTGGAGCAACGACTATCAGTTGATCCACTCCTAGATCCAGAGCTAGTTGGTAGTCGAACTTGCTTCTGAAGTCGAGCAGGTCTGTCATTGTTTGGCGAATGGCAGAGTTGGCAACAGCGTATTTGACTCCCTTGTCCTTCTTGTGATCTGTGAAGTAGAACAGATGGAGAAGATCCCACAGATTCAGATTAATAAGGTCACAATCTGTGAACCTATAGATCTTTCCACGAGACCTTTCCACTGTGTACTCATGGAATATAATATGATTATGCACGAATGTACACTTCTTTATGTCAAGGATCTTATTTATTTCATCAGCAAAGTAGACTGCAGTGATGGGCTGTGTGTAGCGATCTATGAATCTCTGCCTGATGTGCTCTTGAACCATAGGATGAAGACTGATCTTCTGGACCGGTGTCTCTTCTCTTAGGTTGTAGAGGAACTGGTAGATCTCCTCACTGTCTACCTTGTCCTTAATGGGTTTATCAAGGGGAGTTGGCGTGAACATGGCATCCATACTTTCTCTGATCCTTTGGACATGATCAGAAGGATGCTTCCATTTTTGCCCGCTGGTTGTGCCTGCTGAGTCCGCTCTGTTTGGCTTGACAGGTACCTGCTGCTTCATAGCAGGTGTGACAACCCTGGTCTCTTGGGCAGGGACCCTAGCTCTGTGGGTTTTTGGATATGGTGGAGGAGCAGCAACAGTGACTTCTTCTAAAAAAAAATGGATCAGCCACATTCACAGCTACCACCTCTTCTTCTTCTTCTTCTTCTTGTGCTCTGGTTGTAGGAGCAGCCATATCCATTGCGTACTCTACTGATGAGGACAAAGCCAGGTCTAAATCATCTGATCCATACATAGATAGAAGATCTATCACTTATGTAGTCTTTTGTAGCCCGGTTGGCTCTGCTTGAGATGCCATGGGCATCTTTCCTTTGCAAAGCGCATCTGCATGATCTGGCGCTGGTTGGTTCTGTGTCCTCTGTCTTGAATGATCTTGAGCTGGTTGGCATGGAACAGAGGACGTTTGTGCAGAGGGGCAGCCATAGGTGTTGCACTTGGAACGGTTGTAGGATGGTTCTCCCCCTCTTGACGATTTTGAGGACCAGACACGTCTGGGTCCTCATCTTCGTCAAGTCGCCTCCTGTTCGATGGTTCGGCATAAGGAGATGGATCCATTCGTCGCTTTGGCCTCTAGTCCTCTGCTCGAGGCATTGACTTGATCGTCTCTTCAACAACTTTGAGGAGTTCGTCGACTGCAACTCCAATCTTTCGCATGTCATCGTCTGAGCGATAATTGAATCTGGCAAGAGTATCGTTGATGTCCTTGGCTGCTTTTGTGGCTTTGCTATTGAAATCTGAAGTGAAGTCTGCCACCGTCTATAGAAGTCTGTCACCCAGACCATTCATTGCGCTCTGTGTGACATAATTTATAGATACGCTTAGAGGAATGAGGGACTGGGTGTCATGAGATGTGGACACCTCAACCCTCTGTATTGATGCAATAACCTGTTGTAAGTTCTCTGCATTGCATTCCGTTAATTCTATGAGTGTATCGATACGAGAAGCATTCATCGTAGACTCAGCTCTTAATACTGCCAAGGATGCTCGTATCTTATCCAGTGCAGGTGAAGAAGGGGACGGCTCTGCACGGGCCATGGTGAGTTTTAGCTCTTCCAAGAAGCACCACAAAGAGGTGAAAAGGGAATGGAACTCTTTCCTAGTGATATATGCAGGTGGGGTAACCTCTGGCTCAACACATGGGCTAGCGTGAGTCCTTGTTCCAGGGATGCCTTCATTCATGACTTGATTGATGTTAGTCGGGGAAGGACTTCCAGAGGATCCTCGTGGTTCCCCTTGAGGATAATTCACTACCTCTGTTCTGTCAGGAAGAGTATCCAAGGCTGGTTCAGAGCCAGCCAGAGGACTCTTCATGAGTAGAATTAGAGACTGGTCGAGAGTCTCCAAGCCTTGTGCACCTATACCTTGCTCTGAACAAGGGTGGGAGTCTGCACGTACAGAACAAACAAATTCCTCTGTAGGGGAAAGTGGCATGATATGGGGAGACATATCACTTATTTTTTCAAAGGTTGCACCCTTTTGAGAGGGTGTTCCCTGTGGTGAGGCTTCTATTTGGCTGATATAACTAGAGGCAGATGCGACCTCTGGTTGGATAGGCTGGCTAGGGTTCGAGGTATGCACCTCTGTTTCAATGACTCCTGTGTCTCGACCACCGGAGTCAGATGATTCGTTTGCGTTGGGAGAAAGGGTGGTAAATCATATGTGCCTATTTGTCCTAGGATGCTCTGGCTCGCCCTGAGGCAGAGCAGCTTCTGCACCTCCTCCCTTTTCTTCCTCTTCTTCTTCACTCTCTTCTTCTTCACTCTCTTCTTCTTCACTCTCTTCTTATGTATTCTCTTCTTCTTCTTCCTCACTTTCCTCACTTGTGTAAGACCTTGCAGCATCGTCGTAGTGCTCTTGGTCATCCCCTTGGTTTGGACTAGAGGAATGAGCCAAGGTTTGACGAGCTTCTTCCGCTGCTCTGAGTCTGGCCTCTTCCCTCAGACGAGCGATCTCTGCCTGATGAGTTTTTTCTGCTCGCTCCTCCTCTGCTCTAACACGAGCAAGCTCAGCCAATTTTGCTTAATGTGCTCGATCTGCCTCTTCCTTTTTCTTCCTCTCCCTCTCAACTTTCTTTTTCCTCGCCTCATTTCTTTTTCTTTCTTTCTCTCCGTCTTGCTTTGCTCTTACTCTCTCTGCCTCTGCTCTTGCCGTTTCTCCCTCTGCTTGAGGCCTTAAAGTGTCTTCAGTTCTCTCGTCTTCATCGGCTGTTCCTATGCGTAACGGGGTTCGAGACACTGGTCTAGTGTCTCGTGTGTACATTTGTATGCTCTTCTTATCTCCTCTATCTTCATATAACCCAAGAGCCTCTTTGAGATTGGCCTCTCCGCTGCGTATCCCTCTTTATTGATTGTAGGCCTGTATTTAGTGAGAACGTTCACCTTGTGAGCAAGCAGACGTCCCACATCAATATTGTTGTCGTCGAGAGCAGGTCTTAGGAGGAGACAACAAAAACGGGGGAATAGCAGAGATGGCAACTGTCTTCCTTTGGCCACCTCTTGACACTTCTTGGCCACAGCAGCCTTGATCTCTTTGTAGAGTATAAATGAGTAGTCCAGAGAGAGATCTAAGAAGATACCATAGACGATTTGAAGTACGTTCGTTGAGCACATGTCGAGGCTTCCAATCTTCCCTGTCAGCGATCTGTTGATCAATGTGAACAGTGTGTTCCACATTGGTGGAAGGTATTGTCGACGATATTGTGACGGGTACTGGATTGCCCTGTTGTACCCCAAGAATTTCAAAAATGCCACTATCTCGTCCCCAGTTGCGAGAGGGGCATACTCAAAAAGCCCTTGGTCAGTTTTCGTTGGGATTTCAAGAACCCGCAAAAACATAGACCTTGAAATGCGAATTGTAACAAATTCCTGTGTGACAGAGATAAAGAAATCGCCAATGATTTCACTTTGAGAATCGGTTACGGTACAAGATTGCCAGTATTCTTGGATGTACCTTTTAGGAACAAGGTCATCCGTATTTGTCAAGGTTGGGTTTAGAAAGTGATTTTGGTGGATATTGATGATGGGATGGTATTTGGTGTTGAAGTTTTCAAGTTGGAGGAGAAGGGCATGGTTATTAGGTTTGTTAGGAAGAGGAACTAGGTTTTGACTGGTGTCCTCAACAGTTTTGTGGGTTGTGGTATGTGTTTGGGAGTTTCCTGACTCGGAGGATGACATAGTTGCAGGTTTTGGGTGTGGAAGAAGATTTAAAAAAATCTAGGGTTTCAAGAAACAGTTCTTGATTCGAGTAATGGGTTGGAGGAAAGGGTTTTCGGGACTTACTTGACAAATGGGATGAACATTGAAAGACTGAAAGGGATTCCGATCACTGGTTTTGAGAGCTTGAAAGTTTAACAATGGCGGTTGAAGGTTAAAGACGACGGGAGTTCTTGAAGTTTTTGAAGGCGTTAAAAATTAATTTGGGGGTAAAAATTGGTTTAAATGGAAAAAAATATAAACACTTGAGTATTTAGTGCCCCAACCGTTAGGTAAAAAACTGAACCGATTTTTCACAGCCTGTGGGGGCGCGCCACGTGGACTGCAAGCTGCAAGTGGCACCTCCCACGTTTGAAAAGATAAGCTCATAGGCGGTGATGCTTAAAGTAGATGACAGCTATTAAAAAAATTAAAAAGAAAACTTTACGCCTTCTTAATAAAATAATATATTTCGATTTTCAAAAATTTACCAAGTGTAAATACTCTGGTTAATGAGAAATAGAGGTTTTGTAAAGAACCAGAGTACTACATGCCGAGAAACACAACATAGCTTAGGGTCTCATACAGAGACTCGTGATTGGACTATACATGTCCTCTGTAGGAAACATGCTATGTTTAGAGGCAGAGGCTCTTTATGGTACATACAGAGGCTCTGTCCTATAATCATAGAGAGTTTTGAAGCAGAGGCTCTGTATAGTACATACAGAGGCTATGTATGATATGATCTGGTGCTCCCCCTTGACTTGAGCT
The DNA here is from genome assembly GCF_001531365.2 of Cynara cardunculus var. scolymus. Lineage (NCBI taxonomy): Eukaryota > Viridiplantae > Streptophyta > Magnoliopsida > Asterales > Asteraceae > Cynara > Cynara cardunculus. The sequence continues at coordinate 21,625,416 of NC_037544.1, read as the reverse complement.
CTTCTTATCTGCTCCCCCTTGAACAATGCTTGGATCATTTGTGATAAGATTTGTACAAGCATAAAAACAAAGGTATAGAGGCTCTGTATCACAAAACAACTAGGATTTGAGCAAGAGGCTCTGCATGTACTATGTAGAGGCTCTGTCTCATGGACAAATTACTAAAAACAACAAAGTCAGATGTATGCATATGGGATGTAGAGGCTTTGTATAGTACATACAGTGGCTTGGCTTAGTTTGAAAGATTGAGCATTCCCAACTTGCTATCCAGAAAATTAAATCTCTTTTCGTTAAGAGCTGTTGTAAAAATGTCAGCAAGTTGTAAATCTGTACTAACAAAGAACATTTCAATCGTACCTTTCTTTACATAGTCTTTGATCAAGTGATAACGAACATTGATGTGCTTTGTTTTAGAGTGTTGCACAGGGTTAGCTATGATTGCGATAGCACTTTCTGAATCGAACAGGATTGGAATTTTCTCGAACTCGACGCCATAGTCTTTCAGTTCAATCTTCATCCATATCACCTGGGAACAGCAACTGGCTGCAGCTACATACTCTGCCTCAGCTGTAGAAGTAGAGACGCAGTTCTGCTTCTTTGAGGTCCAGCTGATGAGTTTGTCCCCAAGTAATTGGCAGCTCCTGATGTACTCTTTCGATCAAGTTTACAACCTGCATGATCAGAATCTATGTACGCGATAAGATCAAAACCAGAATGCTTTGGATACAAGAGACCCAAAAATTGAGTTCCCTTGAGGTATCTAAAGATTCTTTTTACAGCCGATAGGTGAGATTCCTTTGGATTTTCTTAAAAACGAGCACAGAGTCATACGGCAAACATGATGTCTGGTCTACTAGCCGTAAGGTATAGCAGTGATCCAATCATTCCACGGTAAGTCTTGACATCCACCGGTTTTCCAGATGGATCTATGTCAAGCTTGGTTCCCATAGCGATTGGTGTTCTCATAGTGGAAGAGTTGTGGAGTTGGTATTTCTTTAATATGTCAGAGACATACTTAGCTTGGCTAATGAAAATACCATCCTCCCTCTGTTTTACTTGCAAATTCTCCCATCATATTTCTTTAAACCCTGAGCTGACTGGTCTACATCCTTATCTTTGACTTTCCTTGAATAGCGGAGCAGACTTGGTCAAGCCGCCTTGAATCTGTAAGACGCTTGCGAGAATGTCTGAGCTAACATGTGCGCGTTCCGTGGAAAAGGTAGTCAGAAGCTCTGCAAGAACATACAGAAGCTCTGCATGTACTATGCAGAGGCTTTGGGTGTTGGAGTAGTTGCATTAAGTCAAGCGCTTATGCTTTTTGGTGCACAAGGCTTGAGTGTTCACAGAGATAGAGCACGGGCTCTGTATGAATGGAACCTTCACTCTGAGTAAGAGCTCTGGTCCTTGATCTTTTGCATAAGAGCTTTTAGCTAGACAGCTTCTATAGACTAAAGTCCTATTGACTAGAGTAAGACACTTCTTACTTACACTTTCATAAGTTGCGGTCTAACAAATTCAATAATCAAATCAAAACAAATGCAATTCATAAGTATTATGATGGTAAAAACTACTAACCTTATGCAATTCTTTTGAAATCAATTTGAATCCAACTTTAAGATTCCAATCAAAAGCAATCTGGACAGACCTCTTCTCAACTCACTCTCAAATTTCAAAATGGCAAGAAGTTTATTTGAAAGCCTCACCTTCTATTTATATCCTTCAAAAAGTGGAAGGTGGCTAGAAGCCCCATGTGCATGCATTCATCTCATGCACCCTTAACACATGCATACATCTTCACATTATGCATACATACAGATACTTCATATATTTACCCATGCATATATATATAATAATCATGCAAACCATCACAATATGCAAACATTTCCTATGCATAAAAATACACATTTTCACATGATCATATATAACATTTTACCATGTTTTCACGTAATCATATAACAAATAATCATATATTAATTACCTCAGATGATAACCAAGAACCGGTTATCACATCTACATTGAAGGACTAGTGTTGGGTCATTGACCAGCATCTTCCTAAATCGAAACATGGTGCTGGCTGCTACGCTATAAGGAAATAAGTTGTGCCTTCTCCACCAGCAATTGCTTTTGGCGTAGTGGTAATCGCTTGGATCCTAACATGTGGTATCAGAGCAGGTCACGGGTTCGAATCCCATATAGTGCATAATAATGCCAAAGGCATGCTGTGCCGCCATTGACTTCTAGCGAAGATCTTGTTAGTGTTGGCAGATGCTGGGGGGGATTGTTGGGTCATTGACCAGCATCTTCCTAAATCAAAACGTGGCACTGGCTGCTATGCTATAAGGAAATGAGTTGCACCTTCTCCACCAGTAATTGCTTTTGGCGTAGTGGTAAGGGCTTGGATCCTAACAACTAGAACATAATCCTTTAGTATAAGTCATTTCTATGATAGTGATTTTATTGTCAGATTTTTTCATAAGAGGATGTGCCATAGATGATTCTGATGGAGTTGAAGTGATTAAAGTTGAACGTTACGATAACTTGTATGTAGTAAATTTTACAACTCTAACTGCTTCTAGACCTATTTGGTTGATCTCCAAGGCATAAAAAAGAGACAGTTGGATATAACATCAAAGGTTATCACATAAGAACTTCAACGATATTAATAAACTCGTAAGCAAACAACTTTTCATAAGTCTACCAGAATTGCGATTTGACAAAGATTCATTGTGTTCATCATGTGAGATGGGAAAATGACAAGAAGTTCCCATAAAGAAAAAAATCGAATCTTCATGCAAATCACCTCTACAAATGATACACATGGATTTGTGTAGGCCCATGCGAACGCAATAGATTAGTGGCAAAGAGTATATATTGGTGATGGTCGATGATTATTCCAAATACATGTGGTTAGAGTTTTTGAGAGCTAAGTCTGATGCGCCTGAGCTGATAATTGCATTCATCAAGTGTATTCAAGTTTTTCTACAACCTCTAGTCCAGAAAATCAAAAGTGACAATGGCACTGAGTTTAAGAATGTGGTTCTTCCGAATTTTCTATATTTAGTATTAGCTTGGACTATGCTTGCTTACTCGGTGCTACCTCTATATTTGTGGGTAGAAGCTGTTTCAACTGCTTCCTTCATACAAAATAGAAAGATAATCATCAATCATTTAAACAAAACTGTTTATGAAATTATTAATAAATGTAAGACTAATGTGAAATTCTTTCATGTTTTTGGCTGTAGATGCTTTGTGCTAAGTGGCAGAGACAATCTAGAAAAGTTTGATAAGAAAACAGACAAAGGTTACCTTTTCGGATACTCTATCATGTCAAAGGCCTTTAGAATCTACATCAAACGGACCAAAATTGTAATTGAGAGCATTATTGTTCGATTTGATGAATGTACGACTTCTGAAAAACACAGTTCACGTCTCAATCAACAATTGTCGACTTTTGAACAAGGTAGTTCAGGACTCAAGTTACAATTGTCAGTTTCTGCACAAGACAATGTAGAACCTATACAAAATAGGATAATGAATTCTAGTTCTCTGCAAAATCATATTTAAAATTCATTATTACAATATGCTTTTAATATAACCTCGGATGTTTATGCAGAATATGAAAATTCAGATACTTCCACAGTTAATAATTTAGTGGTTCCAATTCAACAAGTTATTCAACTTTCTGGACCATCTAAAGCTGGTTGTTCAACTTGAAGTTGCTCAACCTAAACCGACTCAATCTGATATTGTTCAACCTGTTGAAGTTGTTCAATCTATGTTTTCTCAACCTGAACATTCAGAAATACAAGTTGTTACTAATGAGTATGATGATCAGAATAACCAAACTGACGTTCAACCTTTTCCTTGTATACACAAATGGACAATAGATCCTCCCCCAACTCAAATCATTGGAGATTTAAACTCTAGAGTGCATACATGATCTGCAACCGCTAACGAGTGTCTATTTGTAAGATTTATGAGGGGGTGTTTACTTTTGAGTTAATCAGCTTAATGGTTGTTTTGGCTTATTCGCACAGCCATATATGGATGTTTACTTGCGGCTTAATGATAAATATGTTGGCTTATTCGTACAGTAGGGAAGGGGTGTGTTGTCCCCATTAAGCCAAAAAATTGACAATTAAACCCCTCATCCCACGCCTCCCCTTTCAATCCCACCCCCTCTTTCATTTCATAACCCTAGACGAGAGATAGAGAGCAACGAATGGAGTGTGAGAGAGAAAACTAGATCGATGCAAAAGAGGTAGAGTTTCCAACTTCAAGGAAGGTTTTCATGTTCGACGGGAGGGACTCTCATCGTCTTCTCCGGCGATTTCAGGTCTGGGACTGGTTCGAGTCTCACCGTCTTCCCCGGAGCTTTTGGGAGCCATCGTCTTCTCCAACAGCTTTTGGGAGCCATCGTCTTCTCCAACAGGTTGGAGCCCATCGTCTTCCCCAGAGTTTTCACGCCTGGTTGGAGACCATCGGCTTCTTCAACATATTTTGGGAGCCCATTATCTTCCCCGAAGATTTCATGTCTGGTTGGAGCAAATCGTCTTCTCCAACAAATTTACCACTTTACTATTTTGATCCAACAGATTTTGAGAAATCATCATCTGGAATCCATAAGATAGGCCCCCATCGAGCATCTTTTTTGATTGAATCGGTTTTGGATTTTTGGTTTGATGAACAGCAGATTTTTGGTTTGAGTTTGAGGGGTAGATTGGTCATTATTGTCATTTAGACGATTGATTCAGGTAAAAAAGTAAACAACAATAAACTTTTATGTAGGCAGACAAATTTATCTAGACAGACAAATTTATCCATACAGAACTTAATGGTAGAGCCAAAGTCATCTGAACTGTTGCAAGATCCTGACGGGATTAATGTGATTCAAGATGAACTTCAAGAATTTGAAAGAAACAAAGTTTGGAGACTCTTGCCAAGACCAAAAGATAAATTAATAATCGGTACAAAAAGGGTCTTTCGAAACAAAAAGAATGCAATGGGAATTACAGTTCGAAACAAAGCCAGACTGGTCGAAAAAGGTTCTTTTCAATAAGAAGGTATAAATTATGATGAGACCTTTGCTCCAATTTCACAAATCGAGGCTATAAGAATATTTTTAGCATACACGGCTCACAAGAACTTCATGATCTACACATGAACGTGAAGTCAACATTTCTTAATGGAATTGTCCATGGAGAAGTGTGATAACCAGATCTTGGTTGTCACCTGAGGTAATGAATATATGATTATTTGTTATATATGATTACATGGCCGCATGATAAATTGATACATTTGATCACGTTAGTATGTGAAAATGTGCATAATATAGATGCATGAATGAGATTATGTGTATAAGAGGATGCACATGTTTGTATGATATATATATGTGATATACATGCCTATATGTGTATATATGCATGAGAGTATATAAATATATATATATATATGTGTGTGTGTGGTGAGGCAAGATTCATGCATGTGGAGAGGAGGCTGTTATGGCGACCTTTTACGTTTTGGAAAGGTATAAAAGGGTGAGTTTGACCTCCAGTTCATTCCCTTGCTATTTTCAGAATTTGAGCGATTTAAGAGAGAGAGAGAGAGAAGTTGTCCGGATTTCTTGTTTTGCTTTGCAAAGAAGCTGATTTCAAAAGGCTTTTCAAGGTGAGTGCTTCTTACTACTTTTAAACTCATCAGAATTGTATAATTGATTGTAGAACTTTACTTTTGATATAAAAGTTATCCACTGGAGTGTTGTCCGAATTAGCCATAAACCGGACAAAGGCTGGGCGATTTAAGCCCTAAACCGGTTAAGGCTTAATCGATTTATAAATAAACCGCTTGATGAGTGTTGTCCAGATTAGACTTAAACCGGTTAAGGCTTAAGCGATTTATAACTAAACAGCTTGATGAGTGTTGTCCGGATTAGACTTAAACCGGTTAAGGCATAAGCGGTTTAACCCTAAATCGGACAAGTAATAAGCGATTTATAAATATTGGGTTTATATTTTGATCGGAGAAGTATGAATACGACCATGTGTTGACCGGAATATTTTAAATCGGACAAGCCTTGGGCGATGTGTTGTCCGGATTTATTATCCGGACAAAGGTGTTGGAATTCTCTTAAGTGCTAAATGTAAAGCCCCATTCCACATAACTCATGTAACACATACTTCATATGGAAGAATTAGACGTTTATTTACCACTCAGGTCCCTTGGTGCAAGAAATTACCATACATAATACATGTCCCAAAAATTCAAAATACATTTCCTGTACTAATCATCGTATATCAATCAAAACTATACATTATTAAACAAATCTTCCAGCAGATATACATATAGGAAAATATCATATTTTCCCATTCCCTTTACCATCCGTACCTCCTGCAATACATATTTAAAATCACAAAATGAGGGTTAGACCGAAAGGCCTAATGAGTTACCCTATTTATGTTATTGCAGGGTGAAAATCACCAAAACTTTGTACAAAATAACCTTTTCATATATATAACAAATATATGAACAAATAGGAACATATTACTAGTACCTTTCTACTTTTCAAGCCAAGCATTCTGCTATTCAAATAATATACTTCAAACCTTTATGGGTTTGAATCCACCAGGTTCCATATAATCCCACTTTTAAACCTTTTTAATTAAACAAGGTTTATTTAAAGTTTCAGGCCAAACCTGTTATCCCCTTCTCTATAACATTTAGACTATGATTTCCAATAAGAACCCTGATCCTAAATCTTTAAATCACAAATAAATAAAGATTTCAGATCACAGTAATCTTAAGGGATATAATAATGAGAGTTATATTATATAACACACACACATACAATTGCCACCCTTATATCCAAATGTACACCTCTCCTTGATATGCCACCCTTATCCCATGGTACACCTCTCCTTGATATGCCACCATTATCCCATGGTACACCTCTCCTTGATATGTCACCTTTATTTCCTCATCAAAACATTTCACAAAAACTATTTCATTTGGACCGCAGTCAATGGAATTATCAGTTCAAAATTATCTTTATTAAAATTCTCATTCATATAAATAAAAACAAGTCAAAATGCAAATCCGGTCAAAATAGACTTGACCAGACTTCACCTCCGGTAAAGCCTTGACCGATTTACTAATCTGGTCAATACAAGACCCTTGTCCGATTTACTAATCCGGACAACTCTCTCTGAAGCTTTGTTCGATTTAACACTTAAGAGAATTTTAACACTTTTGTCCGGATAACAAATGTCACACCCCGCTAAAGCTGAAACACGAGATGTAATAGGCAAGCGAGTCACAACAACAATTAATAAACAACACCTTTAAATTTTACAGAATAAAACGAGTTTAATATTATAACCAAAGTTTTTATAAACCCTTCATTTACAAAACTTCTTATTCGAACTTAATTAGTTTTGCCACGAGTATGCTCCCATAGTACAGCAAAACTTACTTGCTACCTGAAAAGCATGGAACGTAAAACGAGTCAATTACAAAGAGTTGGTGAGCTCACGGGTCTTCACATGCATAAATCATTTCAATGCATAAACCAAATATTTGCAAACTTATGCGAATCTTTTGCACTTAATAAATGTAAATCTTTCACGATGTAAATCTTGAGACGCTACTGAGCCTTACCTGACCAACTTGCCCCATTAATTTATGAACAACCAGAGGTAGCCCGTACACTACTTAGGTCCCACAGTTCGTAGGAGTACTAATTCAGCGGTGATCCAAATTCCACATGATTAGACAAGAAAACATAGGTAATGAGCACCCCTTTTTGGGTGGAACTGTCAACACAATAGCGGCTATCCACAATACCACGGCCCGGGGATGTACCCGAGTTAACAAATAGCATTTACGGACGGGGACTTTTATTTGGAAAAATATACTCCCAAGCACATCAATTTAGCATTTATTTCAAGTGCAATAACAGTTAACAAAATCATAACATAGTAAACCCGACTAAGCAGTTCCTTAGTCCAGAGGTTTCAAACAGAACCTGACTAAGCAGTTCCTTAGTCCAATGGTTTCAATCAAAACATGACTAACCAGTTCCTTAGTCCAAAGGTTTCAAACAAATAATCATGCATAGTTTGCTCAATCCCATGCTTTTCCCCCAAAACAATAAACAAAGCATTAAAAGTGGGGCCGTGAGAACTCACAAGTTTGATGATGAATATCCAGAGGTTGACCTTAGAGGCTTTCAATGCTCGCCCGACCATCTAGAACAGACCAACAACCAGCGCTAAAATCACTTAAGGTTTCTTGCCCAAGATAAAGCCAAGTTACTTTCCATGCAATGCCATCAAGTTTTTATAAATTAAAGTTGATATTTTATTATTTTACTTTTTAAAAAAGAACCTTCCAAAATCCTCATTATGACGACATTTTACATCATCCAAAACAATGATGACAGCCGCCAATTTCTAATATCAAGAATTTTTTAGTGGGTTTGAGTCTCTTCGTAAATACCCTACCAATTTGAGTTGCACAGCCCCCAACACAGATCGCACGCTCCACGATGGAGAGCAAATTGGGGGCTCAAACTCATCATTTTTCAAGAATTTAAACTCTAATTTTGAGCTAACAATCTCGATCAACTTCCAGAAAATATTTTCCGATTCCATTATATTCTTGAAGATAATAAAACCTATTGTGAGATGCATGCTCTTCATAAATGCTCTTCAACTTCCTCGGGTGTCACCAGACTTGGATACATAAAGCCATAACACTCACCTTAGATAAAATCTTAGTTTTGAGATATGCTTGCTCTTCCGCCTTCGATGATGAACTTGTCAAGGAGATTTCATTAGCATGAAATGGTAAACCTTTTCCCTTTCAACACAAGTTATTATATATAGTAAGAGCAAAAGAATAAAGGGGCGGTGCATGGGCAGCCGCCACCCATTTCCTATGCATAACATAAATGATAATAATAAGCCCCCAAAAGTAATATTCTAAAGAAAAATTAAAATAATCCACATGTTAATTCCTCAAAAACCCTTATACAACATAATCCAACCACGATTTTTTCATTGCTACATAAGCTTTAAAACCGATCAACTACAATCTGAAAACAGGATATTACAACAGTTGATGCTGGTGATGTGGAAGAACACGATGAAGATGATGATGAAGAAGACGGTGAGTCTCCCGACCTTCCTAAAGCCAGCGATGATCTGGATGATGATGATGACGATGAGGATTTCACGATTCAGTACTAGAGACCGCTGATGCCACGAAAGGCATCGCCCTCAGGGATTCCGCATCCCAGGGGGAGCAAAGAGAAAAAGAGGCTACTCAAGAAAAGCACCAAAGCACCAAGTCGAAAGACAAAGGTGTTGCTGAAGAAGGAAATTCTAAGGTATTGGTCAAACCTCTAGAACCCTTATCTAATGAGTCCTCTAGCTAAATCACCATTACTTCCATGTACCAACTCACCATCCCCACAACTACCTGCGGTTGGCTGGAGGAATGGGTTCCTGAGAACCCATCCCCCAGCGTTCCCACCGACTAGTAGATGTCATCTCAGGGAGTCGCTCGACCAAACTAGAGTAAAAATCCCTCTGCATACCTCTAGTTGTGGTAAGTTCGACTTCCTGACGGAAGCTGAAAGACTCAAGGCCAAGAAAGAACTAGAACTTCATAGAAAACAGACTGAGGACAACATAAAGCTGGCCAAGTCTCTAGTTGTTAAAGTTCTTCCAAGGAAGAAATCCAAAAAGACGGTGAATGCTGTCCAGGCTCAGGCTAAGCTTCTCTCTATTGCAGAAGTTGAATGTGAGATATAACAACCCACAATTTCCATGTACAGATAAGCACATAATTACATTCATAAAACAAAATGTAATATCATTTAAAAAACATGGGTTAACAAAAACTTTCTTGAATACATTTATGAGCAACTAAATTTTATCAATGTTTAAACCTTCCCCTTGCCTTTATCATGCGAGGTATGATGACCGGTAAAACAGGTTAGTCCAACAACTGAGCATTACACCCAAAAGGTCTAGTGAGTGTACATATCTCATACAAATAACTTACTTTCTAAACTAGCAGTTTTGAATCAAACCTGTACAGACACAAGCATTTTATCTATATTTATCACGGATCCTTTATTTCTCGCGGTTACACCGTCATTTCATCTCTCTCGCGGTTATTAAGATTAAAACCAAAACTGGTAATGAAATTCAAACAATTTTAGTCGGATTTGAAGTCCGGTCATCCTTGTCTGGATATGAAATCCGGACAATCCCTTAGAATTTAAAAGAAAGTAATCCGGACATAGCTTGAGCGATTTAGCTCTAAACCGCATAACACTTGGGCGGTTTAAGAATATATTGGACGGTACATGAGCGCTTTAAATGAACCCGGTTGATACTTGAGCGATTTAGAGTGAACCCCGGTCAATATTTAGGCGATTTCGGACTAAGGCAATGATCTCTTGAACGGTTTAGAACAAATCCAGACAACCCTTGTCCGGTTTAGGGTTGATATCCGGNCTCTTGAACGGTTTAGAACAAATCCAGACAACCCTTGTCCGGTTTAGGGTTGATATCCGGACAACACTTGACTGGATTAGAAATTATCCGGACAACATTTGTTCGGTTTAAAGTTGATCTCCGCGAAATATATATAAATAGTGAGTTTCATAATGGAGCAAATGGCAATGAATTTCATATAAGCAATTAATTCATAAAGCATATACACTCACCTTAAAATGTTGAACGGATTGAACCTGCAATTTACTCTCTCAATATATGAAGGATACTCTTAGAAAACCCAAACCGTTTCAATTAACATACACTTGCTATTTATAGCAAGTGTATGGCCGTCTTTTTACAAGAGTTGGTTGTACACACGCCTCAACACCTTCACACACTTCACACACACACACATATATATATATATACATATATATATTTATATTATATATATATTCAAAAATATTTAATCAAAACCTGTAACCCGAAATATTACAACATTCCCTCCTTAAAAGAATTTCGTCCCGGAATTCCATTTAAGAAAAAACGTAAGGATACTTTATTCGCATTTCAGATTCTGATTCCCAGGTGGCGTCTGGTCCTTTGTTATAACGCCACTGAACCTTTACTAATCCAACTTCTTTGTTCTGCAACTTCTTTACTTTGAAGTCAGTAATTAGTTTAGGGGTTTCTTTAAAGCACAATCTTTCATCCATCTTAATTTCAGGTAGTGGCATTGCTACATCTGGACTTATTAGACACTTCCTTAAATTTGACACGTGAAACGTGTCATGGATCCCACTTAATTCTAATGGAAGTTCTAATTTGTAAGCCACTTCCCCAACCCTTCCAATGATAGGGAATTGTCCAATATATCTTGGACTTAATTTCCCCTTTTTCCTAAATCGCACCATTCCTTTCCAAGGTGATGATACCTTTAACATCACACTATCACCTACTTGAAACTCAATCGGCTTCCGACGTTTATCTGCGTAACTTCTTTGTCTATCTTGTGCTGCCTTCATTCGTTCTCGTATTACTCCTATTTTATCTGAAGTTTGATGAACTAATTCAGGCCCAGCTAACTGTTTTTCACCTATTTCGTTCCAACACAAAGGAGTTCGACATTTTCGTCCATACAAAACCTCGAAAGGTGCTGCTTGAATACTTGAATGGTAGCTATTGTTGTACGCAAATTCCACCAGAGCCAAATGAGTATCCCATGATCCACTAAAATCAATTACACATGCTCTAAGCATATCTTCTAACGTTTGGATAGTTCTTTCACTTTGTCCGTCAGTCTGAGGGTGATAAGTTGTACTTAGCTTAATTTGCGAACCCATTTCCCTTTGGAAGCTCTTCCAAAACATAGAAGTGAACTGACTATCTCTATCAGAAACAATTGATAGAGGAACACCATGACATGTCACTACCTCATCAATGTATAATTTTGCCAATCTCTCCATTGAATATGACTCTTTCATAGGTAAGAAGTGTGCAGATTTGGATAACCGATCTACTATCACTCATATAGCATCATAACCTTTTGATGTTCTCGGCAACTTGGTTATGAAATCCATAGTGATGTGATCCCACTTCCACACTGGAATTTCTAAAGATTGCAACTTTCCATAAGGGCGGTGGTGTTCAATCATTACCTGAAGACATGTTAGGCATTGCTCAACATACTTAGTTATATCCTTCTTCATACCTGGCCACCAATAGTGTTGCTTCAAATCCTGATACATTTTTTATACCTGGTTGAATTGCAAAAAGTGACCTACGAGCCTTACCCAAAATACGTTTCCTGAGATCACCATAGCATGGTACCCAAATTCTCTTCTGGAATTTCCAAAACACTAACATATTTCACAATTTCAGATATCAACCCACCTAATCTTTCTTGTTTAACTTTATCGTCCTTCATTGCCTCACGCTGAAATTCTCGCAATTCTTCCTGAATACTGGGTAGCAACTTAACTCGTAAAGCTACGACTTTGATAGTTCCAGTTTTCTCTTGTCGACTTAACAGATCGGCCACTACCTTTGCTTTTCCTGGATGATTCAAAATTTTACAATCATAATCACTTACCAATTCCAACCATCTTCTCTGACGCATATTCAGTTCTTTCTACTGGAACAGATGTTGCAAGCTCTTATGATCTGTGAAAATTTGACATTTCATTCCGTAAAGGTAGTGCCTCCATATCTTTAAAGCGAATACTACCGCTGCCAACTCCATATCATGAGAAGGATACTGCCTTTCATGATCTTTTAACTGTCTAGAAGCATAAGCTATTACCTTTTCACGTTGCATTAGTACACAGCCCAAACCATTTTTTGACGCATCACTATATACCACAAAATCTTTCATTCCATTTAGCAAGGATAGAATTGGTGCATAGCATAACTTGTCCTTTAACATCTGAAAGGCCTAAGCTTGAGCTTCATCCTACTCGTATTTCACATTCTTCTTTGTCAACTTTGTTAATGGAGTAGCTATACGAGAAAAATTATGTATAAACTTACGATAATACCCAACCAACCCTAGAAAACTTCTAATTTCAGTTGAAGTCTTTGGGTCTTCCCACCTTTCAATGGCTTCAATCTTCAAAGGATCTACTTTAATGCCTTCTTTTGAGATAACATGTCCCAAAAACTGAACTTCTCGCAACCAAAATTCACACTTTGACATCATAGCATACAATCTCTCTTGTTTCAAAAGTTCTAAGAGTAATCTCAAATGATGAGCATGCTCTTCTTCCGAACGAGAATATATCAGAATATCATCAATGAAGACAATCACAAATTTATCGATAGGGACGACACACCCTATTCATCATGTCCATAAAGGCTGCAGGCGCATTTGTGAGTCCAAATGGCATAACCAGAAATTTGTAATGACCATAACGTATACGGAATGCCGTTTTCGACATATCTTCATTCCGAATCTTCAATTGATGATAACCGCACCATCAATCAATTTTCGAAAAATAAGTAGCCCCAACCAATTAATCAAACAAATCATCAATTCTTGGGAGAGGATACTTATTTTTTATTGTTAGTTTATTCAGCTCCCGGTAATCAATGCACATCCTCATTGATCCATCTTTCTTCTTTACAAATAGCACCGATGCACCCCATGGAGAAGTACTTGGTCGGATAAAACCTTTATCCAATAATTATTTCAATTACGACATTAACTCCTTTAATTCAGAAGGAGTTAATCTATATGGTGCAGGCGCAACGAGTGCTGCTCGAGGAAGTAATTCTATTTGAAATTCAATCGTTCGATCCGAAGGTAGACTTATCAAATCTTCCAGAACTACCTCAGGAAATTTCCTCACAACTGGAATATCTTCCATCTCTTCTTTTTCATTATTCATGTCTATAACATATGCAAGAAAATTAACACATCTCTTCTGTACATACTTTCGAGCCTTTAGGACTGAAATAAGGCTAGAATAACGATCCCGTCGATCCCCATAAATCACAACCTTTCCTTTTTTCGATAAGTCTATATGAATCTTGTTCTCATCACAGACTATGTTACCTTGGTTTTTAGCTAACCAATCCATGCCTATAATTATATCAAATTCCCTTAAAGGCAAGGGAAATAGTTTTATAGGCACCTCATGTGACAACCCAATCTCCACATATTGCATATTACATATAATTCATTCATAGAATACATAGATTCCCACATAGGTCCAAAATTACAAAAGTCTGTGCTATAGGTTTACGATACAAATTGCATAACTTAAAAATTCTAAAAGACATGCACTTGTAAACTAGCATTGCTCCCCTCCAAAACTCATCTAGATATGGTCTTCAACATTTAAGCACATAAGGGAAGTAATCATATAATGCTTTTTCCCTTATTGATAATATAACTAGTATTACCTGCACACATATTTTAAAACATAAAATGAGGGTTAGACAAAAGTCTAGTGAGATTTCCCTTTTTCGTGCTATGCAGGGCGACAACACCAAAACATTTATCAAAGGATCTCTCAACATAATGAAGAATAATAAAAGAATCGCATCCTGTTTAGGTATCCCATACTTAGAAAATAATGGGTTTCCAGTCCATCGGCCTCTGGTTCCACAGGGTCCATCAGCCTCTGGTTCCAAACCATATATTTCAATAATCAGGACCAGAGCTCCCCTGGTCTTTCTACCAGAGCTTCTGGCTAATCAACCAGAGCCTCTGGTTCCTCGACCAGAGCCTCTCTGTTTCAATGTGTAAACCAACCAGAGCCTCTCTTGTCTGTTTTTCATAAAAAAATTCTAAGTATAGAGACTTATTTTGAAATATCATCTTAAAACTTTAAATATAGCACTAAGCTTGTTTCTAAAAGATATAAAGCTTATTTTCAAACTAATAATTTATAAAAGATTTTGCATCATTTTTAAATCAATATCCAGAATCCTCTGGTTCTATTATGAGGATCAATCAGAGCCCTTCTGGTTCATTGCAAGGTATAACCAGAGCTATTCTCTTTCCTCATAATCAATGCATTTACCGAAAGCATTTTTATTCACAACCTACAGTCATGAACTATATTATCTCCATTGCCATAACATCATTACCATCATTTCTACTAAAGACAACATCTCTAAATCCTCTAATCACCAAGAAGTGAGAACTAATATATAGTTATCATGGTAAGAGTTAGGCTATGCCAATAACGACCCACCTTATATCCTCCTAATAATCAATCCCCTTTGAATGATGTTCCACCCTTATATCCTCCCATTCATTAATATAAAGTAGTTCATCCAAAGACAGACCTCAGTCACATGTCAGAGTGAACCTGTTCTTTATCCTCAAACCAAATCATGGTTTCAACATAGGTTTATACTCAAAACCTTTAATTTTCAAGAACAACCTGTTCTCCCAAAATAGTTTAAAACATTGTTTTTTCTGTAAAACTCTTTCAAACTGTTTTAAAACCCAGATGCTGTTTAATTCTTTCCAAAACAATCCCAAAAATAGATTCAAACAACAACTTCTCAAAGGCTATTGAAGAACACAACTCTGTTTCATATTTAACTAGAAACAGATTCCAAAACAGTAACATCATGAAAACTGTTGAAGACAGTTTATCATCTTAATCTCAAAACCAATATCAAAACTCAACAGTTGATACACAAATATATAAGGAAATAAATTTCAAAACCATTCACCTTATCAAACAGATTTCTTGATGATAATCACACAGCAACAGCTTTACTCTAAAAAAGAATCTTCAAGTACTTTTGAAGCAACAACTCTTGAAGAACACCTTAGCTCACACACACATGTTCTTTTCTAAAAAAAATGACAGTGATAAGGATAACCTTATCCAAACTTTTCTTTAAATATCCTCACCTAGGCGGTGGAGGATTTTAATAATATAAAATTGGATAAGACGGTGTGGGTTTTATTATTTAAAAAAAAACCTATTTGCTTCATTACTAAGGTACCACTATCTCAATAAAATATTCATATTATCCAAACATGTATGCACTTATTTCATGTATCATGTATTGTTGCCACATTCACGCATACCATCATATAATTTATCAAATAATCACGTAAAATTTACCTTGACCCAGGTTATCTGAAACCTGGTTATAACACCTCACATCCCTCTATGCTTATGAAACATTCATATATTCTTTCTTTAACCAAAACATCACTATCATTTGATGTTTCCACAATCAAATCCTCACTTAACGCTTTAGATTCTAAATGTGCGTAATTAACAAACGATGATGACACAAAAGAACGATTTGCACCCGAGTCAAATAAAACTTTGGCACATACTGAATTAACAAGGAATGTACTTGTTACCACTTCAGGATGCTCTTCCGCCTCACCTCTCGTCATCTGAAAGGCTCTCCCTCTTGCAGACTCCACACGTCCTATCTCTCCTCGACCACTTGAATTAACACGATTATCCATTTGTCCACGACCTGTTGGCACATAACCAGAACCTCGGCCCCCAGAATATCCAGATCCCCGACCTCCAGCAAAACCAGAACCTCATCCCTTCGCTTGCGGACAATCAGCGTTTACATGTTGAGATGAATTACATGTAAAACATCTTCGCGTCATTCGACAATCTCGAGCTATATGTCCGGGTTCCTGACGTTTAAAACATACTCGCGACTTTGTATTGCAGTTTCCCTAATGTATTTTATGGCATCGTGTGCATGCCTTATCAGCAAACCTGGGGACTGGTCGATTCAAACTTTCCATAAACCTTGGTCTACGAAAATTAGTTATTGTAGTTTCCCCCTTTCTTTTCTCTCCAACCCTCTCTGGTGCTTGTCATTTAATATCTTGTTCCAGTATTTCAGCAGCATCGACTGCTGCTTGAAATGTTGTCGGATTCCTGGATATCACATATTTCCAAAGATTCGACTCTAAACCCCATATATATTTTCTCACTTTATTGTTTTTCGATATAATATAAGCTTCAGCAAACCTGGACTGTTCCATAAAGACTTCCGTGTATTGACGAACTAACATATTTCCTTGTTCCAGACGAATGAAATCATCTTCAAACTTTCGTATTGCAGCTTCAGGACAATACTGCATTTTAAACTTAACCATTAATTCTTCCCACATCATGTTTTTCAAAATATTTGGATCTGAACTTGACAGAACTTCCCACCAGTAGAAAACACTTGATCTCAGATGAGATACAGCAAACATGACTTTGTCCTCTTCTGCACTTTTTCTGATTTACAGACTCAGCTCTATCTCTTTAAGCCAACATATGGCTTTAACAGGGTCACGCTCCCCAGAAAATTTTGGAGGTTTACAGGCAAGAAACATCTTGATATCTCCTCCTTTCTGTACTGAGGACGAAGTAAGAGGTACAGATGTACCAGCTACCAACGTACTAGCTCCGGCTTCCTTCTGATAATCGGAATTTCTTATTGCTTATGGATTATTTTAGGTTGTACGTCCCAACAAGTTCACCAAACTTTCTTGGAACTTTCCCAACTCTGCTGCCAGCATTTCCTGGGTAATAACTTCGGGATTAGGGACATTATGTCCACCCCTTGCTCTTCCTCTACCACGGCCAGACATTGAATTTTCTTGGGCCGACAATTCCTGTTCCACATGAGTTTCTTGTCTAGCACTTCTACCTCTTCCTTGACCCCGGCTACGACCAGTAGAGGTCCTTTCCGATTGATTAGGATTATCTACCATTTTCAGTGTAGGCCTCTTTCTGTACATTTAAACACATATAATTATTCACAAAATCAAATCATAATAACATGTTTATCCTCAAGTCTATTCACAACTCAGATTATATCAGTCATATATAATCTATCTTTCTCATAATAGGTTCTGCTATAACATATTCCCCATTTCATATTCCCAGTGAAACCTATTAACATAACTTCCACATCTCTAGTTTAATTCTAAGTATTTTGCAAATATCCAGATCCCTTAAACTAAGGCTCTGATACCAACTGTAACAACCCATAATTTCCATGTGCAGATAATCCACATAATTACAATCATAAAACAAAATGTAATATTGTTTACAAAACATGGGCTAACAAAAACTTTCTTGAATACATTTATGAGCAACTAAATTTCATCAATGTTTAAACCTTCCCCTTGCCTTTATCTTGCGAGGTATGATGACATACAAAATAGGTTAGTCCAACAACTAAGCAATAGACACAAAAGGTGTAGTGAGTGTATATATCTCATACAGATAACATACTTTCTAAACTAGCAGTTTAGAATCAAACCTGTACAGACACAAGCATTTTATCTATATTTATCACAGATCCTTTCTTTCTCGCGGTTACACCGCCATTTCATCTCTCTCGCGGTTACAACGCCATTTCATCTCTCTCGCGGTTACACCGCCATTTCATCTCTCTTGCTATTACACCACCATTTCATCTCTCTCGCGGTTATTAAGATTAAAACCAAAACTGGTAATGAAATTCAAACAACTTTAGCCGGATTTGAAGTCCGGTCATCCTTGTCCGGATATGAAATCCGGACAATCCCTTAGAATTTAAAAGAAAGTAATCCAGACATAGCTTGAGCAATTTAGCTCTAAACCGCATAACAAAATTGGGCGGTTTAAGACTATATTGGACCGTACATGAGCGGTTTAAATGAACCCGGTGGATACTTGAGCGATTTAGAGTGAACCCCGTTCAATACTTAGGCTATTTAGGACTAATCCGATTACCTCTTGAATGGTTTAGAAGAAATCCGGACAACCCTTCTCCGGTTTAGGGTTGATATCCTGACAACACTCGACCGGAATAGAAATTATCCGGAAAACGTTTGTTCGGTTTAAAGTTGATATCTGCACAATATATATAAATAGTGAGTTTCATAATGGAGCAAATGGCAATGAATTTGATATAAGCAATTAATTCATAAAGCACACACACTCACCTTATAATGTTGAACGGATTGAACCTGCAATTTACTCTCTCAATATATGAAGGAAACTCTAAGAAAACCCACACCCTTTCAATTAACATACACTTGCTATTTATATCAAGTGTATGGCCGTCTTTCTACAAAAGTCGGCTGTACACATGCCTCAACACCTTCACACACTTCACACACACAGAGACACACACACACATATATATATTTATATTATATATATATATATATATATATATTCAAAAAAATTTAATCAAAACTTGTAACCTGAAATATTACATGAGAAGAACCTGATGATGGCCGAGCACGAAAGAAAATGGAGCGCAGATCGCCTACACAAGAGAGTCAGCCCTCATCCAATTTCAGACATCACCATCAGTGGACGGATGAAAAATGGTGGGTTTATGGTCTCAATGCTCATCACCAGGGATAACCTTGAGGCGATCACCGAGTATCCTTCCTACCTAGGCGAGTACGGCTACAGTGAATGGCTGGAGATATGCCAAGCCATTCAGTGCTCAAAATCTCGACATAAGCCGATTATCAAAGACATCATCAACGAGCTGATCAAGAAGTTGTCCAGGTATGTCGCAGTCCCTGAAAAGTCAACTCTGAAGAATGGTGGAAGAAGAAAAAGACCTTCAAGTCTTAATGACGAACCAACTCTAAGAAACGAACATGAAATAAAGTTATCCTTGGACGAAGTCCTGAAGGCTATGAAGAAGCCAGATATCTCTATGCTGAGTCTCTCACTGCTAGAAGGGTCCCTACATACCTAACACTGTGCACATCAAGCTTGAGTTAGGGTTCATCTTCCTTGACTATGAAGGTGATGTCAGCTTCCAAAGAATGTCTGAGTTGCATCTCTGCCCAATGGAAGATCTTTCATACATTCGATATTGGCTGAAGGATGACAAATATGGTGAAACAATGGAAATCAAGATTAGAAAGTGTTGGGTCTGAATTTCAGTACTTAATTGTATTCGTCTTGAAAGATAATATTGTCTATAATTGTAAAGACATCGTGTTTGACTTTCCTTGTGTAGTTTAACTTTGACTAGAAGGGTTTTACTTTGACCCTATATAAAGGTTTTGTCTTTTGTGTAATTGTTGGAGAAGAGAGCTCATTTGTATCAATATGTAAACTTTGAGAGTTAATAAAGCATTGACTGAGTGTGACCTTTTCTTTCATCTCCTTCCAAGTTGTTCTTACAAGATTATGAGGATTGCCATGGATTGTATGAAGCTTATATGAAGATTGATCAACTTAGGGACTTTCAGAAAGGAATTTCAACGTCGAAAGGAGCTCGGAGAAGATGTACTTGTCTACATTAATCTGAACAACTTAGATTAGTTATTTCTTTTGTAATTCGTCCATTCACTGTTTACCTTTTGTATTCTATGTCAACTTTCAGTGTTCAACTTATATATTGTAAGTCAAAGACATGTACTGAAAAAATTGTAATATGTCCTTTTGAAATTAATATAAGTGTTCCTTTTGCATCACTGAAAAAGATTCCTGAAAAGAGTAATAGGGACATAGTCTATGAGTACTAGTGTTTCTCTTACATTCACTAACAATCTAGAAGTCAGTGAACATGCTTTCAGTTTTAGTTTCTCTTCCTTTATAATTTCTTAAACTTGTAACTTAAGAAAATTTACTAAGTAAAAACTGACTCACTAAAAAAGTTCCCAAAACAGTTAAAAGAGACATGTACTTTAGATGTAACTTTTTCTTACTGCTATTTGATAAGACAACTTTCTTAATGTTGTTTTCTTATAATCAAATACGGGGAGATTTTTTATCCTCTCTCTCATTGATTTAATGATAATACCTTTTACCTTATACGAAGTATTATGTTTCTGTCTTTCACTTCCAACGATCATCACTGAGTCTGTTCAGTGATCGTTGAGACATGTATTGTAAATCCATCAGCGACAGCTATACTTCAAAAAGACAAAACTCTCACCAAAGAACCTTCAACGAAAGTCCAAGAATGAAACTAAATATTAGAGACTAGCGCGTTAGTGGTCTGAAGTGGCATTTAGTGATTACAACCTGGTCAACATATGTGTGAAGACAGCCTCTGCCTTAGCGAATGCTGAAGAGACCTTTAGCATTATTCTAGCATTCAACGATCAAATGAAGCTTGTTGTGCAAGATTTCTTTTGTCTTGTCCATCCACACATAAAGGACAATACCATACCCTTTCTAGAGTATAGTACGGTACGAAGCCGATTAGTTGACTCTACTACCCACCAACAACATGAAAGGATGTCCGCTCATGAATAGGCTTTTGTACTATTCATTGTAGCAGAGGACAAGCTTTTCTCTAAAAAACTTGACGTGAAACCCTATTGCATTGCATTAAATGTGCATTTAATGCAATTTGTATAAATAGATGTGTGTTATCTCCATGCGGAGATACCTAACCCTAATCCTTGCGTGCATACGTGAAAGAACACACACACATCTAAGAATACATACGCTTATATTCAAAGCAAGTTAGAATCCCTTTTCAAGTATTCTAAATAGCTCCTACCCAGAAAAAACTCATTTTCTTCTTAGTCTTAAACATCAAATCTTTTCTCTTTGCTAAGATCATTTTTGTGTCACTTAGATTGTTTTAGATAGGTTATATTTACCTTATCTATTTTCGCATACAATCTTGTAAAATCTGTGTTGATACTTCTTTATCAATATATATTTTAAATTTGGAAAGTTTCTTGTGTATGTATTCATTCCCCCCTCTACAAACTGTTTCTATAAAACTTTTGTCGACCCTAACGAGACCAGCAGAAATGATACCTAATATTGATGTGTTTGGTCTTAGAGTGTGGAACTGGATAAGCAGTTATTGCAATTGCACTTTTTGAATCGCAGTTGATAGGGACTTTTTTGAAAATGTATGCATAGTATTGAAGTTGTGTCTTCATCCACAAAACTTGTGAACAACAACTAGTTGTTGCAACATATTTTGCCTCAGCAATAGAAGTTCAAACACAGTTTTGTTTCTTCGAAGTCCAACTTACGAGCTTGTCGGCTAAGAACCGATAGGATCCAGAAGTGCTCTTTCTGTCCAATTTGCAACCTGCATTGTCAGAATCAGTAAATACAATCAGCTCAAAACCAGATTCCTTCGAATACCAAAGGCCCAAATTTTGTGTGCCTTTGAGATATCTAAGAATTCTCTTTACCGCAACAACATGTGACTTCTTAGGATTAGCCTGACATCTCGCTCAAAAACATGTTGAAAACATTTTATCTGGTCTACTTGCAGTTAAGTACAATAAAGATCCAATTACGAAATGATAATTTGTTGGTCAACCAATTTTCCAGATAAATCTGCATCCAATAAAGTACCAGTTGCCATGGCAGTCTTTATGAAAGAACATTCAGACATATTAAATCTTTTCAAAATATCTTTTACATATTTAGACTGATTAATGAATATGTCACTGGGGAGTTGTCTTACTTCATGGCCAAGAAAGAAATTTAACTCTCCCATCACACTCATTTGTTAAACTCCATTATGCAAAATGTAAAAAGTAATGAAAAAACAGTAAGTGATGAAGAACCAGAAAACCGATGAAGAGATCAAGGCAGAAAAGACTAACCAGAGCATCGATGGAAAGACTAACCAGAGCATCGATGGAAAGACCAACCATCAAACCGATGGACCAAGTACAACCAGCGGATCGATGGATGATGCGATGGAAAGTGTATTCATTGATGCGATGGAAAGTGTATTCATTGATGCGATGGACAGACTAACACTTAGAAAGTTTTCTAAGTATTCATCCAAGCGTGCAATGGAGATTTAAAGATAAGAATGAAATCATCACATCAATAATGACAGCTGGAGATGATAAATCAACAGCTAGAATTATAGTTTATCTTGTAAACAATGATTATCCATGTAAAAGATAAACATTATCTATTAGCTAGAATATTTTCTAGAAAGTAGTAATAGTTAGTTATCCTAGCATTAGCTAACTAGTATAAATAGACGATTAGGTCTATTAT
>NC_037544.1:21598950-21600201 GCF_001531365.2 Cynara cardunculus var. scolymus | reverse complement strand
AAAAACTGTCGTGTCAAGACAGAATTTCGAAAATGTGATTTATGAACAAAGTACTTGTTCTAATAACAYTTCAAAACCAGAGGTTGTTGCAAATACTATTGAAAGCATAGATGATGAAAAAGAAAATCCAAATGAGGAACCTTCAACAAATGAATCGATGAATCAATCAAGTGAAATTGAAAATTCATCAAATTCAACACTGTAGATAAAAAGCACTTCTTCATTTTCATCGAACAAACTAAAACATCAATCTCTGAACCCACATCGTCTGCTCCAACCCAAGTTCAATTTGATTCTGAAAAAACCGCAAGAGATTTTCTCGATTCTGAATCTGAAGATGAAATAAGTTGYGAACCACCAAAAATTATTGAGAACAAGAAACCTAAAAATTTCAAGTCCTCAATAAAATCTGGTATTCCTTCCTYAATGAAATCTTCAGACAAAGGAAAGGGAAAACTGAAAGATGATCAATCTGCCAAAGACAATTCAAAAGGCCTTAGTCCCTCATCTAGATTCATCGAGTTTACCCATGCACAAAACCAGAAGTTGTCTACCTCTGACAAAACTAACCACAACTTTTCTGTTCATCCAGCTGAAGAAAAATCCACCTTCCTCAGAAGAAAAGAAGTAAAGCCCAAGCCTDCTTTCAATAAAAAATCTGGACTAGATAGGACGTTTGTAAAAACACCCAATGCTAGGACAAGATTTCTACCTACTATTACTTCTTCATTTTCATCGAATAAAAAGCACTTTAGACAAATACAACCAATGCATCATTCTTGTCATTGTCTAAATCTTTTACAAAACCTAAGGAATCACATGCTGACACATAACTGTCCCCTCACTCAACATGTCTATCGATATAAGGGATCAAATAAAAAGGAAAAGAAACCAAAGCCTGCAAAGGCTAAGGAAAACAAAAGGAGTACTACCCCCATACTAACAAACAAGGACCCATTATGAAATGGGTACCTAAATCCCTTTAATTTGTGTTGCAGGACCAGCATGTGAAACCATGGTACATGGATTCAGGTTGCTCCAGGCACATGACTGGTGATAAAAGTCAACTATCCTCCTTCATCAAAAAATCTGGAGGCTCAGTGACTTTTGGAGACAATAGCAAGGGAACAATCAAGGGTTACGGCACTCTCATTAAAGGAAAAGTGTCCATCAGTAAAGTAGCTTATGTCGAAGGCTTAAAGCACAATCTATTAAGCATAAGTCAATTCTGCGATCGAGGTCTTGAAGTAA
>NC_037544.1:21591894-21596506 GCF_001531365.2 Cynara cardunculus var. scolymus | reverse complement strand
CTTTAATTATGAAAGAATCCCAATCCTCTATGACTCCAAGAGTGCCATAGCAATCTCTGCGAACCCAGTACAGCACTCCAAGACCAAGCACAACGATGTAAGGTACCATTTTCTGAAAATAATGTTGAAAAAGGTAACATAGAAATGTACTTTGTTCCAACTGAGATTCAACTTGCTGACATTTTTACAAAAGCTCTTGATGAAAAACGTTTTTTATTTCTAGTCAGCAAGATGGGTATGCTGAATCTCACCACTTAAAGGCAATTATCAATTAGCCATCGATTCTCAATATCTCATGGTTATGCCAATAAGTGATACAACGAAAAAGCCATATATTCTCTAAGTATCTTAAACCAGACCCTCTGGTTCTAAAATCCAGAGCCTCCGACCATATAGAATCACTTAAGTTTATTGGCAAAATTTAAGCTTTGCAACCAGAACCCCTCTGGTTCTATTGGTAACCAGAGCCCCTCTGGTTCTAAAGGTAACCAGAGCCCTTCTGGTTCAAAGCACATACTTGACATTTCTTATCAAGTACTTCTTAATCCGACCCAGAACCTCTGGTTCTAAAGACCAGAGCCTCTGGACCCCATCCATTGCTTTTGAATCTTACTTTCCCCTCCCCTTTTGAAACCAGAGCTCCTCTGGTCTTTGCTCACTAAAATCATTTATATGACTAAGTGTTTCCAAAGACCAGAGCCTCTGGTTTCCATCCTACTTGCATTCTATTGATCTCAACCATAGTCTCTGGTTCTAAAGACCAGAGCCTCTGACTTTGATTTCTTTGATAGCAAGTCTTCGCTTCTTCTCACACTTCATCTACTCATCCTTCACAACCAGAGCCTCTGGTTCTAAAGACCAGAGCCTCTATATTTCAAATCCTTCACAACCAGCGCGTCTGGTTGTATAGACCAGAGCCTCTGGTCATCCAAAATGTAAACTCCTTACTATTTCTAGGGGGAGTTTTTACATTTCAATTTCATATCTCCATGCATCCTTTGAGGGGGAGAAAAAAGTTTACATTAGTAAACTTGCATTTTCTATCCAGAGCCTCTGGTTTTATAAAATGCTACATATGTTTACATTACCAAACCTCCTCTGCTTTTATAAACATGGATCGCTAAATTTGAACAGAGTCTGTGGTTTGTCAACCAAATTCTCCATCACAAGCAAATCCAACATTTTGTCATGAATAACCAGCGCTCCTCTAGTTCCATGCAAAAAAAAATTAAACATAAAACTCATCTTAATTGAAACAAATTTTTAGATTATACAAAATTGCAGCTTTTGTGACTAAAAACTATACAACAAGGGTTTTTTGGAAGACCAAAACTTCGTAATTAGTATTAATCTTAYAATTAGATGAGATTTTAATTTTTTGGGAAACGTCTTCACCAAGATACTTGAAATGAATCCTCATTTCAAATCATTTCTGACGTCACTCAAACCACGCGCCTGACACAAAACAGGCTGTCCCCTTTTTGCTGCTTCTTTCTTTTTCCCTCCCAAACCTCAGCGTGACACGTGTCCACATTCATTTATGGCACGTACTATCAAGACGGCTCACGTTCCTCCAATCCCATCATACAATACTCAACCGCCACTTTCTCATGATTATTATATTATAATAATCAAAGAAACGTTTCGCTTCCCTCTATCCCCCCACCCATCTCCACTATATATACTCATCTTCCCCACCATTACCATCTTTACGCCTTCATAACCTGCAAACTTCCATAGCAATGGCATCCTCCGCTTCCCACGAATCTGACAACAACAATAGCCATCTTCAATCCACAGGAGCAGACAGTAGGACTATCATCTTCCTCCCTATGAAACCCAATAATTACCAGATCGAACTTACAAACACTCTCTTTGACAACAGGTATGGGATAATAATAGAATTCTTCAAAAACTGCATTCTCCTCCCTGCTCTCACCTTGGTAAATCCAAAAGTTCCTGTCAAATACGTTCAACAATACTKGCAAAACTGTGAATTTGATGATGCCAGTCACGGTATAATGGGCGATATCGATGCACCAAATGACATGCATTGCACTGTCAAAATTTCACGAGCAAAGATCTCCAAAGTGCTATGTATTCCAACAAGAAGAGAGCTCGAAATCGAACAATATGACGAGCTACCAACCTCCAAGGACATTCTGCGATTTGTAAGGATGTTAGGCTACAACAAAGAGATTCGAAACATCTCATATTTCAAAAGACAATTCCTCCCACCAATGTGGAATTTGTTCTTTTCCATTCTGAATCGGTCCCTGACATGCAAATTAGGCTCTCTCAACCAAGGAAACTTGAACATTATGACGATCATGTATGGCCTCTACTTCAACCTCAACATCGACTACGCCCTTCTCATATACAATGAGATCCATGCGGCCGTACTAAAAAAGTGCAAACTTCAAGCCGCTGGAAAGCCATTGACATCTGTACTCTTCCCTCGATTCCTTGCTATCATCATTGGGGATGCGATGAGGAAAAATGCACTCCCCGCCACGGAGCCATTCACACCGATCTATAAAATGCATGGACATCGCCCAACTCTTTCCAAGGACGGATATAGCATCAACAGACCACTCTCGAGGGCTATGCTCACTGTCATTCCATCAACAAATGAGATACGCCAAACCTATGAACACTCCATGCTGTCCCATGAACCAAGGGCAGCTACCCAGGAGCACTTAGAACCATCCCCCCTCCAAACGAGGGAGCACAAGCATCGTCTTCATCAGATAATGAAGATGATGATGATGATGATGCTAGTGACTCCCCCGCCCTCACCAACATATTTCCAAACCAACTACCCAAAGGGCACCCACATCCACTATCCCTGGTGATCAAAGCCAAAGGGATATTGAACAAGGACGACCCAGTCCAATCCCAACCCAAGCCAGCCATCCATAGGTCATCCTTCGGGCCTCTGGAGATGATCAAGCCGAGGAACCCCATCATCCATCACCCTTCTCTCAAAAGAGAGGTGATGAACCTCAGGGCTCGCCACAACCCATCACACACAGAGAAGCATTTGTTGCTTCTGATGTTGAACCCATAAATCGTTCAGAGCGATCTTCGTTTCGTGCACCCCTTCCCTCGATATTTGATCTATCGAAGGGAACACACATCCGATTCACTTACTCAGCCTCTGAAGCTGAGGAAGAGGAAGAGGATGTCCCAACATCACGAGATAGCTCTTCTCTCGAAGGCTATCAAGGACATGATGGAAGTCCTTCACGGCCTACCTTTACACAAGGCCAAGAAGGCGCCTCAGGAACAGAGGCCCAACCTACAGCATCTGTTGCTGTAGGGGTTACCCAACTAGCGGATCTAGTTACTAAAGCTGAGTTCCAAGCCTATGTTGAGAAAGTGACGCGGCCCATGGATGACCTTAAACTCCTAATCCAAGGGCTGGTGGAAAAATAATCCTCAACCGATACCTCTGACCTCCACCAATCCCTTGCCATCCTGCAACGCCATCTAAACCAGATCGATACCCAAACACAAACCAACTCTTCCCGCCTCCAAATCCTCCAACAAACCATCACCCAACATCATAACACCATCTCATCCCTAGCCACCCAACGAAACCAAGTCCTTCTCCAATCCCTTGCCACCCTCACGGCTCAGGGAACTGAGACCGATGAAAACCTCACATACATCATTTCCCAACTACAAACCATCACTCGCCATCTTCATCAACTACCATCCTCCATCATCTCTCAAATTCCCAAACCTTCTCCACCTTCCACCTCTTCAATCGATGAAACCTTTACCACCCTCACCCACCAAATTACCTCTATCCAAGACACTCTCACCCAACTTCCCACTGCCATCCTCGCCCAAATACCTCAACCCACTCCTCCACCACCTCCTCCCTCTGAAGGACCCTCTTTCAACGATGCCTTTTCTACATTCACTACAGAGGTGAGAAACTTAATCACCAACCTTCCCATTCCACCACCCTCTTCCACCTCAACCATGCCACAACACCCTCAAATCTCCACCTCCACAACAGAGTTCGCCACCAGGGCGGACATGCAAGCTCTGTCAAGAGCTCTGGTCTCCTCATTCAACGAGATCAGTGCAAAGTTCGTTCATCAGGCCATCCATCCAACAAGGGCTCTTACTCAAACGTTGGCCGATGAATAACGACGCACCACATCCCTCCTCCAGACTATGGAGGCCAGCCGACGACAGGCTGCCCTGAAGGCATATCTTACGTCCTTCAGGACAGAAAGGAAGAAGAAGAGGTCCCATGCCTCATGCTCGGCAGTCGACCGTAGAAACATAGAAGACACGATGACCAAGACCCCGATGATCAAGGCCTTGGCCCTCGTGAGGGGGAGACAACGGTGGCTGCACTTGTAACACAATCCGCTGCACCACAACCATCATCCACTCAATCACAACCCCCAACAGATCCCATCAAGTTAATCTCTGCATCCGATGAAGAACCCACTACCCCTCCAACACAAACAAATCTACCCTTAACTCATTCACCAACACCACGCCCAACTCAACCATTCATCATCTCCACATCACCAGAACCTACAAACCAACCTACTTCACCCACATCACCAGAACCTACAAACCAACC
>NC_037544.1:21584271-21590148 GCF_001531365.2 Cynara cardunculus var. scolymus | reverse complement strand
CGCATACGTGAAAAGTCCTCTTAGTGTTTTACATTTTATTATCAATAAAGTAAAACTTTGAAGCTCAAATTGTTCTTTAATATTCATATATTAATTTGGAGTCTTCTTCATAAAATCATTATAATTTGGTTATTCATAACTAGATTATAAGTGTTATTGAGAGATCTGGGATCAACATCATTTGATTTTTAGATTTCATGTTGTTTAAGAAGTTCTTACAAAAATTTGGATTCAGTTTCTTGGTATTAATTATTTACTTGGATGATTTGTTTGACAGTGACGATGTAGCAGAAGAGATAAGAATCAACCAAAGTAGAAATCAATAAGAACACAATGATGAAGATTGATGAACACAAGAGAGAGCTTCAAATGATTTTCAATAGATTGAAAATGTTAACAATTACAATACAGAAGCACACTGAAATACAAGGGTCTACAATGCTAATTATACAAGCAAGTAGCCGTTTTCTGACATGACCTAAAGTAAATTAATCTAAGCCGTTATATCAAAACAGATTACAGACAAGAACACGTGATAAGCACGAGCAGCTAATAAACCAAAGTAAAACAGCTAAAGAAGATCTACACAGAAGACAGGCTGCAGACTTTCTGTGAGATATCACAGAGGCTTTGCTGGTTATAACTTGAAAGCACATTGACGTAGAGGATATCTTCCAGATCCTCTGTGAGACACGACAGAGGTTCTATCGACTTTGTCTTGTTGCATTGTCGTTGTAGAGGACCAGTTTCCAGAACCTCTGTGAGACACGATAGAGGTTCTGTCACCTGAGACTTGTATGCTTAAGCATCTTCTGCTGTTGGTTCTCTGTGGTCTTCTGTGACAGATCATCTTCTGTCAACACTTGCAGTATTACTTTTTCCATACTTTTACATTTAATGAAATGAGAGCTAACAATCTCCCCCTAAGTATGAAAAAGTAAAAATTGAACTTTAAGTGCAAGGACATGACTTGGTTGAAATGAAATTACAAGAGGTGATAAAACATCATCCTCTGAAAGAATTACAATGAAGAAATAAATTACAAGACTGAAATACAAAAATGTGAAGCTCAGGCCAAAAGCTGGTGCAGAAGGTTATCAGACTGCAGATTCTGGAAAATCGTCTACCGCGTATAGCAAGTCAGCTTTGATTGTTCTGTAGACATTGAAGATCCATTCTCTGAAGTTGATTTGAATTTTGATCGCGTCCAAGAGTGGAGACACTTCACCTGCCCTATAATGTCTTATGTCCACCTCTGCCAAAACACATTTAAATATCCACTCCAGCGTCTCTGTTGAATACTTATGAGTTTCTGTTGGATCGAAGAATCTTAGTATCTCATCCTTATCCAAATACACAAACCCAAAAACGAGATTGTGTATGATGGAGTTTGGAGAGTACCTAGATATCCAACTAGGCCTGCTGTATGGAGGAGAGATCTTTAGATTTTTCTGTACTAATCTTATGGCCAACTCGAAGTCCTCCTGGCTGTAATACCTTACTTGCGCACGTATTACCTCAACCAGCCTTCTGAGCGATATTTGGTAGCTGGACCTCCTCTCCATGTAGATGTTGAGAATCTTGTGCATATAGATGACATCAAACACGCAGAGGTTGTGAAGATCAGCATCCGTGAACGTGTACAAGTTGCCATCTTCTCTCCTTACAACATACTGTGTGTAGAGCACGGTCTTCTTTAACAAGGTCCTTGGTGAGATTGTCACCAATGAAGTGATCATTTGCCATGAGAAGATCTGCTCACGAGGCCTTGTTAATTTGGTGAAATGAAATTTTGCTGTGGCAGAGGGGATCCCTGTAAGTTGTGGATCATATGGGGGCTCTGTGTCTACCGCATAGTACTTCCACACCATAACTTCTTCCAAAGATGTAATAGGCACTGTTTTGACTTCAGGTATTGGAATCCTGCTCATGGACTCAAGTATTTCAGATACCCTGTCTGCTGTGGAAGCCTCTGGCATCTTGAACTCTTCTTCTTCCAATATTGGCCTCTGGGTTGATCCCTCTGCAAGGATTGGTTTGACGGTTCCTTGCAGAGCATCAAACATACCCGTAGACGTTGTTTGGACTTGTGGGAAAAAGGAAGACATGGCTTCTCCTTCTTTGTGGTGCATTGGAATACGACCTCTGCCCTTCTTAGCTTGTGACTCTGCCAGGGATTCTTGAAGAGCTTTTAGGAGCGCAGGGTTATCTCGATATTTTTCTACGTTGATTTCTTCTGGAGTGTCTGTTCTCGACGACGACCCCTTCTGTGGTTCCTCTACAGCCTTGCTTTTTCCTTTGCCACTAGGCTCTGGAGCCTTTCCCTTGCCTTTTGAGAACAGGTCGGCTGTAGATTCCATAATTTTTACACCCTTGGCAGGAACTCTGGCAGAAGTCTTCTTTTCCTCCTTCTTCTCCCCCTCATGACGATCATCATCACCTTCATGATCGTCCTGGCTCTGTATGGCGTCTGCCTTGCATGTAGTCAGGGGAACCTTTTCCAACCTCTACAAAATTTTGATGGCGGCCTTCTTCATCTTCTTGATGGCCTCATTTGCAAGTTCGGASRCGTGATTGATGTCTATCTCTGTTGCCCACTTCAGTTTTGAGACGCTTCTGTATATCTCGCTTCTGAGGAAGTCACCCTCTTTCACGATTTGTCTTGTGGATTCTGTGATCGCCTTGTTGGAGACTCGGGCCTCTGTAAGAAGTTGAGCGATGTTCTTGGTCACAACATCCCCTAGGGTTTCCACCATAGCATCTAGCTCTCTGCGAGTTGCCAGATGATTGATATTGGCCCTTGAGGTCTTGGTGTCGAGGCCGTAGGTGACCGTAGAGGAGAACATCTGCTTGATTTCGTCTCTGAATGAAGAGTAATCCGTGTAGCCCGTAGAGACGAAATTGACTGTGAATTGAGCAGCCAGCTCTGTGAGTTCAGTCTTCAACGTCTTGATAGAGGATTGATTGAGCATCATTGCTTGAAAGGCTTCTGCTAGATCATCCTTCTGAAGGACAGAGCTCTGAAGGGTTACTATAGTAGTCTTCAAATCGGCAGTTGTGGAGGATAACTCCTTCAGAGCCTCTGTGAGAGAATTGAGGTCTTGTGGCATTGAGCGTGAGATAAACAAGCTTTTCAACTCGTCTATCTTCTTGAACACCTCTGTGGCAAAGGTTTGAAGCTCCCCCTTTGTCACATAGGTATCCTGGGTAATCGGATCACCAACACATGGTGGTCCTTTGGCCTCAGAGCTTGAGGCGCCCTCAGCGGCTGGTTTTACGTAGCCTGCTTGGGGACTTCCACCCGATCCTTGCACATCTCCTTGAGGAGAGCCTACCGGTGTTCTGTAGATCTCATGTCCGGTAGTTTCAAAGCCTATCCTGACAGTTTGATCTAGTGGAGACAGAGGGCGTTCTAGACCCTCTACCTCTGTGACACTCACCTGTGCCTCTGAACCACGTTCTAGTTGTTCACTCGTGTAAGGAGAGGCCACGGATGCCTCTCTTGGTTCTGTCGAGTCCATGGGCGAAGGGACTCTTTTTGTAAAACCTTCATACTTTTGAGAGGATAAGGGAGTTGTATGAGGTTGCCCAGATGTGCATTCCACTGGGGACGAAAGAATGTCCTCTGTGGGGATAGGTTGGTTAGGGTTCGGCATGTGCGTGCCTGCTTCAATAGAGGTTCCCTCTAGAACAGGGCCTCTAGACATGTGGGTTGCACTGGGAGGTGGGCTTGGTTGTSTGCCTTCGGCATCTTTTGCTTCCTCACCTAACTCTTCAGCCTCTTCTTCTTCGTCGTCTAGAATGACTTCTGTCCCCAACTGTGATTCATCAATTGGCGCCTTGAACTCCTTCTGGATATTCAAAAGAACATCCTGAATTTGTTCTGTTAGGGAAACATCGAGAACCATCTTGCGCAACCTTCTGCGCTTGGGTGTTGTTGTAGCCTCTGTTGGGCTTTCTTCTGCGATGGCCTATGTGACCACAGGTTCTGTGATCACAGGCTCTGTTGGTTCAGCCTTCTTTGTTTTTCTCTTCTTTTGTTTTGGCAGAGATACAGTTGGGCCCTCTTCTTCTACGGGCCTCTTCTTCCCTTTCTTCTTCACAGAAGAGTCATCACCCTTCTGTGTCTTCTTCTTGTTGCGTGGGGGACTTGGGATTCTAGGGGGTACCTCACTCTGCTTACCAGCCACTACTGGCTCCTCCACACGTCCCTCCACTCTCATTTTTGCAATCTCCACACCTAAGGGGGTACCTATTCATGGTGGGGTTGCAGAGACCGGTTCTGGTCGCCTGTTACCACGTCTATAGGCTTTGCGATCTTTATGACTTAAATACCTGAGCATGGTCTTGGATAGGGGTCTTGGACTTCTGTAGCCATGCTCATGCTCGGTTGGATGAAATTCCTTGAATGGGTAGAGCCTTGCATTGGGCTCCACAGAAGGCAGTTTCGCTACCAGAAGGTCTCCAAAAGCTAAACCAAGGAAGCATTGTAGGATCAAATTAGGCTGGTTCATATCTTTCTTGGCCTTCTTTTGGGCCTGTACCTTCGAATTTTCACCCCGTTGGCTTGAGAACTTCTTCTTGATGAGCCCGACCATGTCCTCGAAAATGAGTTGGGCGTACTCCAGAGGAAGATTGAAGTATGTTCCATACATGATGGACATCATAGCATTGGAGGTCTGGTCATGACTGCCCACCTTCCCTGTTAGGCAGCAGTTGATGATTGAGAATAAGGTGTTCCAAACAGGGGGAGTCCCTTGCGCTTAAATTGTGTCCTTTTGATAATCGGGGTCGCATATGAATGAAATTCCAGGAATTTGATTAATTCCTGGTCGGTAGGGGTCTCAGCATAGGCATTCAGATTTAGTTCTTCAAGGGTAGGCAAACGTAGAGCATTTCTCAAAGTTTCCACATTAAGTTCTAATGGGACAAGGGATTTGTTAACTGGGTGGAATGCATAACCAACGATTGTGAGGCCAGAATTGTCAAGAGTAGTAATGTAGGCACTCAACAAAAATTGGGTTAAATAGGTTTCTGGTGTGGGTCGAGTAGCAGATAAAGCATAGTAAAGAGGGTGGTTCCTTAAAATTTCCATTAGAGTGAAGGTGAAATCGGGAAAACCTGAAGGGACGAAATAGTAGTTTTTCGGCTTTTTAACTAGAACAACTTTCTTGTATTTGTTTTGAACAAACGACAGTGCATGTGAAGTTAGGGCTTGAGCTTGCGTCACCTTGTTGTCGCTTGAGATGTTAACAGACTGGGCTGAGGCGCTTGAAGACGACATGGTTGCAGGTAAGCTTTGAGAAATTGCAGGTTGCAGGTTCGTCTGTGTGTATATGAGAGTTTTTGAGAGCATAAGGTTTTAATTTGGGGGGAAGGAGGGTATTTATAGGTGGGGATTTTTAAAATTGAACCGTCTTTGTTATGAAAGGTCGTGTAATGAGTGGTTTTGGGTGAAACGGTTCAAAAAGGTATGACACGCCGTATTGGGAAGATGCGCGATTGATGACATGCGCTTCTGTTTTCTGACACGCGCGTGTTGGATCTAACCCCTATCCACAAAACCACGCTGTCACACCCCGTTAAAGCGGAAACACGGAATGTAACAGGTAAGCGAGTCTTGGCAACAGTTTTAGAATAACACTTTTTCAGAAGTTCAAAATATACAGTTCATCGACTTGACAATAATTCAAGGTTACAAAATATTTTCAAATACAACAAAAACTGCCTTAATCGATCTTGATCCAAGTAATGCTCCCAGAAGTCCACACAACTTACTTAGAACCTGAAAAGCATGGAATAAAAACAAGGTCAACTACAAAGAGTTGGTGAACTTACGGGTTTTCACATGCATAAAAACATTTCAATGCATAAACC
>NC_037544.1:21579874-21583236 GCF_001531365.2 Cynara cardunculus var. scolymus | reverse complement strand
GAGACTTTTAACACCAAAGTCCTCCTTTCTTAGGTAAATTCCAGAAAATAAAATAAAATTATGAGGACTTGGGTTCCAGTAAGCTACAAGATGAGAGAATTGATTTAGAGATGCATGCAAGACCCAAATCACCCGAATGTGCAATCGGTTCTTATATGCGAGAACTCTCTTCTTCTTTTTGGGACTGTGAAATCCTTGGGTCACAGATTATCATCCGTTGAAGACACATGTAAGTCTTCGATGAATAATCTCACCATCTTTAAGTCCCGAAACTCGAGTTGAGCAAGAAGAGAAAATAGGAATTTGAGCACTAGAAGAGGAATAAATAGCTTTTAGAACATACCTTTTTGTAGACGAGGGAGATATGGACGACCTTAATGCGGTGGAATTTCTAAACTTGCAAGAGGAAGAGTTCGGCTAGAAGGTGATGAGATTTAGAGAGGGAGAACGAAAAAGGTTGGAACTTTTGAAGAATGAAGAGTTTTCAAAAGAGAAGGGGTATTTATTTGGTTCTTTTAGAGAAGTAGTGGGCTGGCCTCTAAAGGCCCAAGCCCAAGAGGCTTTTAACTTTTCTAAGCTAAGTCCTAAAAATCTAAAATATCAAAAATGGTTTTACCAGGACCTTTGAATCGCCATTCTTTTAAAATAGTCGGCAACTAAACAAAAAGGGAATTGAGACCTTTGGGAAATCTTTTAAATTTTTTTTTAAAGGAATGAGACTAAAATATCAACTTTATTTTATGTGAAACGTTTCGAGATTGATTGGCATTTGCATGAACCGACTTAGTCAACTACCCGTCGGAATAAGATCTATAACTAATCTTTAGAAGGTAAATAGGACGATCTGTTAGCATTAATTTAATGCTAATGATGTTCTTAAAAAAAATTATTAAGCTATCGGGGCTAAGGATTGGACTCCTGAAAATGATGCTGAATCAATCAAGTATAGGCGACCAGCGCCTCTGTAAGAAGGACCAGAGCCTCTGTGAAGAGACTCGAGTATTTGTGAAGAAACGCCAGAGTCTTTGTGAAGAGACAACAGAGCCTCTGTGAAGAGACGCTAGAGCCTCTGTGAAGAGACGCTAGAGCATCTGTGAAGAGACGCTAGAGCCTCTGTGAAGAGACACGAGCATCTATGAAGGGACGCCAGAGTCTCTATAACTGTCACCAGAGCCTCTGTGTTAGCACAGACTAGAACCTGTGGTTGTTCCATCCTTTGGTCTTTTAAACGACTTCTTCAGGATCCTATTCTGGATTAGGCTAGCCCTAAAAGACTTATCTTTCAAATAAAGATCTCGTAATAAGGTTCTAACCTGGAAATCCAAAACTGCAGAGTTGTTACAGCCTCCCAAACCCAGAAAAATTTCGTCCCGAAATTTAATCGTCTGCACTTCAATTCGTGGTTGGCTTGAGAAAAGGTGGGGATACTTGTTCTTCATGAAGTCTTCCCTTTCCCACTTGTACTCCGGTCCATTCTTGGAATTCCAATGAACCTTCACGAGAGGTATTCTACTACGTCTCAACTGCTTAACTTTTCTATCCAAGATCTCCAAGGGTTTTTCAACAAAATGCAGTCGATCAAAAACTTGCAAGTCTTCCCGAGGTAAAACCTGGGTTTCATCTGATAGACATCTCTTGAGATTTGATACATGGAATGTGTCGTGGACAGTGCTTAATTCTGGGGGCAGATTTAGTTTATATGCCACTGGTCCAATTCTTTCTGTTATTTCGAAAGGACCAATATAGCGAGGGCCCAACTTGCCTTTCTTTCCAAAACGCATAACTCCCTTCCAAGGCGAGACCTTTAGAAAAACTTTATCACCCTTCTGCAATTCTAAAGGTTTCCTCCGGTTGTCAGCATAGCTTTTCTCTCTATCCCTAGCAGCCTTGAGTCGGTCTTTGATTAATGCGACCTTATCGGTGGTTTCTTGGATGACATCGGGTCCAGTTAGCTGTTTATCACCAATTTCTGACCAAGACAATGGGGATCTGCACTTGCGCCCATACAAGGCTTCATAAGGCGCACATTGGATGCTGGTATGGTAGCTGTTATTGTAGGAAAATTCTACTAAAGGAAGATGCGTGTCCCAGCTTCCACCAAATTCTATAACACAGGCCCGTAACATGTCTTCCAGGGTCTGTATGGTTCTCTCGGTTTGTCCATCGGTTTGGGGATGATAAGAAGTGCTCAAGTCTAGACGAGTACCCATCCCTTGCTAAAGCGATTGCCAAAATCTTGACGTAAAGCAGCTGTCTCTATCCGATACCCATGCCTAGCGACAATTTCGCTTATATAGATCTGAGCTAACTTCTTCATCTTATAATTCTCTCGAATTGGCAAAAAGTGTGCAAATTTTGTCAAACGATCCACAATTACCCAAATGGCGTCATACCCTTTATCTAATCAGGGTAGCTTAGTTATGAAGTCCATCGATATCTGCTCCCATTTCCATTGAGGAATTTCAGGCTGCTGGAGCAGACCAGAAGGTTTCTGGTGTTCGGCCTTAACTATTGCACAAGTTACACACTTATTTACATATAGTGCAATGTCTTTCTTCATTCCAGGCCACCTGTAATATGCTCTTAAATCCTTATACATCTTGTCTGCTCCCGGATGTATTGAATACTTTGATCGATGAGCTTCGTCCAAAATGATTGATCTAAGATTTCCAATCTTAGGTACCCAAATTCTATTTCCTAAATAACACACTCCATCGGATTCTATCTGAAATTTAGACTCTATGCCATGCAGGGTTTCCTCCTTTAAGTTCTCCTTCATTAGAGCTTTCTTTTGATCTTCTAGGACTTGAGCTTTTAGACTAGTATTTACCAAGATTCCCAAGGCTCGCACCCTTGTTGGCTTTATACCTTCTTTCCGGCTTAAAGCATCGGCCACAACATTGGCTTTGCCCGGATGGTATTTGATCTTACAGTCATAATCACTAAGCAATTCAACCCATCTTCTTCGCCTCATATTCAACATTTTCTGGTCGAGGATGTGCTGAAGGCTTTTACGATCCATGTAAATGGTGTATTTTATGCCATAGAGATAATGCCTCCATATCTTAAGTGCAAACACCACTGCTCCCAACTCAAGGTCGTGTGTAGTATAGTTCTTTTCATACACTTTCAGTTGTCTCGATGCATAGGCAATTACTTTATCCTTTTGCATCAATACCCAACCTAAACCTTGATGTGATGCATCACAAAAGACCACGAAGTTATCCGAACCCTCTTGTAGGGATAAGATGGGTGCATTACACAACTTCTATTTGAGGGTCTCGAAGGCCTCTTCTTGCTTCTTGCTCCAAATGAACTTCTTATCTTTTTGGGTTAAGGCCGTAAGCGACTGTGCAATTTTT
>NC_037544.1:21577143-21579140 GCF_001531365.2 Cynara cardunculus var. scolymus | reverse complement strand
GAACTCGACTTGTCTTTGCGGAGGCAGGCCTGGTAAATCTTTAGGGAAAACATCAGAAAATTCCCGAACTATGGGTAAGTCCTCAATATTATCCTCCTTGATCCTTCCATCTATCACGTGGGCCAGGTATGCAGGGTAATTCTTCTTTAAGTACTTCTTCATCTTCATGCATGATACCAGCTTAATTGCTTGGTCCAACTTATCTCCCTGGACCACTATTGGCTCCGTTCCTTCTTGAGGAATTCGAATGAGCTTTTCTGAACAAACGATTTCGGCTTGGTTTCTGGACAGCCAATCCATGCCTACAATTACGTCGAAACTTCCTAGTTCGATCGGTATAAGATCTATGCTAAAGTCCTTATTGGCTAAATTCAAGGTGCAGTTCAAAAKTATATTCCTGACCTTGAATTCCTGACCATTGGCAAATTCGATGATAAGGGCTTCTTTCAACCTCTGGGGTCTTAAGTCAATTTTCTGCCCAAAATTTAGTGACACAAAGTTCTGTCGGCGCTTGAGTCAAATAAAACCGATGCAAATTCATTGTTCAGAAGAAACGTACCTGACACTACGTTAGGATCCTCTCTGGCTTCCCTGGCTCCCAATTCGAATGCTCTGCCCCGAGCTTGACTCCCCGAGTTGCCTGAACTGTTCTGCCGAGTCTGATTTATATTTGTCCCCGCTCTTTTCCTTGGGCAAACATTCCTCATGTGGTCTGGACTCCCACATTCAAAGCATAGTCGTTTCCGGCAGTCCTTTGCCGTGTGACCCCCAAGATGACACCTCTGACAGATAATGCAATTCCCTCGATGCGGAACTTTGCACTTATCACATCTAATTACATCGGCCTGTCCAGCAACCTGTGATTGAGCTCCAAAGTTTCTCATTGTTCTCCTGTTCCTGTCCTGTTTCCTTCCAAAGTTTCGGTCCCCAAACTCCTCTATCTTCCTTTTTCCTTTAGTCAGTCTCCCAGATCGCACCACATTGTTTGTGAGTTTTGTAGCAACTTCTACCACCTCTTGATAGTCTTCGGGTTGGCAGAGGTTATATTGCCCCTAATTTCTGGGGATAAGCCCCAAATGTACCTTTCTATCCGAACCTCCTCCGGTGTTACAAGGTGTGGCACCAGGTTTGCCAATTCTTGAAACCTCGTTGTATACGCAGAAATATCGTCTCCCTTCATCTCAAGGTTCCACAACTCCATTTCCAATTTCTAGAGTTCACTTCTGGGACAATATTCTTCCTTTAACAATTTCTTGAACTCCTCCCAAGGAAGTCGGTTGGCCGCTTCTCGGCCTCTAATTTGTACTATGGTATTCCACTAAGTGAGCGCTCTGCCTTGCAGAAGGCATGCTGCGTACTCGACCATATTTCCCTTAGTGCACTTGCTAATGTGTAAAACAGACTCCATGCTCTCGAGCCATGATAATAATCCTACCGCTCCTTTTGTTCCATTAAATTCCTTGGGATTACAAGCTCTGAATATTTTGTAAGTACATTCTCGCGGTGGCCTAGGCTCCGAGTTAGAGGGTTGGTTGGCATTTAAACCAGCAGCCACTTGGCTGACTATGTTAGGGAGTGTAGCAATGAGTTGCTCCGAAACGAGTTGTGCTAAGTCGGGGTTTTCCCTTCTTGGCGGCATTTCTTTGAATCCTAAACAGAATGGAATTTATAAGTTTGAGGGTAACATAARGTGGTAGCTTTCCATAAAATTTCATTGATGCTTAAATGTTTTTCTCGTGTGACAAAGTATAGGAAGATGACAAAGAATCGATATAAGGCATATTCAATCGCATAACCAATAGATATAATATAAATTCTTCCCAAAAGATATCATGCATTGATTTTTCGATATTACATACAAAACAGAGTTTCTAATTTCCGATCAAAAGAGTAAT
The DNA here is from genome assembly GCF_001531365.2 of Cynara cardunculus var. scolymus. NCBI lineage: Eukaryota > Viridiplantae > Streptophyta > Magnoliopsida > Asterales > Asteraceae > Cynara > Cynara cardunculus. The sequence goes on along the minus strand of NC_037544.1, from coordinate 21,577,245 downwards.
CCATTCTAAATTGTTTCTAAAGCAACATCCATCCAATGACTATCCCTAGTGCTAACATCATCATGCTACAACCAAATAGCCACTTATATAATTTCCTAATTT
>NC_037544.1:21573296-21575158 GCF_001531365.2 Cynara cardunculus var. scolymus | reverse complement strand
AGCAACCCGACTAAGCAGTTCCTTAGTCCAAGAGGTTGTAACAGAACCCGACTAAGCAGTTCCTTAGCCCAAGAGGTTGTAATAGAACCCGACTAAGCATTTTACTTAGCCCAAGAGGTTCCAAGTAAAGATTGTTTGAGCAGTTCTTTATTCACAAGTATCATAAAACATAAACATGCAAAGTTTGCTCATCTCATGCTTTTCCCCCATAAAATAACAAAAGCTGTAAAAGTGGGGTCGTAAGTACTCACAAGTTTAGCGAATATCAAATGTTTCCTTAAGAGGGCGTGCTATCGCTTGCTCGGACTTCCTGACAGAGCAACCAGTACTAATATGAACTTCTAAATTTCCAAGACTTAGGTTGGGTAAAGCTGTTTTCAATGCAATATCGCCAAATATTTTCATAAATATAGTCGATATTTCAAATATTGGGCTAAAGAGAAACCTCCCAAAAATCTAATTTTTGGTATCATTAAATGTCATTCTGAGACAAATGATGGCAGCCGCCAATCATCAGAATCAAGAGATTTTGAGTGGGTTTTAACACCCATCCCAAGAATGATTTACAGCCTTGGGTTCCAGTAAGTTACAAAACCGGTTGCATGCCCAAGAATGGATTTTGAACTTAATATTTTCAAGAATCGAGACTTTTAACACCAAAGTCCTCCTTTCTTAGGTAAATTCCAGAAAAGAAAATAAAATAATGAGGACTTGGGTTCCAGTAAGCTACAAGATGTGAGAATTGATTTAGAGATGCATGCAAGACCCAAATCACCCGAATGTGCAATCGGTTCTTATATGCGAGAACTCTCTTCTTCTTTTTGGGACTAAGAGATCCTTGAGTCACAGATTATCATCCGTTGAAGACACATGTAAGTCTTCGATGAATAATGTCACCATCTTTAAGTCCCGAAACTTGAGTTGAGCAGGAAGAGAAAATAGGAATTTGAGCACTAGAAGAGGAATAAATAGCTTTTAGAACATACCTTTTTGTAGACGAGGGAGATATGGACGACATGAATGCGGCGGAATTTCTAAACTTGCAGGAGGAAGAGTTCGGCTAGAAGGTGATGAGATTTAGAGAGGGAGAACGAAAAAGGTTGGAACTTTTGAAGAATGAAGAGTTTTCAAAAGAGAAGGGGTAATTATTTGGGGCTTTTAGAGAAGTAGTGGGCTGGCCTCTAAAGGCCCAAGCCTAAGAGGCTTTTAACTTCTCTAAGCTAAGTCCTAAAAATCTAAAATAGCAAAAATGGTTTTACCAAGACCTTTGAATCGCCATTCTTTTAAAATAGTCGGCAACTAAACAAAAAGGGAATTGAGACCTTTGGGAAATCTTTAAAAAAAATTTAAAGGAACGAGACTAAAATATCAACTTTATTTTATGTGAAACGTTTCGAGATTGATTGGCATTTGCATGAACCAACTTGGTCAACTACCCGTCGGAATAAATCTATAACTAATCTTTAGAAGGTAAATAGGACGATCTGTTAGCATTAATTTAATGCTAATGATGTTCTTAAAAAAAGTTTTATTAAGCTATCGGGGCTAAGGATTGGACTCCTGAAAATGATGCTGAATCAATCAAGTATGGGCGACCAGCGCCTCTGTAAGAAGGACCAGAGCCTCTGTGAAGAAACGCCAGTCTTTGTGAAGAGACAACAGAGCCTCTGTGAAGAGACGCCAGAGCCTCTGTGAAGAGACGCTAGAGCCTCTGTGAAGAGACGCCAGAGCCTCTGTGAAGAGACGCCATAGCCTCTGTGAAGAGACGCCAGAGCCTCTGTGAAGAGACACGAGCATCTATGAAGGGACGCCAGAGCCTCTGTAACTGTCACTAGAGCCTCTGTGTTAGCACAGACCAGAAC
>NC_037544.1:21566920-21569541 GCF_001531365.2 Cynara cardunculus var. scolymus | reverse complement strand
AGAAGAGTGGTGGATGTGTGTAGAAGGAGTATGCATGAAATCGAAGCAATTACAAGAGGAGACATCACAAGAAATTTGCATAGATTTTCCATTAGATTGCATAAAGAAGGGTACAAATTTTTTGTTTTTAGAGCCCTTCCTAGATACGGGCTTCTTATTACAAGATTCCTTCACTAATCTAGGCTCCTTTTTTAAATTCTTTTTAAAATCCTTCTGTATTCGTCCCTTCTTTAGTTTCCCTGCATTTAATGCAACAGAAGCTTTGTTAGATAAAGGCCATTTGTTCAATTGCTGCCAGGTGTAAATAGGCTTCTGTGTTTTAGAGAYAGAGCGYTGAGAATTACCTTGCTTTCGGATTTCTTTCTTTTCTTTCTCAACATTCATAGCAGTCTCTACAACTCGTGTAGGACTGACTTTAGAATTTGAGGCATTTTCATGCTTTGACGTGGCTTTACTAGAGAGTTCTGGGTCAAAATTAGTTTTAAGAAGAGGCTTATTTACAGAAGGCTCTGTGACAAAAGATGGAAAGAATTCCAGAGCCTTTGCGGACAATTTTCGTTCAAGAGGCTGTCCAAAAGGATAATTTTCTTGAGAATCTGGTTGATCGAACTTGAAAATTCCTAAATGATCCTGTCTCATGAATCTCCATGGAATGGAATCCTTCTTTGCAGAAGGTGAGAAGGAATCAATATAGTCTTCATAGGCTATATTTTCCATGGATAAACAAGGTTTGGTGTCCGGATCAACCAACAGCTTTTGTCTCTTGAAGATGGGCTTAGAAACTTTGTTTTTAAAATTGTTTGAGGATCTAAAGGTATTCTCTAGAGTTTTCTTTGATTTAAAACCAGGTTTATTGTCAAATTCAGAGAAACCTAGACCTCTTATGCCCAAATTGACCTTAATCTTTTTRTAAATGTTTTGAGCCTCTTGAAATTTCTTTATTTTAAGCTCTCTGTCGAGTACGTCTGATGTAAAAATTCTCTTTCTTTTTGAAAGAATTCCTTTACAGAGGTAATATTACATTTCTCGTGCTCCATCTGTCTCAACTCTTCCACCTTTATTTTCAAATCTTTTTCAACCTTGGCTAGCTTTAGTTTTGAAGATTTTTCAAGGTTTAAAAACTTGGTTTGTTCTTCTTCGAACATCTTGAAAAAACGGTTTCTTTCTTTTGTGAGTAGAGTAACTTCCTTTTCACATAATGACAGTTTTTCTTTAAGATTTTGATGCTCCAAATGACATGAGTCAAGATTTTCAATGATCTCTGTGAAATCAAACGAGTTAAAAGAGTTGGAAGCAGAAACCTCTTGATCGTTTCTCGCAGAGGAGTCTGTCTCATTGTCAGCCATCCCACAGAAGAGTTCATCCTCTGTGTCTGAGTCTTCCCATGCAAGAAGACCCTTCTGATCATCATCGTCAGAGGATTCGCCTGTTACTAGCTCACTAGATTGAGCTAGTAGGGACTTCTTTTGGTAGTACTCAGCCTTCTTTTTGTAGAAGGCTGCGTCTTTTGGACCCCTCTGGGGTGCCCTTGGTCCTTTAGACCAGCAATCTGCAGCATAGTGGCCGGGTTTGCCACACTTGAAGCAGCCATCTTTGGGCTCTTCCTTCCTCTGTTCTTCAACCCTCTGCAGGGGCTTCTGTTCCTTCTCTTTCTTCTCTGATCTCTCTCCTTYTGTGAAGCTTCTACGATTGAAGCTTTTGAACTCCTTCCTTTCTCCACCCTTCCTGAATTCTCTTGTGATCAAGGCAAGAGTCTTCATCATCTCCTTCATGGAGACCTCTTCTTCCTCAGAACTATTGTCACTATCTGCAACCAGCACCACCTTCTTCTTCTTCTTCTCCTTCTTTACCTCCTTTTCCTTCCCAGAACACCCGTCTTCTACAACTAGAGCCAGAGGGCCACCATAGTTCCTTTTCAATTGAAGAACTTGAGACTCTTGGCTCTTGAGGGAGCCAAATAAGTCTGCTAATGTCCATGTTTCTAGATCCAGGATGGCCTTCATGGACATTGTGATATTCATCCTTTCAGCCCCAAGGCTTTTCAAGAATAGTGAGTTATTCTCCTCTGCCGTTCTTGGGATGCCATACCTCTTACAGTTGCTAATTAACGTGTTTAGTCTAGAGTATGTATCCGACAGAGACTCACCATCTTTAGCCTTGAARCTGTAGTACTCGTCGATGCAAATTGCACRATTGTTCTTAAGCGTTTTCCTTCCACCTTCAATTTGCTTTTCCAGTTCTGCCCAGATCTCCATGGACAGTTGACAGTGATCAATACACTTAAAGATGTCATTAGGAATTGCCATGATCAACAAACATTTACATTTGTTCCCCAACTCGACGATAATCTTGTCCTCGTCGCTCCAGTTTGCTTCAGGACGTGGTTTGTAGTGCTCAGGTATTTCAGGTGTGGTTTCAGTTACTGGAACTCTAGGAATTAGATTCATTGGGACGTAGGGAGGGTTGTACAGGAACTCACAGATTCTAGGATGAATCCCTTCGAGAAAGTTCACCATCCGAACTTTCCACTGTGGGTATTCTTTACGAATGAGAGTGGGAGGTTTGGACTGTGAACCAGTACTCATAAAGGATGTATTGGCTATATTTGCCATTGAAAGAGG
>NC_037544.1:21556247-21566600 GCF_001531365.2 Cynara cardunculus var. scolymus | reverse complement strand
AAATACAAGGGTCTACGCTGCTATTTATACAAGCAAGTAACCGTTCTCTGACATGACCTAAAGTAAATTAATCTAAGCCATTCGATCAAAACAGATTACAGACAAGAACATGTGATAAGCACGAGCGGCTAATAAACCAAAGTAAAACAGCTAAAGAAGATCTACACAGAAGACAGGCTGCAGACTCTCTGTGAGAYATCACAGAGGCTCTGCTGGATATAACTTGAAAGCACATTGACGTAGAGGATATCTTCCAGAACCTCTRYGAGACACGACAGAGGTTCTGTCGACTTTGTCTTGTAGCATTGTCTTTGCAGAGGACCAGTTTCCAGAACCTCTGTGAGACACGACAGAGGTTCTGTCACTTGAGACTTGTATGCTTGAGCATCTTCTGTTGTTGGTTCTCTGTGGTCTTCTGTGACAGATCATCTTCTGTCAACACTTGCAGTATTACTTTTTCCATACTTTTACATTWAATGAAATGAGAGCTAAGAAGTGCTTACCTTGCTTTTTTAAGGAATAACGTAGTATCTATAGTACCTTTATTGACACCAAATTTCAGTAGGAATTGAGTTAGAGTATCATACCATACCTTAGGAGCTTGTTTCAAATCATATAAAGTTTTGTCTAGGACATAGGCATGATCAGCTTTATGTGGATCAAACAAAACTTTCAGGCTGACTCACGTAGACTTCTTCATGAAGAATATTGTTCAGGAATGTCGATTTGACATCTATTTGGTATACTTCAAAATTCTTGTGAGCAGTATATGCCAGAAATATTCTGATGGCTTCAATGCGTGCTACTGGAGCAAAGGTCTCGTGATAATCATTGCCTTCTTGTTGACTATAACCTTTAGCTACCAATCGGGCTTTGTTTCTCACTACACTTCCCATCTCATCCTTTTTGTTTCGGAAGACCCATTTTATACCAATGATGGATTTGCCTTTTGGCCTCGGTACGAGTATCCAAACTTGGTTTCTTTCAATTTCTCGAAGTTCATCTTGCATGGCATTAATCCAATCTCGATCTTGTAACGCTTCAGATGGCTTCTTTGGCTTCATGAAAAGACATTCGTTAGCGGTAGCAGATCGTGTTTTCACTCTGTCATTTACATTACTGATGATTTGAGTTGAGGAATGATCTCTCGTCCATTTGTGAGTACAAGGAAGGGGTTGAACATCAGTTAAGTTGTTCTAATCATCATATTCATCAGTTACAGATTCTAATTCAGTAGCTTCAACACATTCAACTTGAACAACATGCGATGTTGAACAACCAGCTTTAGATGGTCCAGAAAGTTGAGTAACTTGCAGAATTGAGATCATTGGTTCATTCTCCAACAATAAGAACTGGGCTCTAAGAGTATAAACTTATGCTCAACATATCTTTTCACATTTTAAAGACTTGAAAAATTGATCTTTTTTCAAAAAATGGACTAAGATTGGATTTGAAAACACAACAAAAGAATTTCTTGACACTTGAAAATTTTCAAGAAATGACTATTATCGGTCAAAGAATCAAGGTTATCGGACAAGTGTTCAAAGTTATCGGACAAAGAATAAATGTTATCGAACAACAAACGAATGTATATCGGCCAGAGGTATGAGTTTATTGGACAACAAGTAATCGGACACACACTCAAAGATGTCGAATACACTTGATTTGACACTTCACCGGAAAAACTTGAGACCGATTAAAGAGTTATCAGACAATGAAATATCCGATGAGAAAGATATCGGATATAATTTGACAGACGATGAGATTATCGGACAAGCTTGAAATTAAACACAAGTATTCAGACACAAAGTGATCAATGATTTAGTTATCCGGACAAATCTAAATTGAGCGATAAAGACAAACAATCACGAGTGTTAAGCGATGAAAGAGTCTATGGATGACTCTTTGAGCAATAACCAAGGGTTATTGAACAATACTTATCTGATGGGAAAAATCAATCAAGTTATCAAAACAACTCAAATCGATCAAAACACAAGCGATTAAAATCAAAATATACTCAAGTCACACAAATTGAACGATAACACATTTGAGCGATGAATCAACACTATAAAAGATAATTCAACAGTCAATGAAACAATCCTTATCGGGTGACGAAGATTTAACGTCTGATGAGTCAAAACACTTAATCTCAAAATATGAAAAATGCTCAAATTCAATAAAAAATTGCAAATTGATGAAATTAACTTGCACAGATCTGTTCGCAATTCATGCAGAAACATACTTAACAAACACCAGCATGACTAGAGTCGATCAAACAGCTCAATTTGTCAAAAATATGCAAGAATAGAACTAAGAACTATCGAAAGAAAAATTCAAGAAATCCGATCAAGATTACAGCTTCAAATCCAATCCAATCGATCTGATTAGGCTCTAATACCAATTATGATCCCATATTTCAAGTCTAAACAATTAAACAAAAAGGTCAAGAACAGGATGGTGAATTAAATCTGTCGGCTTGCTTGTATTTCACCAAGTTTGAATACAATGTTCTTGATACAATGAATTCTCTTTATCTCAAAGTGTAGGAATTCTATCAATGATTCTAACTTCTAACTAACAAAATAGCCAGCTGCTATTTATAGCAGCCACCAATAATAGCAAAGAAAACTACCAAACTATTCAATAAAAGGAAACAACAACTAAACATTACAAAGCATTTAAAACTGTTTAAGCTCTGGGACTTGAATACAACATTTTGTTCCAACAAGAAATGTAGAAAGAAAGTAGAAATTGTAGAGAGAGAAATTTCTTTTAAGCACCAAATATATTAGATCGTCAATGATTACAAAATGAATCTTCTCTACTAAGCTCTCGAAATCTTTCAAGAGATATACTACAAAACATATATATATATATATATACAAGAGAAAAACACTAAGGCTTAAAGCTTGGATACTAGATTTAACTACAAAAACGTGATCCTACTCCCCCTTTAGATTCAAGCTTTAACAAACAGCTTAAAAAATCAGCACAAAATTCTTCAGGCTTTTAGCTGTACCAAACTTCAGAATTATCAGAATCTTTAAATCTTCAAAAATTATCTCTCAAGACTTTAAACATTCTCCCCCTTGTTCTCTCAAGATTTTAAACATTTTCTCCAATGTAGAAACTTTGAACATTCTCCTGCTCTGAATTCCTCCTTTGGATTCTCAGTTGAAACTCCTTCTTTAAGTTCAAAAACTTCAAATCTTCACGAACTCTTCACAAACTTTATAGAATTCTCAACAATTCCTCTTTCATAAACTTTTCTTCTCTTTTATCAGCAACAATCTTCAAACATTCTTCTCCTTTGATGACATATCTCCCCATCGTGATGATTAGGAGAATCCTAAACATCATGGATAATTAAAGATCTAGCATTCTCCCTTTTTGAAGAATCCAAAACATCATGAACAATTAAATATATAGCATTCTCCCCTTTTCACACTTCTTCATATATACTCCCCATAAAGAAATGAACCATCTTCTCAACAATTAAACTTGATTTCTCCTCCATTGAAAGATAATCTCTGTCAGAACAACATTCTCTTCTTCTTTGAAAATAGATCTTTACAATCACAATGTCACACTCCCCCTTGAATATTGGGTAAAAGATCAAACATAGAAGCACATTTAGCAACTATTATAACAACAAACTTATTGTGTGGCCTATGTTCAGAGTTGACAACAATGAATCTCTGATAAGACTTCCAGTTATCACTGAAGTAAAGTTTTATAACTAACTTCTCAAACTGTTCTGGCAATATCACAAAGATATGCAATTTGAATCACAAAGACTCGTGAAAGTGTCGAAAAAATTATTATCATTTAAGTATATATTTGGCTCAAAAGACTCAAAGTGCACAAGAATAAAGTTCAAAGACCGGAGATGCGTTTTCTTGTTTCAATATCTAAATCTTCCAAATGAAGAATATATATATTATATGATAAATCTCCTGATATATGAAACAAGCACCTTTTGTGAGATACATGAGTAGCTAGGTGGGGTGACCCGAGTAGTCAACACTAGGTCCATGTTTGTTTCAATATTCATCTCCAAAGAATAAGAATGAATAGATTATATGGCAACCCGATTAACTGCTTCAATTTAGAAAGGACTATATTTATTTCTTTTACGGTCCTGTCACACACTCACCATTTTCTTTTAGCTCACACATACTCAATCTCTTTTACCTCAAACACTCCCTTTCAAAATATATCTAACATAGGGATGTGTTTCACGGGTAGGTCCTTTTGGTTCTGAATTAACCACTGAAACTTCTAATTTTTTTAGCACTCAAAAAATTATTGCAAATTCAAAGACATGTACGTTAAAGCTCGTATAAAAATGAAGAATGAGTCCTGAATTGATGTATTCGAAAGTCATATATGAAGAAAGGTTCTGAACTGAGTTGTTCAAAACCTAAAACATTTAAGGTATCTGTTTAGAATTATCTAGAAACAAATTCAAATGCTAAACAGAATGACTCAGTATGCACAATGTTTAACAGCAAATGTACAATGATTAGAATGTCTAATTGTGAAGAACAAGTCACAATTATCATTTCTGATAAGAATGTGATATCCGGGTTCTGGTTATCACCTGAGATATTTATTATTTGATTATTTGTTATGAAAATATGTGAATATGTGATTAATTGATTATGTGGATAGAAGCTTACATGAGTTTAATATGTGAGTATGTGTATTTTCATGCATGGGAAAATATGCATGATTTTAAAATATGGGTGCATATGCATATGATGTGTAACCCACCAAAATCCATACAGAAACAATGCTACTTAACTCCAATGATATTATCATACATACATTGCCATACACATATTAACCTAACGTAATACAACATTCCAGTTATCATGTTTGCAAAAGGAGAGAATATATGGGTTTAACAAAAACTTGATCGTTTACAACATAACTTTTAATCTAAATACAGGTCTTTACATTTTTCCCTTGCCTTTATCCTGACTTGTTGGACGACTTGCAAAACAGATTAGTACAATAATTTAACGTTCGACCAAAAAGGTCTAGTGAGTGAAAATTTCCTTGTACTAAACACAACTTACTTCAAAGTTCAAGAAATAACAAATCATGATCTTAGTATAGCCATCCATTAATTATCTAACACGGTTAGGCCGCCATTTCGTCTATCGCAGTTACGCCGCCATTTCGTCTATCGCGGTTACACCGCTATTTCATCTAACGCGGTTACACCGCCATTTTGTCTAACGCGGTTACACCGCCATTTTCTCTAACGCGGTTACACCGCCATTTCGTCTGTAAGTTTTCCAAACATTATAGGTTTTCTCTGAACAACTCTTTAACCTGATAAGATATGAATCTTGTCAACACTTCAACCAGATAGGCAAGAATCCGGTCAACTCTTTTACTGGATAGGAAATCCGGTTGATTCTTTAGCCGGATAATGAATCCGGACAATTCATATAGACGGATAAGAAATAAGTACGAACGGCCTTGTAGCCGGATAGGAATGAGTCCGGACAGCACTCTAGCCAGATAGGAACGAGTCCGGACAGCACTCTAGCCGGATAGGAATGGTTCCAGACAGTTCTATAGCCGGATAGGGACGACTCCGGACGACACTCTAACCGGATGGAAACGTAATCCAGTCGGTGTTATAAACGGACGGAAACAACTCCGGACGGCACTCTAACCGGATGGAAACGTAATCTGGAAGGTGTTATAACCGGATGGAAATGACTCCGGACAGCACTCTAACCGGATGGAAACATAATCCAGATGGCATTATAACCGGATGGAAACGACTCCGGACGACACTCTAACCGGTTGGATTTTTCTCATTTTGAAGTCCGGTCAACTCTTTAATCATTTATAACTATAGGTATTCATCAAAACATAAACATAAGGCCAAATAAAGATTTTAATCAAAGAATGGAATCACAAAACACTTTGGCTTGTGAATTGAATCCCTGAATATTGAAAATTCTGTGATCTTTTAGAAACTTCACTGAGAGAGAGTCAAATCTTTAAGTGCATCAAAACCCTCTCAATTCTAATGCACTTGCTATTTATAACAAAGTGCATGTCTATTCTCCCCAAAACCCACACACACCAACGTAAACAAATATATATATATATATATATATATGTTTTTAAACAAAAAATAAATAAAAGAATCATAGGTTGATTCCCTTTTTAAAATTCTTATATACCGAAAACTAATTCAAACATTCACTACGGAAATACACTAATCCCAACGGGTTAATGAAAACATGAATCATTACAATATCCCCTTCTTAGAAGAATTCTATACCGGACCAAAGGAAGTTCTAGTTTGTATGCCTCCTCCCCAACTCTTTCAATGATAGGAATGGGTCCAATATATCTTGGGCTTAACTTTCCCTTTTTACTAAAATGTACTACTCCTTTCCAAGGTGATATCTTTAACATTACTTTATCACCAGTTTGGAACTCAATTGGTTTCTGACGTTTATCAGCATAACTTCTTTGCTGATCTTGTGCCACTATCATTCGTTCTCGTATTCGGCAAAATTTATCCGTTGTTTCTTGTACTAGCTCAGGCCTAGCTAACTATTTCTCACCTATCTCATTACTACACATAGGAGTTCGACACTTTCATCCATACAGAAAAAGGTGCAGCTTGAATACTCCAGTGGTAACTATTATTGTAAGTGAATTCCACCAATGCCGTATGATTATCCCATGATCCTCCAAAATCGATAACACAAGCTCTAAGCATATCTTCTAACGTTTGAATAGTTCGTTCACTTTGTCCATCCATTTGAGGATGATAAGTTGTACATAGCTTAATCTGTGAACCCATCTCCCTTTGAAAACTCTTCTAAAACATAGAAGTTAATCGACTGTCTCTATCGGAAATTATTGATAAAGGAATATCATGATGTGTCACTACCTTATCAATGTACAATTTTGTCAATCTCTCCATTGAATATGATTCTTTCATCGGTAAGAATTGTGCAGACTTGGATAACTGATCTACACTCACCCATATGGCATCATAACCTTTCGATGTTCTTTGCAATTTAGTTATGAAATCCATAGTGATGTGATCTCATTTCAAGAATTGAATTTCTAAAGACTGCAATCTTCCATATGGACGTTGGTGTTCTATCTTCACCTGAAGACATGTCATGCACTGCTCAACATGTTTTGTTATATCTTTCTTCATGCTTGGCCACCAATAATATTACTTAAGATCCCGATACATTTTGTTTGTACCCAGATGAATAGCAAGATGTGATTTATGAGCTTCACTTAAGATACGTTCTCTGAGATTACCATAACACGGTACACAAATTCTGCTTTGGAAACTCCAAAATCCCTTGTCATTGTTTTCAAATTTAGAAATTTTATTCTCCTTCATAGCTTCACATTGGAATTCTTGCAATTATTCCTGGATACTAGGTAGTAACTCAACTCTTAAAGTTATAGCCTCGATGGTACCGCTTTTCTCTTGACAGCTTAAAACATCAGCCGTCACGTTAGCTTTTTGTTGATGGTACAAAATTTCACATTCATAATCGCTAACCAATTCTAACCATCGTCTTTGGCGCATATTCAAAATTTGACATTTCATGATCTATGAAAATTTGACATTTCATCCCATATAAGTAGTGCCTCCATATTTTTAAAGAGAACACTACTGCTACTAACTCCATATCATGAGTAGCATACTGCTTTTCATGATTTGTTAGTTGTCTTGAAGCATAAGCGATTACCTTCCCACATTGCATTAATACACAACCCAAGCCCATCTTCGATGTGTCACTATAAACCACAAAATCTTCCATTCTGTCTGGCAAAGATAGAATTGGTGCACTGCATAACTTATCTTTTAACATTTGAAAATCCTAAGCTTGTGCTTCTTCCCACTCATACTTTACATTCTTCTTTGTCAATTAAGTTAATAGTGTGGCTATACGAGAAAAGTCTTGTATAAACTTGCGATAATATCCAGCCAATCCAAGAAAACTTTTCATTTCAGTTGGGAGTCTTTGGCACTTCACATTTTTCAAAGGCGTCAATCTTAAGAGGATCTACTATGATTCCCTCCTCCGATATAGCATGACCCAAAAATTGAACCTCTCGCAGCCAAAATTCACATTTTGACATCTTATCATACAACTTTTCTCGTTTCAGTAATTCCATAAGTAATCTTAAATGGTGAGCATGCTCTTCTTCTGATCGAGAGTATATCAAAATATTATCAATGAAGACTGTAACAACCCCCAATTTCCATATACAGATAATCCACATACATATACTCACAATACTAAAAACAGTATTGTTACAAAACATGGACTAACAAAAACTTTCTTTAATACATTTATGAGTAAACAAAATGCCATCAATGCTAAACTTTTCCCTTTCCTTTATCCTGCGAGGTATGATGACCTGCAAAACCCGTTAGTCCAATAACTGAGCGTTAGACCAAAAAAGTCTAGTGAGTCTGTAAATATCAAACAAACAACATACATTCCAAACAATCAGCTCAGAATCAAACCTGTTCTGATACATAAACATATTTATGTCTCTCGCGGTTACACCGCCATTACATCTCTCTCGCGATTACACCGCCATTACATCTCTCTCGTGGTTACACCGCAATTTCATCTCAAAATGCTTCAACACATTATCCGGATTTGAAATCTGGTCAGCCTTGTCTAGATATGAAATCCGGACAAATACTTAGGGTATTAAGAAGGTAAATCGACCATGCCTTGAGCGGTTTATAATCCGAACACAACTTGAGTGGTTCATAATCCGGACACAACTTGGGCGGTTTATAATCCGGACACAACTTGAGCGGTTTAAGGCTTACACCGGTTAACCCTTGGTCGATTTAAGATGATATCCGAACACCACTTGTCCGGTTTAGGAAGATATCTGGACAACACTTGAGCGATTTAACTCTAAACCGGACAACACTTTAGCGGTTTAAGAATAAACCGGTCAACACTTGGACGATTTAAGGAAAATCCGTACAATATGAAATATAAATCATAATAACCAGTTCCAATAACAACTGAATTGTATGCAAACAATTTATACTCAAAGCTTAATACACTCACCTTGTAATACTGATCAAATTCAAGTCTGTAATTTCTCCTTCAGTCTTTAATCTCAATTGATTTTTGCTTTCTAGAATAACCAACAAATAACAACAACCCTTTTTCCTTTCATATGCTCTTTCTATAAATAGCAAGTGCATAAACCGCCTTTCCCACAATTCCACACTCACACACACAACTTTATAAAATATTCATATAAACATAAATATTTAAATTATTAAATCTAATAAAATAACCCGGATATTACAACATTCCCTCCTTAAAAGAATTCCGTCCCGGAATTCCATTTAAGCAAAAAGGTAGGGGTACTTCATCTGCATCTCAGACTCTGATTCCCAAGTGGCGTCGGGTCCCTTGTGATAACGCCACTGAACCTTTACTAATCCAACCTCTTTGTTTTGTAACTTCTTTACTTTGATGTCGGTAATTTGCTTAGGGGTTTTTTCAAAGAATAACCTCTCATCCACCTTAATCTCAGGTAAAGGTATTGCCATAACTGGACTTATTAGACACTTCCTCAAATTCGACACATGAAATGTGTCATGGATCCCATTTAACTCTAATGGAAGTTCTAACTTGTAGGCTACTTCCCCAACTCTTCCCACAATAGGGAATGGTCCAATATATTTTGGACTTAACTTCCCTCTTTTTCCAAAACATACCATTCCTTTCCAAGGTGATACTTTCAACATTACTCTATCACCCACTTGTAACTCAATCGGCTTCCGACGTTTATCTACATAACTTCTTTGTCTATCTTGTGCCGTTTTCATTTGTTCCCGTATTATTCCAACTTTATCTGCAGTTTCTTGAACTAACTCAGGCCCAGCTAACTGCTTTTCACCTATTTCATTCCAACACAATGGAGTTCAACATTTTCTCCCATACAGAACTTCGAAAGGTGCTGCCTGAATACTTGAATGGTAGCTATTGTTGTATGCAAATTCCACCAGAGCCAAATGACTATCCCATGATCCTCCAAAATCAATTGTACATGCTCTAAGCATATCTTCTAAAGTTTGGATAGTTCATTCACTCTGTCCATCAGTCTGAGGATGATAAGTTGTACTTAGCTTAATTTACGAACCCATTTCTCTTTGGAAGCTCTTCCAAAACATAGAAGTGAACCGACTATCTCTATCAGAAACAATTGATAGAGGAACACCATGTCGTGTCACTATCTCATCAATGTATAATTTTGCCAATCTCTCCATCGAATATGACTCTTTCATAGGTAAGA
>NC_037544.1:21544328-21555942 GCF_001531365.2 Cynara cardunculus var. scolymus | reverse complement strand
CCGATACATTTTATTTGTACCTGGATGTATTGCAAAACGTGACTTATGAGCCTCACCCAAAATACGTTTCCTGAGATTACCATAACATGCTACCCAAATTATGTTCCCGAATTTTCAGAATTCTCTATCATCTCTTACTAGATTAGATATTAATCCACCCAATCTTTCATGTTTAATCTTATCCTTTTTCATTGCCTCATACTGAAATCCTCGCAATTCTTCCTGAATACTGGGTAGCAACTCAACTCGTAAAGCTGTAGCTTTAATAGTTCCACTTTTCTCTTGTCGACTTAATGCATCGGCTACTACGTTTGCCTTTCCTGGATGATACAAAATTTCACAATCATAATCACTTACCAATTCCAACCATCTTCTCTGACGCATATTTAGATCCTTCTGATGGAACAGATGTTGTAAGCTCTTATGATCTGTGAAGATTTGACATTTCGTTCCATATAAATAGTGCCTCCATATYTTCAAAGCAAACACTACTGCCGCCAATTCCATATCGTGAGTAGGATACTGTCTTTCATGATCTTTTAACTGTCTAGAAGCATAAGCTATTACCTTTCCACGTTGCATTAGTACACAACCCAAACCCATATTTGACGTGTCACTATAAACTACAAAATCTTCCATTCCATCTGGTAAAGATAGAATTGGTGCACTGCATAACTTATCCTTTAATATCTGAAAAGCGTGAGCTTGTGCTTTATCCCACTCATATTTATCATTCTTCTTGGTCAGCTTCGTTAATGGAGTAGCTATACGAGAGAAATCHTKTATAAACTTAMRATAATACCCAGCCAATCCAAGAAAACTTMTGACTTCAGTTGGAGTCTTTGGAGCTTCCCATTTTTCAATAGCTTCAATYTTAAGTGGATCTACTTTAATCCCTTCTTTTGAGATAACATGCCCCAAAAACTGAACTTCTCGCAGCCAAAATTCACATTTTGACATCTTGGCATACAGTTCTCTTGTTTCAACAATTCTAGAAGCAATCTCAAAGGATGTGCATGTTCTTCTTCTGACCGAGAATATATCAAAATATTATCAATGAAGACAATCACAAATTTGTCAAGATAGGGACTACACACCCTATTCATCATGTCCATAAAGGCTGCAGGCGCATTTGTGAGTCCAAATGGCATAACCAGAAATTCATAATGACCATAACGTGTACGGAATGATGTTTTCGACACATCTTCAATTGATGATAACCGGACCGTATATCAATCTTTGAAAATAAGTTGCCCCAACCAATTGATCAAACAAATCATCAATTCTTGGGAGAGGATACTTATTTTTAATTGTCAATTTATTCAGTTCCCGGTAATCAATGCACATCCTCATTGATCCATCCTTCTTTTTCACAAAATGTACTGGCGCACCCCACAGGGAAGTACTTGGTCAGATAAAACCTTTATCCAACAATTCTTTCAATTGCGACATTAACTCCTTTAACTCAGAAGGAGCTAATCTATATGGTGCACGTGCAACATGTGTTGCTCCAGGAAGTAATTCGATCTGAAATTCTATCATTCGGTCTGGAGGTAGACTTATCAAATCTTCTGAAAATACTTCAGGAAATTCTTTTACGACTGGGATATCCTCCATCTTTCCCTTCTCTTTCTTCATATCTATAGCATATGCAAGAAAACTAACACACCCCTTCTGTACATACTTTCTAGCCTTTAGAACTGAAATTAGGCTAGAGTAACGATCCCGTCGATCTCCATAAATCACAACTCTTCCTTTTTCAGGCAAGTCTATATGAATCATCTTTTCATTACAGACTATGTTGGCTTGGTTTTCAGCTAACCAATCCATGGCTATAATTATATCAAATTCCCTTAAAGGCAAAAGAAATAACTGTATAGGCACCTCACACCCTTCTATACTTATAAAGCATTCATCTATCCTTTCCTTAATCAAAACTTCACTATCATTTGCTGTTTCCACAATTAGATCCTCATTCAATGCTTTAGATTCTAAATGTGTGCAGTTAACAAATGATGGTGATACAAAAGAACGATTTGCACCCGAATCAAATAAGACTTTGGCACATACTTAATTAACAAGGAATGTACCTGTTACCACTTCAGGGTGCTCTTCCGCCTCACCTCTTGTCATCTGAAAGGCTCTTCCTCTTGCAGACTCCCCACGTCTTATTTCTCCTCTACCACTTGTATTAACATGATTATCCATTTGTCCACGACCTGTTGGCACATAACCAGATCCTCGGCCCCCAGAAAATCCAAATCCCCTTCCTCCAACAAAACCAGACCCTTGACCTTTAGCTTGCAAACAATCGGCATTTACATGTTGAGATGAATTACAAGTAAAACACCTCTGTGTCATCCGACAATCTCGAGTTATATGTCCTGGTTCCTGACATTTAAAACATACTCGAGATTCTGTATTGCAATTTCCCTGGTGTATTTTATGACATCTGGTACACGCCCTATCAGCAAATCTTGAGACTGGCCGATTCAAATTTTCCATATTCCTCGGTCTACGGAAATCTGTTACTGTAGCTTCCCCTTTTCTTTTATCTCCAACCCTTTCTTGTGGTTGCCGGTTAATATCTTGTTCCAGTATTTCAGCAGCATCAACTGCCGCCTGAAATGTTGTCAGGTTCCTCGATATCACATACTTCCGAAGATTCGACTCCAATCCCCAGATATACTTTCTCACTTTACTGTTTTCAGATATTATATAGGCTTCAGCAAACCTAGATTGTTCAATGAAAAATTTTGTATACTGGTGGACTGACATGTTTCCTTGTTCTAGATGAAGGAAATCATCTTCCAACTTTCGTACTGCAGCTACAGGACAATACTGCATTTTAAACTTAACCACAAATTCTTCCCACAACATGGTCTTCAAAATGTTCGGATCTGAACTGGACAGGACTTCCCACCAGTACAAAGCACTTGATCTCAGACGTGACACAACAAACATAACTTTATCCTTTTCTGCACTTTTACTGATTTGTAGACTCAGCTCTATCTCCTTAAGCCAACACATAGCTTTAACAGGATCACGCTCACCAGAAAACTTGGGAGGTTTACAAGCAAGAAACATTTTGATATCTCCTTCTTTTTGTACTAAGGACGAAGTAAGGGGTACAGATGTACCAGTTACCGGTGTACTAGCTCCGGCTTCCTCCTGATAATCGGGACTTCTTACTACTTCTGGATTATTTTGAGTTGTACGTCCCAACAAATTCACCAAACTTTCTTGGAACTTTCCCAATTCTGTTGCCAACATTTCTTGGGTAATAAATTCGGGATAAGGAACATTGTGTCCACCCCTTACCCTTCCTCTTTCATGACCAGACATTGAACTTTCTTGATTCGACAGTTCCTGTTCTTGTCTAGTACCTCTACCTCTTTCTCGACCCCTGCTACGACTTCGAGTTTCTATTGTCATCACATTTTCCGGGTCTTCTCTTTGTGTTACGTTTCTTCTTCCCTGACCTCTTCCATARMCAGTAGAGGTCCTTTCTGATTGATTGGGATTATCTGCCATTTCTCAGTATATAAGTTTTTCTGTCACATTTAAACTAACATGATTATTTTCATAATCAAAAGATAATAACACATTCATTCTCAAGTCTATCCATAACTCATATTATATCAATCAAATATAATCTATCTTTCTCATAATAGGTTCAGCTATAACATATTTCCCATGTTCATAGACCTAGTGAACCTATTATCATAACTTTCCACACCTCTAGTTTAAGTCTAAGTATTTCTCAAATACCCAGATCCCTTAAACTAAGGCTCTGATACCAACTGTAACAACCCCCAATTTCCATATACAGATAATCCACATACATATACTCATAATACTAAAAATAGTATTGTTACAAAACACGGAGTAACAAAAACTTTCTTTAATACATTTATGAGTAAACAAAATGCCATCAACACTAAACTTTTCCCTTTCCTTTATCCTGCGAGGTATGATGACCTGCAAAACCCGTTAGTCCAATAACTGAGCGTTAGACCAAAAAGGTCTAGTGATTGTATAAATCTCAAACAAACAACATACATTCCAAACAATCAGTTCAGAATCAAACCTGTTCTGATACATAAACATATTTATGTCTCTCGCGGTTACACCGCCATTACATCTCTCTCGTGGTTACACCGCCATTACATCTCTCTCACGGTTACACCGCCATTACATCTCTCTCGTGGTTACACCGCCATTACATCTCTCTCGCGGTTACACCGCCATTTCATCTCTCTCGCGGTTACACTGCCATTACATCTCTCTCTTGGTTACACCGCCATTACATCCCTATCGCGGTTACACCGCCATTATATATCTCTAGCGGTTATACCGCCATTTCATCTCTCTCGCGGTTACACCGCCATTACATCTCTCTCGCGGTTACACCGCCATTTCATCTCTCTCTCGGTTACACCGCCATTACATCTCTTTCGCAGTTACACCGCCACTTCATCTCAAAATGCTTCAACACATTAGCCGGATTTCAAATCCGGTCAGCCTTGTCCGGTTATGAAATCCGGACAAATACTTAGGATATTAAGAAGGTAAATCGACAACACTTGAGCGTTTTAAGAATAAACCGGTCACCACTTGGACGATTTAAGGAAAATCCGTACAAAATGAAATATAAATCATAATAACAGTTCCAATAACTACTGAATTGTATGCAAACAATTTATACACAAAGCTTAATACACTCACCTTGTAATACTGATCGAATTCAAGTCTGCAATATCTCCTTCAGTCTTAAATCTCAATTGATTTTTGCTCTTCAAAATAACCAACAAATAACAACAACCCTTTTCCTTTCATATGCTCTTGCTATAAATAGCAAGTGCATAAACCGCCTTTCCCACAATTCCACACTCACACACAACTTTATAAAATATTCATATAAACATAAAGATTTACATTATTAAATCTAATAAAATAACTCGGATATTACAAAGACAATCACAAATTTATCAAGATATGGCCGACACACCCTATTCATCATATCCATAAAGGTTGCAGGTGCATTTGGGAGTCCAAACGGCATAACCAGGAATTCATAGTGACCATAACGTGTACGGAATGTCGTTTTCGACACATCTTCGTCCCAAATCTTTAATTATTGATCAACGGATCGTAATTCAATTTTTTGAAAAATAAGTAGCCCCAACCAATTGATCAAACAAATTTACAATTCTTGGAAGAAGGTACTTATTTTTTATTGTTAATTTATTCAATTCCTAGTAATCAATACATATTCTCATTGATCCATCATTCTTCTCTACGAATAACACTAGCGCACCCCATGAAGAAGTACTTGGTCGAACAAAACCTTTATCTAGCAATTTCTTCAATTGTGACATTAACTCCTTTAATTCAGATGGAGCTAGTCTATACGGTGTACGGGCAACTAGCGTTGCTCCATGCTGTAACTCAATCTGAAACTCTATCGATCAATCCGGATGTAAACTGGTTAAGTCTTTTGGAAACACTTCCGGAAATTCCCTTACAACTGGAATATCCTCCATCTTTTTCTTTTCTTTCTTTATGTCAATGGCGTAGGCAAGAAAACTGATAATCCTTTCTGTATGCACTTTCGAGCCTTTAAAACAATGATAAGGCTGGAATAACGATCTCGCATGTCACCATAGATTATAACCGTTTCTTTCCCTGGTAAATCTATATGAATCATCTTTTCCTTGCAGACTATATTAGCATGATTTTTAGCTAACAAGTCCATGCCCACAATTATATCATATTATCTTAAAGGTATGGGGAATAACTAAATAGGTACCTCACACCCGTCTATACTTACGGAACAATCATCAATCATTTCTGTAACTAACACTTCACTATCTTTTGATGTCTCCAATATCAATACCTAACGTTTTAGATTCTAAGTGCACACAATTAACAAATGATGGCGACACGAAAGGACAATTTGCACCACAATCAAATAAAACTTTGGCACATTCTGAATTAACAAGGAATGTACCTGTCACTACTTCAGGGTGTTCTTCTGCCTCGCCTCTCGTCATCTGAAAGGCTCGAAATCCTCTCACCACGTCTTATGAGCATTACGATTAACTGTTGGCCCGTGGTTAGGTGGAACATAACCAGATGCTCAGCCTCAGAATACCCAGATCCTCGACCCCAACAAAACCATATATTCGTCCCTTAGCTTACGGACAATCAGTGTTTTCATGCGAAGAGGAATTGCAAGTAAAACATCTTCACACCATTCGGCAGTCTCAAGTTATATGACCTGATTCCTGACATTTAAAACATACTCGTGACTATGTATTACAGTTTCCTTGATGTACTTTATGACATCATGCACATGCCTTATCAGTAAACCTTGGGACTAGTCGATTCAGATTTTCAGTAAACCTTGGTCTACGAAAATCAGTCATTACGCTTCCTCTTTTCTCTTATCCCCAACCCTTTCTTGTGGTTGGCGATTAATATCCTGTTCCAGAATTTCTGCAGCGTCAACCGCTGCCTGAAATGTCATTGGGTTTCTGGATATCACATATTTTCGGAGATTAGACTCTAAACCCCATATGTACTTTCTAACTTTATTGCTATCAGATACAATATATGATTCAGCAAACCGAGACTGTTCCATGAAAACTTCTGTATACGGACGAACTGACATGTTTTCTTGTTCCAAGCGAAAGAAATCATCTGCTAACTTTTGTACAGCTGCTTCAGGACAATATTAAATCTTAAATTTTACCACAAATTCGTCCCATGACATAGTTTAAGATATTTGGATATGAACTTGACAAAATCTCCCACCAATATAGAGCACTTGACCTCAGTCGAGGCACAGCGAACATGACTTTATCTTCCTCTGCACTTTTACTGACTTACAGATTAATTCAACTTCTTTACACCAGCACATGGCTTTAACAGGATAACGTTCTTTTGAAAATTTTGGAGGTTTACAAGCAAGAAACATCTTCATATCCCTCCTTTTTGAATTGAGGGTGAAGTAAGGGGTATAGACGTATTTGTTGTTGGATTATTTTGTGCCGAACGTCCCAACAAACTTGCCAAACCTTCTTGAAGTCCCAATTCAGCAGCCAACATTTCCTGGGTAATAGAACTAGGATGAGGAGCATTATTCTACCTTTTGCTCTACCTCTTCCATGGCCTGACATAGAACTCTCTTGTGCCGATAATTCTTGTTCCACATGAGTTTCTTGTTGAGTATTTTTTCCCCTTCCTTGACCCCTACTACGACTTCATGTTTTGACAGTCATAACATTTTCTTGGTTCTCTTCTCTGTTATCATTCCTCTTCCCCGACCTCTTCCTTGACTGGTAGAAGTCCTTCTCGATCGATTAAGATTATCTGCCATCTTTTCTTAGTACTCGTATTACTTTAACGTCCTTTCGGTAACCATAAACACACATATGATTATTCACATATCAAAGTAAGATAACATGTTTACCCATGGGTCTTAATATTTGTAACTCATGATTACATCAATCATATGTAATCTAACTTTAACATGCTTGTTCCCATAATAAGTTCTACAATAACATATTCCCATGTTCATAGTCCTAGTGAAACTTACTATCACATATTTCACACCTCTAGTGTAAGTCTAGGTATAAAGAAAATACCCAGATCCCTTAAACCAAGGCTCTGATACTAGCTGTAACAACCCACCAAAATCCATACAGAAAGATTACTACTTAACTCCAATAATATTATCATACATACATTGCAATACAGATATTAACCCAACGTAATACAACATTTCAGTTATCGTGTTTGCATAAGGAGAGAAAATATAGGTTTAACAAAAACTTGATTGTTTACAACATAATTTTTAATCTAAATACAGGTCTTTACATTTTTCTCTTGCCTTTATCCTGACCTGTTGGACGACCTGCAAAATAGATTAGTACAATAATTGAGCGTCGTTAAACCAAAAAGGTCTAGTAAGTGAAAATTTCCATGTACTAAACACAACTTACTTCAAAGTTCAAGAAATAACAAATCATGATCTTAGTATAGCCATTTCATTTATCACAGTTACACCACCCGTTCGTCAATCGTGGTTACACCGCCAGTTCGTCTAATGCGGTTACATCACCATTTCGTCTATCGCAGTTTCACCGCCATTTCGTCTGGAAATTTTTTCAAACATTAAAGGTTTACTCTAAACAACTCTTTAACCAGATGAGATATGAATCTTATCAACACTTCAACCGGATAAGCAGGAATCCGGTCAACTCTTTTACCGGATAGGAAATCCGGTTGATTTTTTAGTTAGATAATAAATCCGGACAATTCATATAGACGGATAAGAAACAAGTATGGACGGCCTTGTAGCCAGATAGGAACGAGTCCGGATAACACTCTAGCTGGATAGGAACGGTTCAGGACGGCTTTATAGCCGGATAGGGATGACTCCGGATGACACTCTAACTGGATGGAAACGTAATCCAGATGGTGTTATAACTGGATGGAAACGACTTCGGACGACACTCGAACCGAATGGACACGTAATATGAACGGCGTTATAACTGGATTGAAACGACTCCGAGCATCACTCTAACCGGATGGAAACCACTTCGGACGACACTCTAACCGCATGGACTTTTCTCATTTTGAAGTCTGGTCAACTCTTTAAACGTTTATAACTGTAGGTATTCATCAAAACATAAAGATAAAGCCAAATAAAGATTTTAATCAAAGAATGGAATCACTAAACATTCACCTTGGCTTGTGAATTGAATCCTTGAATATTGAAAATTTTGTGATCTTGTAGAAACTTCACTGAAAGAGAGAGAGTAATCTTGAAGTGTATCAAAACCCTCTCAATTCTAATGCATTTGCTATTTATAACAAGTGCATGTCTATTCTCCCCAAAACCCACACACACCAATGTAAACATATATATATATATATATATGTGTGTGTGTGTGTGTATGTGTGTGTGCCTGTGAGTTTTTAAACAAAAGATAAATTAAAAGAATCATAGGTTTATTGCCTTTTTAAAATTCTTATATACCGAATACTAATTCCAACATTCACTACTGAAGAACACTAATACCGGACTAACGGGTTAATGAAAACCTGAATCATTACATGATGTGATTATATGGATGAGAGGAGTATGATTATGTGTATGCATGAATATGAAACTTACATGCATGGGTTTTCGGATAAAGTCATATGCCTGCATGGGTGGCAATTTGGTAATATGCATGCATGTATAAGGGAATGTTTAGCCGACTTTCCGTCTTTCGAAAGTATAAATAGAGGGGGATGGGTATGAGGCAAGGTTCCTGCCATTCTGTGGAAATTATTTACTAAACTTGGAAAGGATGGAGATTTGGATTCATCTTGCTATTACTTATTCAAAATCTAAATTTGCATAAGGTGAGTGGTTTTCAAAACATCCTTGCATACAATTTTGTTACTGATTTCAGTTTTGATATGAGTTTGTATTGAAATTATGGTAATTATTCTTGAGTATCTTCAATGTCCGACTTATATTTTTCACCGGACACTATGGTGACCAGATTAGAAGTATCCAGACATAGTGTCTTCCCGATTTGTGTCTATTCGGACGTAGTATTGTCCAGATTGGGATAGAGAGTTCTATATTTATGATTATTCATCGGTCATAGTATTGGCCAGATTGGGAGTGTCCGGTCACTATGTTGACTGGATTAAGTGTTAGAATGTTAATCGAACCCTGTCACCGGTTACTGTGTTGTCCGGTATAGTGAGTACGCGGACACAATGTTGACCGGATTGGGTGTTATGATTATTTGTTGAAAGGTTATCCAAATAGTGTATTGACCGGGTAGAATGTGACAGCCGTCAAATTTGAACTCCCAGGTTAGCTCTTATTAAGTTTGTATTAGTGTTATTGAAGATAATTTATAAGATTAGGAGTTAGTTAGGTTAGTTTGGTCGAAAAATTTCTAAGAGATTCCGGCAGTTGCTTAGAAAGACCGGTTCCGACCCGAAATTGTCTGAAACGTCCCATACAGTACCAAATGCTCTAATTTATACCCAATTTATATAAAACACTAAGTTTTAGTGTTTTAAATATAAAACCTTTCTATTTAAATGAATTTAGTCACCATGGGTTTTTAATTTGAAGAAAAATGTCAAAATTGAGAAAATGACATTTTATGCATTTTGGGCTTTGTTTTTATAAAAAAAATATTTGTTGAGGGTGGGCTTGGGCCCTTATGGCTGGCCCCTCCACCCTTTCCCTCCTCTTTCCACATATAAATACCACAATTCTTCCACTAATCTTCATTCTCACCTTTTCAAATTTTGAAATTTCTCTCTTCTCTCTCCCTAAAAACTCAAAGAGTCATCTTGAGTATCATCTTCATCCACCAACCCATCCAGCCGAATTTCTTCATAATCTTCATCATTTTTTCAAGAGTTTTGAAGATATTTCATCCAATTCATCCACAACAAGGTAACACATTCATCCCTTTCTTTTTCTTGTATGTTTTGGGAGAAAAACTCACTTTTTATGCATTCCTTATCATCTATCTTCTAAGTTCCGAAAATATTGAATTTTAAGGAGAGGTTATACACCAAAAACATGTAAAAATGTTTATATGATGGTGGTAATCTATGACCCAAACACTAGAACTCAAAAAGATAGGAAGAAATCATGATTTTATGTGAGTTTATTTCTTAAAAATGTCATATTCTGGTGCTGACAGATTCTGTGCATGTGCACAAATCGTCTATATCTTGTAAATGTTATGTCCAAATATTATGAGATTTCTTCTAAAAGTTTATTTATTGAGTTGGGATTATAATCCAATTGGTCTCACTCAAAAACATTGAGTTTTGACACCCGAAATGCTCAAAACATTATATATGTGCATCTAAGAGTTTTCAGTAGGTAAACCCTACTTTGAATAGCCATAACTCTCTAGATAATCATTCAAAATTGTTGATTTTTCTTCTGGATGTTAGTTTAATGAGTTACCTTTCAAATGCCACCTATTTCATTCAATATTGTGGTGATTTGAGGTTTTAATTACTCAAAATAAGATGAACATGAAATCTGTCCGATTCTGACAGATTTGTATAGGTATGTTCCATCGACCATATCTCCTTCAAAACTCGATGAAAAAGGATGATTCTTCTTTTGAGAGTTAAATGTATGGGTTATCTCCTACCTCCAAGTGGAATCACATGAAATTATGGAGTTTTGATCTCAAAGCACCTAAAACACTATAGGTGTACAAACTGTGAAACCACCAGTAGGTAACTCTTACTTTGAATGCCCAAAATACATGAAATTTGGTCACGATGACTATAACTCAGTACTATAACCCATGTAAAAATATGGGAAATTATCTCATTTTTGAAGTCTCTTTATTTTGATCATCTTTAAGTATCATAAGTTTCTGTCCAGGATCAAGATTTTGGGATTGGTTGATTTTGTAAAATTTGATCTTTTATTGGACTATAGCATCAATTCCGGTATAAATTAATTCATTGATGAGCATATGGACATTATGTATATTTGGACCATGGATAATATTATGGGACATAAGTAGACAAATATGGACTTAGGATTTATTAAACC
>NC_037544.1:21541563-21542557 GCF_001531365.2 Cynara cardunculus var. scolymus | reverse complement strand
AGGAATCTGAAATTGATGGACCAAGAGATCAAATGGACTGCTATGAAGATTGAACAAGAGGCCAATGAGCTAAAATCATATGTAGTTCCAAGTATGGGAACCTCAACTAGGGGCTCTGGTCAACCAGAGGCTCTGGTCATCCAGAAGTTCTAATTTGTTTTCTACCCTATTGCTTCTACCATAGCAACTCTCGTCTTAACCTTAAGAGTTGTATTGATGATGTGATTAGTAATTAAGTTTGCCAATGGCCAAGAAATTAGGACCAGAGATATAATAATGGACTACACTTTAAACTTGACTAGTAGGGATTTTTGTATAGATTTAATCCCGATCCAACTARGAAGTTTTGACATAATTRTGGGCATGGATTGGTTATCCAAGAACCGAGCTAAAATCAGTTGTTTGAGAAGATCGTTCGAATTTCGTTACCCGAAGGGGGAATACTCGAAGTACACGGAGAGAAACCCAGAAGGGGTATTAAAATAGTGACGTGTTTGAAGATGCGAAAGTATTTGAGAAAGGACTGCATTGCCTTTTTAGCTTACGTTATGGATAAGAAAGCTGGAAAAAAAACGCATTCAAGATATTCTTATAATTCAGGACTTTCCCGAAGTATTCCCAGATGAATTGCCTGGAATACCCCCACCAAGACAAGTTGAGTTCCACATAGAACTAATTCCTGGGGCTCCACCGATGGCAAAAGCACCATATCGATTAGCACCATCTGAGATGAARAAGTTGTCGGAACAACTTCAGGAATTACTCAATAAAGGATTCATCAGACCCAGGTCTTCACCTTGGGGAGTTCTAGTTTTGTTTGTCAAAAAGAAGGATGGATCTTTTCGAATGTGTATCGATTATAGAGAACTCAACAAGTTGACTGTTAAGAACCGATACCCCCTTTCCCGGATTGATGACCTATTTGACCAACTTCAAGGAGCTACATACTTCTCGAGGATCGATATTAGGTCTGGATATCATCAAATGAGAGTGC
>NC_037544.1:21539152-21540888 GCF_001531365.2 Cynara cardunculus var. scolymus | reverse complement strand
TCACAAGAGCCTTCAACATATTCTTGACCATAAAATGCTCAATATGAGGCAAAGAAGATGGGTTGAGCTACTTAGTGACTACGATTGAGAAATAAAGTTCCATCCAGGCAAGACTAATGTAGTAGCCGACGTTTTAAGTCGAAAGAAAATGGTAAAACCGATAAGAGCACGTGCTGTGGGAATGATGGTTCAGTCGAGTTTAAAGACTCAAATTCTGGAAGCACAAGGAGAAGCTCTGAAAGAAGAAAACATGAAGAATGAAACCTTGCGGCACTTAGAGAAAGAATTTGAAATGCAAGCAGATGGGGTGCATTACTTTAAGAATAAAGTATGGATACCAAAGGTTGGTAACCTATGATCAACCATTTTGGATRAAGCCCATCGATCCAGATATTTGATTCACCCATGAGCAGATAAAATGTATAAGGATCTAAAAGAGTATTATTGGTGACCAGGAATGAAGAAAGATATTGCTTTGTTCGTAAACAAGTGCCTGACTTGTGCCAAGGTAAAGGCTGAACATCAKAAACCATCTGGTCTACTCCAGCAACCTGAAATACCCCAATGGAAATGGGAGCAAATAACCATGGATTTCGTAATTAAGCTACCCAGAACTGGAAAGGGGCACGATACTATATGGGTTATAGTAGACCAACTTACCAAATCAGCGCATTTCATTCCCATTCGCGAAGATTTCAACATGGAAAGGCGTGCACAAATCTACATCAATGAAATAGTTACACGTTATGGTGTGCCTATTTCCATTATTTCGGATAGAGATACACGTTTTACATCATGATTTTGGCAGTTCCTTCAACAGGCATTGGGTACGCGCTTGGATTATAGCACCGCCTATAATCCTCAAACAGATGGACAATCGGAAAGAACTATTCAAACGCTTGAGGATATGTTGCGTGCGTGTGTAATATATTTTGGTGGGAGTTGGGATACCCATCTGCCCCTTGTTGAATTCTCTTATAACAACAACTATCACACCAGCATACAGTGTGCACCGTACGAAGCCCTATGCGGACATAAATGCAGATCACCGCTTAACTGGGTAGAGATCGGAGATAGACAGTTGACAACGCCCGATATTATCCAGGAAACCACCGACAAGATTTCAATCATCAAGGAGAGACTTCAGACGGCAAGAGACCGTCAGAAGAGTTGTGCGGATAATCGGAGAAAGCCGTTGGAATTCCAAGTGGGGATAAAGTACTCTTAAAGGTATCGCCATAGAAGGGACTAGTACGATTCAGGAAGAGGGGCAAGCTAGGTCCTAGATACATTGGTCCATTTGAAATACTCGAAAGAATCGGACCAGTGGCGTACAAGTTGAAGTTGCCACAAAATCTAAGCACCATCCATGACACGTTCCATGTGTCGAATCTGAAGAAATGCATAACGGATGAAACAATAGTGCTACCCCTGGACGATGTTCAGATTAGCGATCAGTTACACTTCGTTGAAGAACCAATCAAGATACTGGACCGAGAACATAAACGGTTGAGGAGCAGAAAAGTCCCTATTGTTAAGGTCCGCTGGAATGCGAAACATGGTCCAGAGTACACTTGGGAGCAAGAAGATTACATGAAAGGCAAATATCCGCAACTGTTTGCAGAAAAATCCATTGGCAGTAGCAGTCGTTAAATTTCGGGACGAAAATTCTCTAACAAGGGGAGACTATGACAGCCGTCAAATTTGAACTCCCAGGTTAGCTCTTATTAAGTTTG
>NC_037544.1:21536805-21538677 GCF_001531365.2 Cynara cardunculus var. scolymus | reverse complement strand
ACATTTTTGCAAGAGTTTTGAAGATATTTCATCCAATTCATCCACAACAAGGTAACACATTCATCCCTTTCTTTTTCTTGTAAGTTTTGGGAGAAAAACCCACTTTTTATGCATTCTTTATCATCTATCTTCTAAGTTCCGAAAATATTGAGTTTTAAGGAGAGGTTATACACCAAAAACATGTACAAATGTTTATATGATGGTGGTAATCAATGACCCAAACACTAGAACTCAAAAAGATAGGAAGAAATCATGATTTTATGTGAGTTTATTTCTTAAAAATGTCATATTCTAGTGCTGACAGATTCTGTGCATGTGCACAAATCATCTATATCTTGTACATGTTATGTCCAAATGTTATGAGATTTCTTCTAAAAGCTTACTTATTGAGTTGGGGTTGTAATCCAATTGGTCTCACTCAAAAACATTGAGTTTTGACCCCCCAAATGCTCAAAACATTATATATGTGCATCTGAGAGTTTTCAGTCGGTAAACCCTACTTTGAACAGCCATAACTCTCTAGATAATCATTCACAATTGTTGATTTTTCTTCTGGATGTTAGTTTAATGAGTTACCTTTCAAATGCCACCGATTGCATTCAATATTGTGGTGATTTGAGGTTTTAATTACTCAAAATAAGATGAACATGCAATCTGTCCGATTCTGACAGATTTGTATATGTATGTTCCATCGACCATATCTCTTTCAAAACTCGATTAAAAAGGATGATTCTTCTTTTGAGAGGTAACTTTATGGGTTATCTCCTACATGCAACTGGAATCACATGAAATTATGGAGTTTTGATCTCCAAGCACCTAAAACACTATAGATGTGCAAACTGTGAAACCACCAGTAGGTAACTCTTACTTTGAATCCTAATATCTTTCTACTTACTTGTTCTTAATGTATTATTATTAATCTAAAATGTTCTTTTTTGAATTAGGATTCATTTGAATCCAATTTCACTCAAAAATATGATGTTTTGGGGCATGAACCAATTTATTTAAGTTAAGTGTGCAATCTGTCAACTAATGACAGATGTTTGCATGTGACTTTAAGGTGTCATATCTTCCTCTCAACTCATCCAAAATGAGTGGTTCTTAGTTTAAACGTTTCGTACAAGTGTTAGGTTTTCAATCCAACTTGAATTTCTGTAGAAAAGTTAGTAGAACTCTTTTAATGAGTGTTTTACTAACATGGTGTAATCTGCCATTTCAGTTGTGATAAGTTGTATTGCATAAATTATTTGAATCATCACTTCATGCCCAAAATACATGAAATTTGGTCACGATGACTATAACTCAGTGCTATAACCCATGTAAAAAGATGGGAAATTATCTCATTTTTTAAGTTTCTTTATTTTGATCATCTTTAAGTATCATAAGTTTCTGTCCAGGAGCAAGATTTTGGGATTGGTTGATTTTGTAAAATTTGATCTTTTATTAGATTATAACATCAATTCCGGTATAAATTAATTCATTGATGAGCATATGGACATTATGTATATTTGGACCATGGATAATATTATGGGACATAAGTAGACAAATATGGACTTAGGATTTATTAAACCCCATAGGTAGWGATAAATCAATAAATGATGGTTTTGGATATTCCTTTTGATAGGGAATCGTTGAACTAGTGCGGTGTTCGGACCGAAACTATATTTTGCGGAGCATTACGAAAAGTAAGTATTCACAGCCCCTCTTTCAAAGTATTTATTATGTTTTGGGGGTAAAAAGCACGATTGAATGTGTACATGAGCTATTTTCATTACGAAAAGTGAGTATTCACAGCCCCTTTTTGCTATTTTCGCGTTTTGGGGTGAAAAGCATGATTGAAATTGTGATATGAGCTATTTCATTACGGAAAGT
>NC_037544.1:21525904-21536670 GCF_001531365.2 Cynara cardunculus var. scolymus | reverse complement strand
AAAGAAATGTTTGATAGATTTATATTGATATATGAATCTTGTTGTGAGCAATTAAATGTATACACTATTGATGGTATGTTGAGTTTGAAAGTCCCTGTTTGTTTACACTACTATTAACTCATTTTGAGCCTATGATTCTTGTGGGTAGCGCTATTTGGTTTTTATACCCACCCTTTTTACTGTCAAGTAGGGGTGCACTTGGTCATTAAAATGTGCTCTACACATGTGACACGAAGTGGTCACCGCTGAGGTAGTCCGGCATGAGTTTTACACATGTGGGGCTTAGTCCCACCACTGAGGTAGTTCGTAAGTATGCTCTACACATGTGGTTCGCTACCACCTCTGAGGTAGTTCGTGGGGCGTTGAAAGTTATTTAGGTTTAGTAGTGGCTCAACAAATTTATATCATGTGTATGACGTTGTTTTTTTTTAAGATATTGCTCATAAACTTATAACTGGGATTTGTTGCATTTGAAATCATTTTGTGCATATAAAACCTGTGAACTCACCAACTCTTGTAGTTGACACTTGTTTTGACATGCTTTTCAGGGGTAAGAAAGAATCAAGGTAGCACTTAAAAGAAGCCGTGTCACAACTATTTATTTTGTGTTTTATTTACAAATTTGTATTTGGGATTGTAAACTTTGGTTTTGATGTATTTAAATTTTAAAATGTATGGTTGTGTTATTTATACTCTATTGCTATGAGACTCTACCTGCCATATCTCGCGTTTTCGCTTTAGCGGGGTGTGATATAGAACATGTCCAGTCATTTGATTGGAATGAGGGTTGATTATTATTGAAAAAGTGATGTCGGGATAGGGTGTCCGGCCAATCTTGTCCGGATATGTGTTGGCCGGATAGCTTGTCCGAATACAAATTATCGGTACATACTTAAGTATTGAATTTGAATTATTGGGATTTTCACGATTTAAAAATTATTTGGGTTTAAAATTGTTATTGTGAAAAGAGGTATTTTATATCTTTTAAAGTGAAAATATAATGTTTCTACCACGCATGGTGACATAAGTCTGTTTTGGTATGAAACTGTATTTTGGGAAATGTTTCTACCAAGTGTGGTGATGTAAGTCTGTTTTGGTATGAAACTATATTTTGAGAAATGTTTCTACCAAGCGTGGTGATTTAAGTTTGTTTTGGTATGAAATTGTTTTATGAGGTAGTTCCCCCAGACGTGCTGACATTTCTCTGTTGTGGCTTGGAACTGGGTGATGGGTACTTCCAGATTGGGATTGTACGTTAACTAGACCAAAGATATCCATGTGCAATAGCTGAAGTGGAGATGTCACTAAAGACATTTGCTTATACTTGAAGCTAGTTCTTCTTTATTTTCCTTTTTCACATGTTGAGCAAAGAGATCCCTTTGCAAAGGTGTGTTGAGGAAGACCAGTGACGAGATCATTTCTAGACAACTCACTGAGTGTCTTGAAGTTAAGATGAGAAAGTCGTTTGTGCCACAGGCAGTTGATATCTGACGAAGCTTTTGAGAGAAAACAACTATTCAAATTTAAAAGAGAATCCATGTTGATGACGTAAACATTCTCTAGATGAGAACCGGTTTGAGCAACCTTATCATCCTTGTCAAAGACGTAGCATGAATTTTTCGAAAGTTTCACTGTGAAATCTTTATCACACAACCGACTGATGCTAAGAAGATTGTGCTTCAGTCCTTCAACATATGCAACACGCTTGAAAGTGGTGCCATGTAATATTCGGTTAAGTATTTTAAGAGTTTAAAATTTCTTTTACATATTCCTGGTATGTAATTGAGAGTGGTGTGTGTGTATGTTTTGATGTATGAATTGTTGGCTTTTGGTGAAAGGCGGCCATACATTTGCTATATATAGGAAGTGTATGAGAAAGGAAAGCTTCTACTTCTTTTAGGGAGATTTCTTTGGAAATTTGAGAATGAAGATTTGAAAGAAATCACAGGCAATAAACCGGTCAAATTCAAAAGCAAAGGTGAGTGTATTATGCTTCATATAGTAATCATATGTATGTAATTCATTTGCTATTAGAATTTGAATATGATGATCTGTATTTTATATCAATCGGATATATCCTAAACCGGATTAGCCCTAAATCGCTCAAGTGTCAGCCGGATTAACTTTAAACCACCCAAGTGTCAACCGAATAAACCCCAAACCGCTCAAGTGTGAACCGGAGAAATCCTAAACCGTTTATGTGTCGTTCGATATGGCCTTAAACCGTTCAATGTGTTATCCGGTTTAGAGCTAAGTCGTGCAAGCATTGTCCGGATTTGTCCTCTATTAGTTGAAGTGTTGTCTGGATTTCAAATCCGAACAGTGTTGTCCGGATTTCAAATCCGAACAATGTTGACCAGATTTCATATCCGGCTAAAGCTGACTAAATTCCACTAACGGTTTTGGTTTCATTTGAATACCACGAGAAAGATAAAATGGCGGTGTAACCACGAGAAATATGTAATGGCGTTGTAACCATGAGAAAGATATAATGGTTGTGTAACCGCAAGAAAGATATAATGGCGGTGTAACAGCGAGAGAGTGGTAATGGCGGTGTAACCGCGAGAAATATATAAAGGCAATATAACCGTGAGAGAGTGGTAATGGCGGTGTAACAGCAAGAAAAATGTAATGGCGGTGTAACCACGAGAGAGTGGTAATGGCGGTGTAACTGAGAGAGAGTGGTAATGGCGCTGTAACCGCGAGAGAGTAGTAATGGCATTGTAACCGCGAGAGAGTGGTAATGACGGTGTAACCATAAGGGAAAGAGAGAGATTCTATAATAAAATATAGATAAAAATGCATATGTCAGAACAGGTCTGTTTCTAAACTTCTAGTTTTGAATGTTAGTTGTTGGTATGAGTTTTGTACACTCACTAGACCTTTTGGTCTGATGCTCAGTTGTTGGACTAATCTGTTTTGCAGGTCATCATACATCACAAGATAAAGGCAAGGGGAAGGTTTAAGCAATGATGTTTAGATACAGATAAGTGTATTAGACAAAGTTTTTGTTAGTTCATATTTTGTAAACAACATGACGTTTGGTTATCAGATGTGATTATTATATAATACATGTTAGTACAAATTGTGGGATTGTTACAGTTGGTATCAGAGCCTTAGTTTAAGGGATCTAGGTATTCGGCGAAACTTAGACTTAAACAGGAGGTGTGAAGTTATGATAATAGGTTACAACTGGGACTATGAACATGGGAATATGTTATAGCTTAACCTATTATGAGAAAGTTAGATTACATATGACTGATGTAATCATGAACTATGGATATATTTGAAGATAAATATGTTATCTTGCTTTCATTATATGTATAATCATATATGTTTACTGTGACAGAAAGACACATTCAAGAAATTTGAAAACTGAAAATGGCAGATAATCCTAACCGTTTAGAAAGAATCTCTACCGGTTATGGAAGAGGTCGAGGGAGAGGAAATTTAAACCCAGAAGAAGACCTGAAAAATATGATGACAATAGAAATGCAAAGTCGTAGCAGGGGTCGAGGAAGAGGAAGAAATACTAGAAAAGAAACCCGTATGGAACTAGAATTATCGTCACAAGAAAGTTCGATGTCTGTTCGTGGACGAGGAAGAACAAGGGGTGGACATAATGTTCCTGATTCGGGTTTTATTACTCAAGAGATGTTGGCAGCTGAGCTGGGAAAATTTCAAGAAAGTTTGGTAAATTTGTTGGGACGTTCGACCCTAAATAACCCAGAAATAATAAGGGATCCTGACCATCAGGAAGAAGCCGGAGCTAGTACACCGGCAACAGATACATCTGTGCCCCTTACTTCATCCTCAGTTCATAAAGGAGGAGATATTAAAATGTTTCTTGCTTGTAAACCTCCAAAATTTTCTAGGGAAAGTGATCCTATCAAAGCTATGTGTTGGCTTAAAGAAATGGAACTAAGCCTGTAGATCAGTAAAAGTGCAGAAGAATACAAAGTTATGTTTGGTGTATCCTGTTTGAGGTCAAGTGCTTTATATTGGTGGGAGGTCTTGTCAAGTTCAGATCCGAACATTATGAAAACCATGTTATGGGAGGAATTTGTGATAAAGTTTAAGATCCAATATTGTCCAGAAGCGGCAGTACGAAAGTTAGAAGATGATTTCCTTCGTCTGGAACAAGGAAACACGTCAGTTCGTCAGTATACAGAGGTTTTCATGGAATAATCTCGATTTGCTGAAGCTTACATCATATCTGAAAAAATAGTAAAGTGAGAAAGTATATCTGGGTTTGGAGTCTAATCTCTGAAAATATGTAATATGCAGAAACCCAACGACATTTCCAGCAGCAGTTGACGCTGCCGAGATACATGAACAGGACATCAATCGTCAACCACAAGAAAAATTGGAGATAAAAGAAAAAGGGAAGCTACAATGACTGACTTTCGTAGACCAAGGTTTATGGAAAGTTTGAATCGGCCAGTCCCAAGGTTTGCTGATAAGGCATGTACACGATGTCACAAGACACATCAAGGAAATTGTAATACCGAGTCGCGGGTATGTTTTAAATTTCAGGAACCGGGACATATAGCTCGAGACTGTCTAATGGTGTGAAGATGTTTTACTTGTAATTCCTCTCAACATGTAAACGTTGATTGTCCACAAGTTAAGGGATGAGGGTCTGGTGTTGCGGGAGGTCGAGGATCTGGATACTCTGGGGGCCGAGGATCTGGTTATGTCCCAACTGGTCATGGGTTAGTGGTTAATCGTATTAACCCAAGTGGTCAAGGAGAGATAAGACATGTGAAGTCAAATGCTAAAGGGAGAGCCTTTCAGATGACGAGAGGCGAGGCGGAAGAACATTCTGAAGTGGTGACAGGTACATTCTTTGTTAGTTCCGTATGTGCCAAAGTTTTATTTGATTCTGGAGCAAATCGTTCTTTCGTATCACCATCGTTTGTTAACTGCGCACGTTTAGAATCAAAAGTATTAAGTGAGGATTTAATTGTGGAAACAGCAAACGATAGTGAAGTTTTGGTTAAGGAAATTGTGACACCCCAATCTCCATACATTGCATATTACATAGAATTCATTCATAGAATACATAGATTCCCACATAGGTCCAAAATTACAATACTTTGTGCTACAGGTTTACGATACAAATTGCATAACTTAAAAATTCCAAAATGCATGCATTTGTAAACTAGCATTGCTCTCCTCCAAAACACATCTAGATATGGTCTTCAACATTTAAGCACATAAGGGAAGTAATCATATAATGCTTTTTCCCTTATTGATATTATAACTGGTATTACCTGCATACATATTTTAAAACATAAAATGAGGGTTAGACAAAAGTCTAGTGAGATTCCCTTTTTCATGCTATGCAGGGTGAGATCACCAAAACATTTATCAAAGAATCTCTCAACATAATGAAGAAATTTAAAAGAATCGCATCCTGTTTAGGTCCATCGGGCCTCTTGTTCAAAATACCATACTTAGAAAATAATGGGTTTCCAGTCCATCGGCCTTTAGTTCCATAGGGTCCATCAGCCTCTGGTTCCAAACCAAACTTGGGATATATTTCAATAATCAGGACCAGAGCTCTTCTAGTCTTTCTACTACAGTTTCTGGTCAATCGACCAGAGCCTCTGACTTATATATAACTTCTTTTAACGTTCATTAGCTAAGCTTCCAATCAATAAAAATAGCCTTTTTCATAAAAAGAATAGTGATACAGAGTTCTTACTCGACCAGAGCCTCTGGTTGTACTAACCAGAGCTTCTGGTTCAAAAATTATGACCAACCAGAGCTTCTTGTTGTACCTATGAAAGCCAACCAGAGCCCCTCTGGTTTGTTTTATTGAAATTTCTAAGTATAGAGAGTCTTTTGAAATATCATTTTAAAACTATAAATATAGCTCTAAGGTTATTTCTAACAGATATAAGCCTATTTTCAAACTAATAATTTATAAAAGATTTTGCATCATTTTGAAATTAATATCCAGAATCCTCTGATTCTATTATGAGGATCAATCAGAGCCCCTCTTGTTCCTTACAAGCTACAACCAGAGCTCCTCTATTTCCTCATAATCAATGTTTTTACCCAAAGCATTTTTATTCACAACCAACAGTCATGAACTATATTATCTCCAATYCYATAACATCATTACCATCATTTCTACTAAAGACAACATCTCTAAATCCTTAAATCACCAAGAAGTGAGAACTCCAATCTGTTGTAACTTTAATAGTTGTGGTAAGAGTTAGGCTATGCCGATAACGACCTACCTTATATCCTCCCAATAATCCCCTTTGAATGATGTTCCACCCTTATATCCTCCCATTCATTAATATGTAGTTCATCCAAAGACAGACCTCAGTCACATGTCAAAGTGAACCTGTTCATAATCCTCAAATCAAATCATGGTTTCAACATAAGTTTATACTCAAAACCTTTTATTCTCAAGAACAAACTGTTCTCCCAAAAAAGTTTAAAACTCTATTTTTCTGTAAAACTCTTTCAAACTATTTTCAAGCCCAGATATTGTTTAATTCTTTCAAAAACAGTCCCAAAAATAGATTCAAATAGCAACTTCTTAAAGGTTGTTGAAGAACACAACTCTGTTTCATATTTATCCAGAAACAGATTGCAAAAAAGTAACATCATAAAAACTATTGCAGACAGTTTTTCATCTTAACCTCAAAACCAATATCAAAACTCAACAGTTGATACACAAATATATGAGGAAATTAGTTTCAAAACCACTCACCTTATCAAACAGATTTCTTGATGATAATCACACAGCAAAAGCTTTACTCTAATACAGAATCTTCAAGTACTTTTGAAGCAACAATTCTTGAAGAACACCTTAACTCACACACACAGGTTCTTTTCTAAAAAGAATGACAGTGATAAAGATAACCTAATCCAAACTTTTCTTTAAATATCCACACCTAGGCGGTGGAGGATTTTAATAATATAAAATTGGATATGGCGGTGTAGATTTTATTATTTTAAAAACCTATTTTCTTCATTACTAAGGTACCACTGTCTCAATAAAATATTCATATTATCAAAACATGTATGCACTTATTTCATGTATCATGTATTGTTGCCACATTCATGCATACCATCATATAATTTATCAAATAATCACGTAAAATTTACCTTGACCCAGGT
This sequence comes from Cynara cardunculus var. scolymus, assembly GCF_001531365.2. Classification (NCBI taxonomy): domain Eukaryota; kingdom Viridiplantae; phylum Streptophyta; class Magnoliopsida; order Asterales; family Asteraceae; genus Cynara; species Cynara cardunculus. Next base: position 21,529,527 of record NC_037544.1, on the reverse strand, counting down.
TATCTGAAACCTGGTTATAACATTCTCAACCCCTTAAAAGAATTCCGTCCCGGAATTCATTCAAATAACCATGAATACATTTCTTTCATTTCTGATTCTAATTCCCATGTTGCTTCTGAACCTTTGTGAAATCGCCACTGTACCCTTACTAGACTTACTTTCGTGTTTCTCAATACACGGGTTTTGTGGTCGGTTATAGCTTCTAGAGTTTCCATAAAATTCAGTTTGTCATCCAATTTAATCTCTGGAAGTGGTATTTCCATACTAGGATTAGCAAGGCATTTCCTTAGGTTTGACACATGGAAAGTATTGTGAATCAGACTAAGTTCCTCTGGTAGTTCCAATTGGTAAGCTACTGGCCCAACTCGTTTACAGATTCTAAATGGACCAATATAGCTTGGACTGAGTTTACCTTTCTTTCCAAGCCTCATAACTCCTTTCCAGGGAGAAACTTTCAACATTATTAAATCATTCACGCAAAATTCAATTGATTTTCTGCGCTTATCTTCATAGCTTTTCTGACGGTCTTGAGCTATTTTAATTCATTCCCGAATCTGATCAATCTTTTCAGAAGTTACTTGCACAATTTTAGGACCTGTTAGTTGTTTTTCACCCACCTCATTCCAACATACAGAGGTTCGGCATTTCCGACCATACAACACTTCATATGGAGCCGCTTTGATGCTGGAATGATAGCTATTATTGTATGCAAATTCTATTATTGGAAGATGATCTTCCCATGATCCTCCAAAATCCATGATGCAAGCTCTTAGTATATCTTCAAGTGTCTGAATTGTTCTTTCACTTTGTCCGTCTGTTTGAGGATGATATGTTATGCTTAATCGAATTTGAGATCCTAATGCCTTTTGAAAACTTTCCCAGAATCTCGATGTAAATCTGCTATCTCTGTCTGAGATGATAGATAATGGAACCCCATGTCTTGTCACAATTTCCTTAATATAAATCTGAGCTAACTTTTCCAATGAATAACTTTCTTTCATCGGTAGGAAGTGTGCAGATTTGGATAGACGATCCACTATTACCCATATGGCATCATATCCTCTTGGGGTTTGGGGTAACTTCATAATAAAATCCATTATGATATGATCCCATTTCCAAACAGGAATTTCCATGGATTGGAGTTTTTCATAAGGCCTCTAATGCTCTATCTTTACTTGTAGGCACGTCATACATTTTTCTACATACCATGCTATGTCTTTCTTTAGTTCAGGCCACCAATAAAAAGTTTTCAAATCCTTATACATTTTATTAGTACCTGGATGAATGGAATATCGAGATTCATGACTTTCCTTCAAAATTATATCGCGAATATTCCCATAGCGTGGTATCCAGATTCGTCCTTGGAAGCATAGAATTTCTTTATTGTTCTTCTCTAGGTTAGCAATCATTTTTCCCAATCTTTCGACCTCTGAATGATCTTCTTTAATAGCCTTTGCTTGACATCTTTGAATGTTCGTATGAATTTATGGTTTTACATTTATTTTCATCGTCACAGGTTTGATAGCCCCACTTCTTTCTTTTCGGCTTAAAGCATCAGCTACAACATTAGCTTTCCCTGGATGGTAAAGAAATTCACACTCATAATCATTGACTAGTTCTATCCATCAACGCTGCCTCATGTTTAACTCTTTCTGGTTGAACAAGTGCTGAAGGCTTTTGTGGTCTGTATAAATTTTGCACTTCATTCCTAGCAAATAGTGCCTCCGAATTTTTAAGGCAAAAACTACAGCTGCTAATTCCATGTCATGTGTTGGATACTGCCTCTCATGATCTTTCAATTGTCGTGATGCATATGCGATTACCTTTCCCTTTTGCATCAAAACACAGCCTAAGTCAAGCTTTGATGCATCACTATAAACAATGAGGTCTTCTGTTCCATCGGGTAGAGATAGAACTGGTGCGCTACACAAGCGATCTTTCAAGATTTGAAAGGCCCTTCTTTGTTCTTCGACCCAATGAAACTTGATGTCTTTTCGAGTCAACTTGGTCAGAGGTACCGCTATTTTTGAAAAATCTTGAATAAATTTGCGATAATAACCGGCCAAGCCTAGAAAACTTCTGACTTCTGAAGGATTTCTTGGTGCATCCCATTTTTCGACTGCTTCGATTTTTGATGGATCCACTTTGATTCCTTCTTGTGACACAACATGGCCAAGGAATTGGACTTCCCTTAACCAAAACTCACATTTTGATAACTTGGCATACAACTTTTCTTTCCTCAAAAGACATAGAATCAGGTGAAGATGTTCTACATGTTCTGCTTCCGATTTGGAATATATCATGATATCATCGAGGAACACAATAACAAACTTATCAAGATATTCATTGCATTCCCTGTTCATCAGGTCCATGAAGGCTGCTGGTGCATTGGTTAGGTCAAAAGGCATAACTAAAAATTCATGGTGTCCATATCTTGTTCTGAACGCAGTTTTAGGAACATCTTCTTCTCTGACTTTCACTTGATGATATCCGGATCGCAGATCAATCTTTGAGAAGTAATTGGCCCCAATTAATTGATCAAATAAAATCATCAATCCTGGGTAATGGATATTTATTCTTAACTGTCATTTTGTTGAGCTCCCGATAATCTATACACATTCTCATTGACCCGTCCTTCTTTTTAACAAATAGAACCGGAGCTCCCCAAGGTGAAGTACTTGGTCTAACAAAACCCTTGTCAAGTAGATCCTTCAATTGAGTCACCAATTATTTCAGCTCTGATGGGGCGAATCTGTATGGTGTTTTGGCTACTGGTGCTGCCCCGGGTATCAGGTTAATTTTAAACTCGATGGTTCTGTCTGGTGGAAGACCAGACAAGTCCTTGCGAAAGACTTCTGGGTATTCTTTGACAATTGGGATCTGTTCTGATTCTTTCTCTTCTCTGTTTGCATCAATAGCATAAGCCAAAAACCCCTGACATTTCTTCTATATACACTTACGAGCTTTCAATATGGAGAGAAGACTGGTATGATAATCCCAATGATCACTATCTATGATGACTGTTCCTCTGCCTGGTAACTTAATTTCAATCTTCTTTTGGTTACATAAAATAGCTGCCTGGTTTTTGGTTAACCAATCCATACCCACCACTACATCGAATTCCTCAATCGGCATAGGGAATAATCGAATAGGCAACTCACAACCCTCGATGGAAATGGTATATTTATCGAACACATAAGCAACAATTTCTTGACTATTAGCGGTGTCAACCACAAACTTTTTGTCAAGTGGCATAGAAATTAAACATGCAATTTCAGCAAAAGTAGGGGATACGAATGAAAAGTTCGCACCCGAATCAAATAGCACTATAGCATATACGGAGTTGATGGAATAAGTACCTGTTACCATGTCTGGAACTGCCTCTGCCTCATTTTTAGTCATTTGGAAGGATCGTCCTTGCGCCCTTCCTAGCCCTCCTCTATTCATACTTGGTCTCCCTTGACTACCTGTTGTACTATTTCCCAAACTTAGTTGTGGAGTTTTGAGCTGTGGGAATTTGTCTTTAAGTGATCTGGTGAATTGCAATTAGAACATCTTCTATTCATTGACATTATCTTGATGAATGTCCAATATCACCACAATTGAAGCATTTCATTGGTTCT
>NC_037544.1:21523257-21525509 GCF_001531365.2 Cynara cardunculus var. scolymus | reverse complement strand
AAATAAAGCAGATTACAAACAGTCACGTGATAAGCACGAGCAGCTAACTAACCTAAGTAAAACAGTAAAGAAGTTCTTCACAGAAGATAAAGTTGCAGACCCTCTGTGAGCCATCCCAGAGGCTCTGCTGGATGTGACTTGAGAGCACTTGATTCTAGAGGATCATCTTCCAGAACCTCTGTGATAGATAACAGAGGTTCTGTCATCTTTGACTTGTACGCTTTGTTTACAGAGGACCAGTTTCCAGAACCTCTGTGATTGACAACAGAGGTTCTGTCACACTTCACTTGTTCGATTGAGCATCTTCTGTTGTTGGTCCTCTGTGGTCTTCTGTGGTGGAACCTCTTCTGTCAACACTTGTAGTATTTACTTTTTCCATACTTTTACATTAAATAAAATGAGAGCTAACAATCTCCCCCTAAGTATGAAAAAGTAAAAATGGAAATTTAAATGCAAGAAATGACTTGAATGAAAGAAAATTACAAGAGGAGATAAAAGTTCATCCTCTGAAAAGTATTACAAGAAATAAGAGAAATTACAAAATTGTGAAACATGGGCTAAAAACTGGTACAGAAGGTTTATCAAACGACAGATTCTGGAAAATCGTCTACTGCGTATAGCATATCTGACATGATCGTTCTGTAGACGTTGAAGATCCATTCTCTGAAGTTGATTTGCATTTTGATCGCCTCCAAGATGCGAGACACTTCGCTCATCCTTAGATTTCCTTTGTCCACTTCTGCCGCTGCCCTTCTGAATATCTATTCTAGTGTCTCTGTTGAGTACTTGTGTGATTCTGTTGGATCATAGAACCTTAGGATTTCATCCTTATCCAAATACACAAACCCAAAAGTAGGGTTGTGAATAATGGAGTTTGGATGATACCTAAGTATCCAACCAGGCCTGCTATAAGCAGGGGAGATCTTTAGATCTTTTTGGACTAACCTGACCGCGAGCTCGAAGTCCTTCTGGCTGTAATATCTTACTTGTGCGCGCATGACCTCAAGCAGCCTTCTGAGTGATATTGAGTAGCTTGACCTCCTCTCCATGTAGATGTTGAGAATTTTGTGCATGTAGATGACATCAAACACACAGAGGTTGTAGAGGTCAGCGTCTGTGAATGTATACAGGTTGCCATCTTCCCTCCTTACTACATACTGAGCATAGAGCACTTTCTTCTTTAGCATTGTCCTTGGAGAAATTATCTCTAGGGAGGTGATCATGTGCTCTGAGAAGACTTGCTCACGAGGCCTTGTGAGCTTAGAGAACTAGAACTTGGCTGTGGCAGAAGGGATCCCTGTGAGCTCTGGATCATAGGGAGGCTCTGTGTCTGCTGCAGAGTACCTCCACACTTGAATTTCTTCCAAAGTAGTAACGGGCTCTGTTTTGACTTTTGGCATTGGAATCTTGCTCATTGATTTGAATATTTCAAAAACCCTTCCTACTGTGGCGGACTCTAGCACCTTGGCTTCCTCTTCTTACAGAATTGGCCTCTGGGTTGACCTCTCTGTAAGGATGGGTTTGACGGTTCCTTACAGAGCGTCAAACGTACCCGTGGACGTTTCTTGGACTTGTGGGAGTTGTGATGAAGGGCCTTCTCCTTCTTTGTGAGGGATGGGGCCTCTGCCCTTCTTTGCTTGAGCCTCTGCCAGAGATTCCTTTAAAGCTTCAAGGAGTGCTGGGTCGTCTCTGTATTCTTCTTCATTTATTGGCTGTGGAGTCTCTGTGCTAAACGACGACCCCTTCTGTGGTGACTGTACAACTTTGCCTTTTCCTTTGCCTTTAGGCTCTGGAGCTTTTTCCTTGTCTTTAGAGAACAAGGCAGCTGTAGAGTCCACAACCTTGACACCTCTGGCAGGAGTCTTCTTTGGCTCTGAAGCTTTCTTCTCAGCCTTCTTCTCCTCCTCATGACGATCATGGTCATCACCCTCTTGATCGTCATGGTTCTTTTTGGCTTCTGCCTTGCATGTATCCAGGGGAGCCTTCTCCAACCTTTGTAAGATTTTGATGGCCGCCTTCTTCATCTTCTTAATTGCCTCATTTGCAAGCTCAGAGGCGTAATTGATGTCGATCTCTGTTGACCACTTCAGTTTGGAGACGCTTCTGTAGATTTCGCTTCTAAGGAGGTCACCCTCTTTCACGAGCTGTGATGTGCAGTCTCTGATCGCTGTGTTGGAGGCACGTGCCTCTTTGAGAAGCTGGTCTGTATGCTTGCACACGAGATTACCCAAAGCTTCAACCATAGCGTCAAT
>NC_037544.1:21522198-21523157 GCF_001531365.2 Cynara cardunculus var. scolymus | reverse complement strand
CTTCTGGATGTTAGTTTAATGAGTTACCTTTCAAATTCCACTGATTTCACTCAATATTGTGGTGATTTGAGGTTTTAAATACTCAAAATAATATGAATCTGTCCGATTCTGACAGATTTGTATATATATGTTTCATCAACCATATCTTTCTCATAACTCAATGAAAAAGAATGATTCTTCTTTTGAGAGTTAADTTTRTGGGTTKTMTCCYACATGCAAGTGGAATCACATAAAATTATGGAGTTTTGATCTCCAAGCACCTAAAACTCTATAGGTGTGCAAACTGTGAAACCATCAGTAGGTAACTCTTACTTTAAATGTTAATATCTTTCTATTACTTGTTCTCAATGTATGATTCTTCTTCTAAAACATTTTTTTATGAGTTAGGATTCATTTGAATCCAGTTTCACTCAAAAATATGATGTTTTAAGGCATGAATCTATTTATTTAAGTCAAGTGTGCAATCTGTCAATTAATAACAGATGTGTGCATATGACTTTAAGGTATCATATCTTCCTCTCAACTCATCCAAAATGAGTGATTTTTAGTTTAAAAGTTTCGTATAAGTGTTAGGTTTTCACTCCCACTTGAATTTCTACAGAACACCTAGTAGAACTATTTTAATGAGTGTTTTACTAACATGGTGCAATCTGCCATTTCAATTATGATAAGTTGCATTGCATAAATTATTTGAATCATCATCTCATGCCTAAAATACATGAAATTTGGTAATGATGACTATAACTCAGTGCTATAAATCATATAAAAATATGGGAATTTATCTCATTCTTGAAGTCTCTTTATTTGATCATTTTATGTAACTTAAGTTTCTGTCCAGAATCAAGAATTCTGGATTTGGTTAAATTTGTAAAAGCTGATCTTTTATTTGATTATAGCATCATTTGCGGTATAAATTAATTCTTTAATGAGCATATGGACATTATGTATATTTGGAATAT
>NC_037544.1:21519353-21520664 GCF_001531365.2 Cynara cardunculus var. scolymus | reverse complement strand
TTCATCACATGTTTGTCTTCATTACTTCATACATAATACTTAAGGGGTCTAACATACTTCATATATGAGACTTTTTAAGGTTCATCGCACCAGGATGTTACGGCAAAATAACATATAAATTGCAAAATATGTGTAGTGTAGAAAGATAAAGCAACATATGCTTCGATTTAGGCTAAAAAAGGTAAACCATGTGGATTACACAAATTTATCAAACTCAATTCGTGATCAAAAAGACATGAAGGAGGGGACATATATCCTTCTTTTTCAATATCAATTTTCTCCGAATGAGAAACTGATAGATTGTGAGTTGCGTGCCCCAAGTGTTATTGAAACACTTATCTATTAAGAGATAAATGAGTAGCTGATGGGGTTGTCACAAAAATTGGTCTGAGATTTGCCTTTTTCAATATTAGTCTCGAAAGAATCAAAAATTAATAGATTTCGTGGTTTGCCCGGATTATAGAGGTTAGAACAGGATTCTGTTGATCTTATAATCCTGAGACAACTCTCATCAATTCTTTCATCTCACAACAACTACCCCTCTCTTTTTTCATTTTAAGCTCTGCACACAAACCCATTTTATATTCAAGCTCACTCTGATATGGATGTCCTCATGGGTAGGTCTGTCGATTCTGACATTTCATTGAGGTATTTCTGTGAAGCACTCAGTCCTTCCTAAACTTAACAATGTAAGCTCAAATGATCACAAACAAATTGATCAAAATATTATTGCAAATAAGCTCAAATGATCAGATAAAAATTGATCAAGAAATATGTAGCTTTTAAGCACAATCAATAAGGAGTGATATATCAAACAGATTATTCAATGTATGTAGGAGAAATGAATGAAGATCTGTAAGTACAAGTTTACAAATTTAGATAGTCAATGAACAATGAATTTTGTATCAATCAAAGTAAAAAAAAAATCAGAAAAACAACTTTGAGTAAAAACGAGTGTATTATCATCGAAAATGATTTTCATTTTAGAGACGTGATAGTAACAATTAGAAGAATAGCTGAAACATGTATTGGAATTATGTACGACGAGAAATTACACAAGTAAAATCTCAAGAAATACTTGTGTTAGGACTGAAAAATCAGTATTAATTATATTCGTCTTGAAAGTTAAATATAGTCTATAATTGTAAAAGTCAGCGTGTTTGACTTTCTTATAGAAGTTTGACTTTTACTATTGTTTAGTATGTTGACCATATAAATAGAAGGTGGTCTTTGTAATTAGAGAGAGGAGAGCTTATTGTAAATCATAATACGTATTGAGAGGTTTGACCAAAGTTGACTTTCTCTCTCAAT
>NC_037544.1:21516826-21518252 GCF_001531365.2 Cynara cardunculus var. scolymus | reverse complement strand
TGTTTAAGACCTGCTGTCCGGTTTAACTTCTTGCATTGTCCAGTGTAAGTCTCATGCATTGACCGGTGTTCATATAAACCGATCACCTCTTGACCTGTGTTCATATAAACCGATCACCTCTTGACCGGTGTTCATATAAACCGATCACCTCTTGACCTTTGTTCATATAAACCGATCATCTCTTGACCGGATAAGTGTCCATAAGTAAGAGTTTGTCATTGCTTGAGCGGAGAAGCAATCCGCACACATCTTAAGCGGATTCTGAGTTTGCCTTGACCGGTTTAAGAGAAGCATTTAGCGGACAATGGTTAAACCGTACAATCTTTGAGCGGACTTGTGAACGGTTTTGGACTTAGCAATTTTTTTCATCGAAGTATCCGGTTTGCTAAACCGCTCACCTTGTATCCGAAATTGGGCTTGCAATTCATCTTGGACTTATAATATTTGTTGTGTTTTAATTTTTTTGTTTAGATTTTATTTTTGGATCATTTTGTTTATCTGTTTTGTGTGTGTTATCAGTTTTAGTGTTTTTCTATTTTTTTTAACTGTTCTTTTATCTGATTTCACTGCATAGATCCTTTATTTGATCATTTTTTTTTCAATGGCAGTTGTTTCTGAGAACTTCAGACAGAAAATATTTCAACTAGAAAAGAGCATTGATGGTTATAGGGAGAAAGTGTTTCTCAAAGTTTTAAAGAAAAATCATGAAGAAGAGTGTGAAAGAATCGAGAAGGAATTTGAGTATATGATTGAAAGATTTGAGAACACTCTCAGTTATGTAGAAAATGATTTTCATGATAATTTGATGACTTGGAGTAAAGTGAATAAAAGTCTTTTTAATAAACTAAAAGAGATTAAAAGTGCTTTTTTAATTGAGAAAAACTCTCCAAGGAATAATACAGATATTGAGGATTTTACTGAGTTAAGGAGACTATTGGAAAAAGGTTTTAAAGGCTGAAAAGGTTTTAAATGCTGAAAGGAAAGAGATGGAGATAGAAAAGAAGAGGATTATGGAAGTTGAAAGAAAGTCTGGAGCTGAACGAGAATCTTATGAAAATAAGATTAACTCTCTCGAGCTGAACGCAAAGATGCTTCTAAAGCAAATCTCGGATTTTGAGCAGCTTATCATTTTGGAACGAGCGAAGAATGTTAAAGTAAAGAAAGACATCTCCGAAGATTGTCAGAGCCAACTACAAAAACTGTTTGAAAGCATTGATTTAAAGCAAAAGGCTTTAGATGAAGAGAAAAAGCAGTTTGCTATTGAGAAAAGAAATACTTCAAAGAAGTATACAACAATTGCCAAAGAGATTACTGAGAAAAGAAAGTGGCTTGACATTGCTTCGGAGAATGACAAAAGCAGCTCAGATGAAGAGAAACGAGAGTTGATTAATCAGAAGAAAAAGTTCGAAATGCTTAAGAAGGAGTT
>NC_037544.1:21505395-21513886 GCF_001531365.2 Cynara cardunculus var. scolymus | reverse complement strand
TTAAATATAGTCTATAATTGTAAAAGTCATCGTGTTTGACTTTCTTATAGAAGTTTGACTTTGACTATTGTTTAGTATGTTGACCATATAAATAGAAGGTGGTCTTTGTAATTAGAGAGAGGAGAGCTTATTGTAAATCATAATACGTATTGAGAGGTTTGACCAAAGTTGACTTTCTCTCTCAATTTTCTTGGTGTTCTTACAAGCTATATCTAAGAATCTACCATTGTTGTGAAGATATGAAGATTGATCAGTGAAATAGGGACACACAACTTGCTTAGAAAATATACTCGTTTCAAAAACATTTCATTTTCCAAAAACAATTATCAAACTCTTATAAGAAAACTCCCCCTAGAAATTAGATTTAAGTAAATATTCTTTTAAGCTCAAAAACCAATAATTAAATCATTTGGGCTCGGGTCCTGAACTGTGTTGTTCAGAAGCCATATACAATTCAGCTCGGGTTCAGAAACCATATACATTTCAGCACGGGTTCTGAACCGTCTTGTTCAGAAACCACATTGAAACAGATTACAAACTCCCCCTGCATAAGTGCATCATACAAATAATTTTCTTACCAGCACAGTAATGACATACCTGCAAAATAGATCAAGCAGATTTTGGTACCCAAACAAACTTGGGTCCTATTTTGTTAGTATCAGGCTGGAGTATGTTGTAACTGCCAAACCATCTATTTCTATTATATTTCTTCTTTTTTAGCACTCTTAACAGGTTGATCAGATAAACAATAAGATCCATACCAGTTGTTATCATACCTGTTAAAACTATTCCAGCTGTTCTGATAGTTGTTGCCCTCATACCATCTGCTGTACCTTTTTCCATTGACAAAATCAGTGGTTCTGCATGTTGAGCACATGATTTTTCTCTTACTAAGATTGATCAGATTATTAGTAGATCTCACAACAAATTTATGAGACGAAACAAAATCAGCTTTATTGACCCAAACATTTTTAGCTTTTGAATAATAATTGGGTAATCCAATGACATACCCTTGATAATACTGATTTGAAGAACGAGGATTGTTCTTAGAAACAGTTGATTTAGGACTGCTTGAATAACTGTTAGATTTAACACTTGAACAATCATAAAAGCTAGTTTTACACTGAGATTGAGAACCAGTTGAGCTTTTAGCACTAGAAAAGTCTTTTACTTTCTTAAGTAACTGGTCTCTTTCTACAGTAACTAAATTGTATTTCTGTTTAAGTTCAGTTCTCATGTTCAATTCAGTTACAAGTTCTGTCTCTAGATCAGACAATTTCTTCGATGATTCCAGAAACTTACCTTCTTCAGCTTTTCAAACACTTTCCTTTCTTTCTCAAACTTCTTTCTTTCTTCATCTGAATTGTTCTTTTCATTCTCAGAAGCAATGTCAAGCCACTTCTTCTTTTTTGTAAGTTCTTTGGCAACTGCAGCATTTTTCTTAGCAGTGTTTTTCTTTTCTAGAGCAAACAGTCTCTTTTCTTCATCTGGTGCCTTCTTCTTCTGTTCAGCACTATCAAGCAATTCCAAATTCTTGCTCAGACATTCTTCTTTAAGCTCTTTCTTTTTTTTTTATATCAAACTTGGCATGTTCCAAGATGATAAGTTGTTCACAATCAGAAATTCACTTTAAAGGCATTTTGGCATTCAACTCCAAAGAGTTAATCTTGTTTTCAATAGGTATTCGTTCAGTATCAAATCTTTTCTCAATTTCAATCATCCTTTTCTTCTCTTTCTCCAAAATTTTCCTTTCAACATCCAAAACATTTTCAGCATCTAATATCTTATCTTTCTCTTGTTCCAGTAACTTCCTTTCATCAATCAATTCACTCTCAGATTTACGAAGTTTCTCAGTTAGTTCCTCAACTTCTTTATGATTGTTTCTTTGAGAGTTCCTCTCAGCATTCAGTTATGACTGAGCTTTACGAAGTTATTAACCAAATCTTGTTTTATCTTGTTTGAACTTCTTATTTCATCATCTAACTCTTTTCTTTCAGAATTCAAAATTTTCTCAAGTTTACGAATCCAAAACGTGGAATCGTATTCAACACGTTCTATAGCTACTTTATGCTCCCGTTGTAAATCTTTAACAAGTTCCTCATTTGCAAGATTTCAATAAAACATATTTGCATATTTGTTTTTATAGCTTTGCAGACTTTTCTCCAATTCACAGATCTTTTCTTTCATCTCCTTATTTTCTTTTTCAAAGAATGATGCCATAAAAAAAAGAATTCGAAGATTTATCAAAATAGAATCTATGCAGTAATGAAATCAATCAAAGAAATCACTTTTCAAAATCACTCAGATCAAAAATCAGTAGACGCAAAAATTCTCAGAAAAAATAAAAAACTGTTCAGTTTCAAGAAAATCAGTAAAAGCAGTAAAAAACAACAAGTAAACAAACTTCAAAATAAAAACAGTTAAAAACAACTCAAAAACTCAGATAAATTGGTGAATACGGAACAAGATAGTATCCAAGAAATGAAGCAAAAACACTTAAGTCTTGAAATTCGGACAAGATGATATGCAAGAAAGTCTAATATGGATGAAGGTAATCAGTGATAGCAATCATTACAGGCTAAGCTTGGACAAAAAATGAATCCGGAGAAAAATGGTTTTGAGAATGACAAATTTTGGCTAACTCAAATCAAATCCGGACACCTTGTTGTCCGTATATGGTGGTCTCCGGGTGAGGCTGCTTCCGGGTAAAGGAGATGATCGACTAAGTCTTGGCCGAGGATAGTGTAATACAGTCAAGACTGTGCGAGATAGAGCCTAATCCGGATGCGGCTGTGAGCGAGGAAGCCAAGTCCGGAAAGCCTTGTTATCCGAGGAAGCTATATATCTGGGTAAGGCTGCGAGCAACTGTCTTTGATCTCGGAAGCCTTGTTGACCGAGGATGATGAGTCCGGGTAAGGTGTTGTGCGAGGAAGCTCAAGTCCACCTAAGTCTATGTGCGAGGAAGCTCAAATCGTCCAAGCCTGTGTCCGAGAATGACTAGAATTTGGATGCCACGGTGTCCAAGAATCCTTGAACTCGGCTAAGGTGTTAACCAGGGTACATGAAATACAGACAGCCTTATATGCGACTAAGACTTGAATCCGGCTGAACCTTTGAGGCTGAACCTTTGAGCGAGAATGCCTTAAATCCGGATAAGCTTGTAGCGACTAAGTCTTGAATTTTGCCAATGAGACTAGAATCCGGCTAAGATGAAATGTAAAATGGTTGTGTCATCAAATCAGGTAAAGCATAAATTGATTAAAACTCACCAAAAACACAAAGATTACAACCTTTTCACCAAAAAATGGATCAAAATCATATTTTTATGAGTTTTTAACAAGAACACAATTTTTTTTTAAAATCACTTATCTCATCAGATCTTTAAAACAAATGTTCAAATCACGAAAATTTGTGAATAACGAAGATTTAGGAATCAAATAAGCACATAATGATCATATTTTTTAACATCAAATCATCAAAAAATGAAAGATTTAAGTAGAAAAAAATGAGAAACTTGAAGAACACTTCAAGAATACATAAGAAGATGAAGATCAGATTATGATTTTTCTAGAAATTTTCAACTTTAGATGAAATCTTCAATACGATCTCACTGCAAATCCGCTTTGATACCAATTGTTTGTCCCACTTTAATGATTAATCTTTAATAACATCAAGATGAACAAGATAAATGGCAATCTTCATTCAAGAACACTAGAGAGAAAAAGTCAAAAGGTCAATATGGTTTATTCCTCTCAATTATACGTAGATATTACAAATGAGCTCTCTCACACCTAAAACACACTAGACAAGACCTATTTATAGGTCAAACTATAAAAGCACAAGTTAAAGTCAAACAAGACTTACAAAGTCAAACCTTCTACAAATAGAATTATAAACTTTCAAGATGAATACAATTAACACTAAAATTCAATCCTAACAAATACCTCTATCGACTGTCAGAACTGACAGCCCTAAGGACATCCATATCTGAATGAGCTTAAATGTAAAATGGGTTTATGTGCAGAGCTTAAAACTAAAATGAAAGGGGTAGTTGTTGTGAGCTAAAAGAATTGATGAGAGTTGTGTCAGGATTAAAAGATTAAAAGAATCCTGTTCTATCTTCTATAATCCGGGCAAACCACAAAATCTATTAGTTCTGTTAGACCCCATCTTGCGAAAGTGTAAGTAAGAAGTCTCTTATTCTAGTCAATAGGACTTAGTCTATAGAAGCAGTCTGGACTAAGAGCTCTCATGCAGAAGAGGTCAAGAACCAGAGCTCTTACTCAAAGAGTGAAAGTTCCCTACATACAGAGCCCATGCTCAATCTCCGTGGACGATCAAGCCTTATGCTCCAAAAAGCATAAGCGCTTGATGCAAAGCTACGACTCCAAACATGCAGAGCCTCTGCATATACAGAACCTCTGCATAGCACATGCAGAGCTTCTGTATAGTACATGCAGAGCTTCTGGTCTCCTTACTCCATGGAACGCGCGTGCAAGTCCAGACATTCACGCAAGCGTCAAACAAAATCCAGGCGGCTTGACTTAGTCCGCTCCACTTTTCAAGGGAAGTCAAAGATAAGGACGCGGACTCAGCAACTCAGAGATTTAAGCCATAATTATAGCATAGTTGTTTGACATAGGCTTATATAAGGAGGTTTCCTCTTCAGGTTCAATTTACCTAAGAGTGCCGACTTATACTGTAGCTTTTTATTGTGAGAATACATTTAGATTGATTGTTCTTTACTTTCATCAAATAAACGCTTTCGACATATTCAAGTCATTTACAGTTCTTATATATATTTTGATGTAACACCCCCTTCCATACATTGCATGTAACATATACTTCATATACAAGAAATACATGTTTGGTACACCATATTGGTCCCTTAGTACACGAATCTACTAGAACAAAATACATGGTCCAAAAATTTAAAATACAATTCTTGTACTAATTCAATTTCATCTATCAAAACTATACATATCATCAGCCATTCTTCATGTAGATAAACATATAGGGAAATTATCACATTTTCCCTTTTCCCTTACCTTCTGCACTTCCTGCAATACATGTTTAAAATCACAAAATGAGGGTTAAACCGAAAGGTCTAGTGAGATACCCTATTTATGTTATTGCAGGGTGAAAATCACCAAAACTTGTAAGTAAAACAACTTTTCATATATATAACAAATATATGAACAAGTAAGAATATAATACTAATACCTTTCACTTTTCAAGTCCAAATTCTCTGCTTGCGAACAATACATCAATTCCAAACAGGTTTACACTAATCATATCATCATAATGCCACTTTTAAACTTCTCAAATCAGATAAGGTTTATTCACAATTCCATGCCAAACCTGTTATCTTCTCCTTAATAACATCCAGACTATGATTTCCAATAAGAACCTTGATCCTAAACCTTTAAGTCACAAAAAATAAAGATTCCAGACCATGGTAATCTTAAAGGGTATAAGAGTAGGAGTTATATTACCTAACACACATACAAATGCCACCCTTATATCCAATGTACACCTCTTCTTGATATGCCACCCTTATCCCATGGTACATCTCTCCTTGATATGCCACCCTTATCCCATGGTACACCTTTCCTTGATATGCCACCCTTATTTTCCCATCAAAATATTTTCACAAAACAATTCCATATAGAATAGACCGCAGTCAATGGAATTATTATCAATTCAAATTTATTTTATCAAAATTCCCATTTTTCAACAAAAATGAATAGTCAACACGTAATCCGGTCAAACCTTGGCCGGATTACTAATCCGGACAACACTTCATATTATGTTCGATTTAATACTTGACTATATTATCAACACTTTGTCCGGATTACCAATCCGGACAACACTATTCGAATTTTGTCCGATTTAACAATTCGATCAACTCATAGTCGTATTCATACTTCTCCGATCAAAACACTTAACATGGTTTCAAGTTCATAAATCGTTCAATACCTAAACCGGCTAACTTTTAAACCGGTTAAGACATATCCAATTTTACCTTTAAATCGCTTAACTCTTGATCGGTTTATGGCTGAATCGCTTAACACATGATATATTTAAGGCTAAACCGGTTGATACATCAAACGGTTTATATCCAATCCGGATAGCCTTTGAGCGATTTACATACATATGCATATACTTGGAATCTGACTTTCTCTAAATCGCTTAATACTTATGAGCGGTTTAAAGAATATCTGGTCATACCTAAGCATAAAATTTCACATAATGGCATGATCAAATATATCAGTTTATCATGTTATCACGTAAGCACATAATAAATAATCACGTATTAGTTACCTTAGGTGTAACCAGGATCCAGTTATCACATTTGAATATATCGCCTAATCATACTCAGTTCACTGTTTATATTTCAATCTTATTCTTTATCAACTGTGATTTTCTGAGAATTAAGAGTATCTGGGTTCCAACAAGTTCTCAATTCTTTGGAGACTAATATTGAAAAAGGCAAAGCCCAGGCCAACTCTTGTCACAACCCCACCAACTACTCGTTTATCTCTCAAAAGTTAAGTGTTTCAATAACACTTGGGGCACACAACTCGTAATCTATCAAGTTCTCATTTGAAGATAATTGATATTGAAAAAGAAGGATATATGTCCCATATTCAAGTCTTGTTGATCACAAATTGAGTCTGATAAATTTGTGTAGTTCACATTGTTTATCTTTTTGAGCCTAATTTGAAGCATCAGTTTCTTTTTCATTTCTCACTATACAAATTTACAAAATATTTGTTATATCGTTATAACATTTATTGATATGCTTTTTCAAAGCTATCAATGATTAAATGGAAGTCTTGGTGAGATGAACATCAAAAAGTCCCATATATGAAGTACATTCGTTGTACTGAATATATCTGTTATATTCATAGGCCAATCTTTCTATAAGATTGAAAACAAGTTCATAATTTGAATTTATTATTTCCCTCATCTTCATAATCTGCAAAGATTATATAAGCGAATTTGAAAAGATTTGCTTACCGTTATATGAATTGATGGCATTCTTTCAAAGTTCATTCATTTTGATGTATGATGCAAAAGCTTCTCATTTCATCATAACGGGGAGTATTCTTGAATAATGAATGAAAATTTATGCGTCATTTCTGAAGATCGGGAATTTTGTCAAAGTTTTCAAGGAGTGAATGTGATTGTTGCTGATAATTTGTTGAAGATTGTTGTGCTGCAATGTTCAAAAGGGAGGGAATGTGAAGATCATATCTTAAAAGAGTTTACTGGTTCTTAAAGGAAGAATTTTTCAAGAGATAAATCTTTATCAGTTTAAGAGGAAGAATGTTTAAGGGGTGTTAAAATTTTCTAATGCTGATCAAAGAGAAGGTTATTTCAAGAAATTTGTTGAAAATCATCTCTTGAAGATCAAATTTGAAGTCTGTTGCTGATTCAGTCTTCTATCCAAAGAGGGAGAATGTTTGGAGAATGTTTTGAAGATTTAAATTTTTTTAAAGCTTCAGAGATACAAAAGAGATACATATTGTACAATTCTTTCAAACTTTAATCCAAAGGGGGAGAATGTTGGGTTTGAGTTTTTGAGCTTAAGTGTTATATTCAATCTTTTATTTCTCCTTTGTAATTTTGTATTAGTCCTATAAATAGGATTAGTCTTTGTAATCCTTAGTTAGTTTTAGCTTATAGAGGAGCTTAATTAAGATAATCGTGATTTGTGATTGTAAGAGGATTCTTTAAAGATCATAATCAAGTTTCACTTTTTCTCTTATTATTCATCTACTTTCTATATTCTTGAATTGCCATTTTTGATGTTCTTGATGAATCATGATGATTGATTAAACAATTTGGAATCTCAAACTTGCAAACCATCTTGAAGGTGGGATCAAAATAAAGAAATTCATTGTGCACAATGCCTGAATGAATACAAAAGTTTTTAGGCTCTTTCTGATGAGTCTTTCAAACATACTTATCACAGGTTCAATATCCTGATCAACAAATGCCGAAAATGTGATGTGGTTCGAACCCAAGAAGAAAACAATATGCTGTTCTTGAAGAGGTTGAACAAAGAGTGGGAAAATCTCTCTATGTCTCTCCAGGAAAATGAAGATATGGAGCAATGGCCGTTGCATGATGTGTATGGAACCTTGCAGACCCAAGAAAAGGAGGTACAGAAGAACAAGGTCTCTTTGGGTGGACCTCTGGCTCTAGTCTCTGACTCCAAAAAATACTAGTTCTAGCCAGTCATTTAGAGAAAGAAGAACTAGAGATGATAGATGGAAGGGAAAGAAGGCTTTGGTAGTGGAGAGTGAGGAGGAGAATGGAGCATCTAGTTCTGATGATGATGATGACATTAGTGCCTTTGCACACACCTTGGCTCTCATTACCAAGGAATTCAATAGAAAGTTTGGGAAAAGGGTATTTGACAGGAGAAGAAGGGGCTGTTTGGCAGTTGCTGAATGATTTAGTTCAGAATAGTTAAGAGGTT
>NC_037544.1:21503581-21505295 GCF_001531365.2 Cynara cardunculus var. scolymus | reverse complement strand
GATGATTTCACTTTAGTTGATTTCTCAACTTTGGTTACTTTCTTGCTCAAAGCTAGTGAACCAGCTTTGACGATAGAAGGAAACTTACTGGCAACATGTGTTTTTTTTCACCACAGTGTTTACACTTCCTAAAACTAAAAGTAGCTTTAGGGCCAGGAAGTATCGGATTAGATGTGGGACAAGCTCCAAGGATTCACTTCTCATTGGTTCTAGGAGGAACCTTTGAGGGAATGGATTCCTTAGGTGAAAAGTTCACCCTGAGCTGTGACTTAGATTTCTGATGCGATTCCGATTTCCTAGTCCCTGAAGAGGAAGAAGTTTTACAAGTTGAAGGAATAGATTTAGATCTATTTGTCTTGTTAGACTTCTTGGGAAGGGATRMTATGACAGTGGATTTAYYTTTGTCTTTGCACCCAGAACTCAACGGAGTTCCTTCAAGATGACTCTCAATAAAAGAAGAGGACTGAGAGGAAGAAGTGTTGGGAATAGAAGAGACAAAAGTACCAAATTTAAGCATGGACTTGTCTTTAACACATTCTTCCTGATCATAGGAGAATCCTAGACCAGTCGTTTTCTTAGCAGGGATCTGAGCGTTAATGATCTCAGAAGCCTTGAGAGAAGCTTTACACCATCCTTCAATGGTAGCTTTCTCAGCCTTGAGTTTAGCGATTGCTCGTTCACGCTCAGCAACAGCTTTCTCACGTTCAACAGTGATGGCCTGGTTTACAATAACCTGATCCTTAAGATTTTCCTCAACAGAGGTCAGTTCTTTGATCTTAGAATGACAAATCTTTAATTGCTCATGAAGATCAGCGTTAAGCATTTCAGCTTTAGATTTTCCATTGAGGGCATTGTAAAGGTCAACCGTCAGCGTATCCAGTGCAGAAAGACTAGAAGAAGGTTTATTCAGGGTACATACCTGAGTAACAGAAGATGGCTCAGAAGAGGTAGATGCTTTAGAAGAACCTTCGTCAGCATCAATAGCCATCAAGCAGACATAAGCTTTATCTTCCTCGTCAGAAGATGATTCATCAGATGATTCAGCCCAGTCATGCTCTTCAGCAATAAGGCCTTTAGCCTTTCGCAGGTTGTTCTTCATCTTCCTGTATTTCTTCTTCAGTTTTAAGTATTTATCATCTTTGGTCCTGAAGGAGGAAGAGGCTTTCGAAGATGGCATTGCAGTCTTCTTGGATCTACATTCACCTGCAAAATGTTCGGGTCGGTGACAGTTGTAGCAGACAGCTGAAGCCTTGTCTATTCTTTCAGACTTTGGCTTCTCCCTGAGGGGTAGCTGAGGAGATCTGCGGAAATTGCTTTTACTAGCGAACCTCCTAAATGACTTAGTCAGGAGTGCCAGGGACTCATCAAAATCTATTAAATCAGATTCAGGAATGTCCTCAGAAGAATCTATCTTTGTGATGACCACGGGAGGTAGAGAAGAGACAAAAGAAGTAGAGGTTTCAACTGAAGAAGATTCAGAGATCAAAGCTAAAGGAGAGCTTTTCATTTCCCTGGAATCTCTTACAAAATTTCTTTTCAGTTGACGAGATTGCTCATGGTTAAGCAGAATCCCGTATAAGGTAGAAAGAAAAAGAGTGGACATGTCATTTGACATCTTGAGAAACATGAAAAAAGTATCCCAAGACTCAGGAAGGCATTCTAGAAATTTAGTCAAGGTTTCAGAATTAGAATATTCCCTGTCGACAGCCCTAAA
>NC_037544.1:21475355-21502576 GCF_001531365.2 Cynara cardunculus var. scolymus | reverse complement strand
TTTTGAGCAGACATCCTTCCCTAAAGTTGGTGGATAAAGAGTCGACTAATCGGCTCTGTACCGTACTAACTTTTGCAAGGGTATGGGTTTGTCCTTTGTGTGCATAAGGACAAGACAACAACAATCGTGCTAAGCAAGCTTCCTGTGATCGCTGAATGTTGGAATGACCTGGAGGTCTCATCATCATTCGCTGAAGCTAGAGCAGTCTTCACACATATGTAGTCAGGCTTGTAATAACTGAATACCGCTTCAGATCACATACTCGTCAGTCTCTAATCTTCAGTTTCAATCTTCGACGTTCGTTGAAGGTTCTTTGGTGTGAGTGTTGTCTTCTTGAAGTATTGTTGTCTCTGATGAATTTACAATGCAAGTTCTTCAGCGATCACTGAACATAATCAGTGATGATCGCTGGAATTGAAAATACAGAAACACAAATACAACGTGAAAGGGAAAAGGGATTATCATCAAATTACTGAGAGAGAGGATCAACAAAACGCCTTATGAACTAATCAACCAAAGAAAGCCTAACATCAAGTTTCTACATATCTTTGGTTGCAGATGCTTCATTCTAAATGATCGAGATCAACTTGGCAAGTTCGATAAGAAGGCCGATGAAGGCAAGTTCCTTGGCTATTCAACAAAAGCCAAGGCATACATAGTCTTTAATCAAAGAACCAAGACGGTCATGGAAAGCATCAATGTCTCGTTCGACGGTAAAGAACAAGTGACTTCAGAGTACCTCACCTCTGGACTCAATCTTCACCAAAAGACTTCCAATTCTCAAATGAAGTCAAGGGAATTGGAACTCAGGCTCCTATTTGAAGACTTCTATGGTGACAAAGACATCTCTGCACATGCACCAAGAGATGCATCTGCAAGTGTAAGTGAAGGATCACAAATAACAAGCACATCTGACTCTGGTCCTTCACACACCTCTGCCTCCTCAGAAGATCACATCAATCCACAACCAAAGCAAACAAGCTCTGCATCGGAGCCCAGTCACGTAGAACCAGAGTATAATACCTCTAGCTCTGCACCTGGTGCCTCTGCACTATCATCCGAGGGGAGCAAGCAGACCCTTCTTTACCATCAACGAGATCAATGCCAAACATGCCCATGGAACGTGATCAAACGTCTCCCATTTCTCTATCTGTCCCAAGAACAAAATGGACAAAGGATCATCCTATTCACCAGATCATTGGTGAACCTTCAAGTGGCGTAAAGACACGGGCTGCCACAGCTAATGAATGATTATTCGTAAACTTCCTTAGCATGGTAGAGCCTAAGAAAGTACATGAAGCCCTACAAGATCCTAGTTGGGTCGATGCCATGCAAGAAGAGCTCCAACAATTCGAGAGAAATAAGGTATGGACTCGTGTGCCTTTACCAAAGGATAGAATTGCAGTTGGTTGTAAATGGGTTTTCAGGAACAAGAAGGATGAGGATGGGATCGTAGTAAGAAATAAAGCTAGGCTCGTAGCAAAAGCCTATTGCCAGGAAGAGGGTATAGACTATGACGAGACATTTGCGCCAGTAGCAAGGCTAGAAGCTATACGCTTGTTCTTAGCCTTCTCTGCACATAAAGGGTTCCGAGTCTATCAAATGGACGTAAAGTCAGCCTTCTTGAGTGGTAGGCTGAAGGAGGAAGTCTACGTTCAACAACCTTCGGGGTTTGAAATCTCCACACATCCAGAGTATGTCTATTTCTTAGACAAAGCTCTGTATGGACTTAAGCAAGCACCTCGAGCCTGGTATGAATGTCTCTCGTCTTTCCTCTTATCAAATGGTTTTGAAAAAGGTAAAATCGATACAACTTTGTTTATTAAGAGGTATAAAGGTGAGATGCTCTTAGTACAGATATATGTGGACGACATCATCTTTGGTTCTACGAACCAGAGGCACTGTGATAAGTTCTCTGCGTTAATGAAGAGCGAGTTTGAAATGAGCATGATGGGAGAATTGACCTTCTTCCTCGGCTTGCAAGTAAAACAGAGGGAGGATGGAATCTTCATTAGTTAAGCTAAGTATGTCTCTGACATATTTAAGAAGTACCAACTCCACAACTCTTCCACTATAAGAACACCAATCGACACGGGTACTAAACTTGACACAGATCCATCTGGAAAACCGGTGGATGTTAAGACTTACCGTGGAATGATTGGATCACAACTATACCTCACGGCTAGTAGACCAGACATCATGTTTACCACATGTCTTTGTGCCCATTTTCAAGCAAATCCAAAGGAATCTCACCTTTCGGCTGTCAAAAGAATCTTTAGATACCTTAAAGGGACTCAATTTTTGGGTCTTTGGTATCCAAAGCATTCTGGTTTCGATCTTATTGCGTACACAGATTCTGATCATGCAGGGTGTAAACTCGATCAAAAGAGTACATCAGGGAGCTGCCAATTACTTGGGGACAAGCTCATAAGCTGGACCTCGAAGAAGCAGAACTGCGTCTCTACTTCCACAACTGAAGCAGAGTATGTAGCTGCAGCCAGTTGCTGTTCCCAAGTGATATGGATGAAGACTCAACTGAAAGACTATGGCATAGAGTTTGAGAAGATTCCAATTCTGTGTGACTCGGAAAATTCTATCGCAATCACAGCCAATCCTGTGCAACACTCAAAAACAAAGCACATCGATGTTCGATACTATTTCATCAAGGACCATGTAGAGAAAGGTACGATTGAAATGTTCTTTGTAAATACAGATTTACAACTTGCTGACATCTTTACAAAAGCTCTTGATGAAAAGAGATTCAATTTTCTAGTTAGCAAGTTGGGTATGCTAAATCTCACAAACTAAACCAGAGCCTCTGTATGCACTATACAGAGCCTCTGCATCCCTTTATGCATACCTTTGTCTTCATTTTTATTGGTCCATGAGACAGAGCCTCTGCTTAGTTCATGCAGAGTCTCTTACTCGAGTCCTAGTTCTTTTGTGATACAGAGCCTCTGTATAGTACATACAGAGCGTTTGTACCTTGATTATTATGCATATACTCTACTTATCACAAATGATCCAAGCATAGTTCAAGGGGGAGCACATACGAAGAGCTCAATTCGAGGGGGAGCACAAGATCATATACAGAGCCTCTGTATGTACTAACAGAGCCTCTGCTTCAAAACTTATCATGATTATAGGACAGAACCTCTGTATATACTATACAGAGCCTCTGCCTCTAAACATAGCCAAGTTTTTCTCTAGAGGACATGTATTGTCCAATCACAAATCTCAGTCTGAGATCCTAAGGTATGCTTTCTTCTGCATGTAATCCTCTGGTTCTTAACAAAACATCTACCTCTCTAACCAGAGCTTTTACACTTGAAAGTTTTTTTTGAAAATTAAAATACATTATTTTATTAAGAAGGCGTAAGGTTTCTTTTATTTATTTAATAAAATATGCCACCCACATTAAGCGTCACCGCTTGTGAGCTTATCTTTTCAAACGTGGGAGGCGCTATTTGTAGCTGGCACTCCACGTGGCACACTCTCACAGGTTGTGAGAAAACTGGTTCAGTTTTTTACCTGACGTTTGGGGGCTAAAACACTCAAGTGTTTTACTTTATCCTATTTAAACAAATTTTTACCCCCAAATTAATCTTTTATGCTTACAAAATTTCTCAAGAACTCCCGTCGTCTTCAACCACCATTGCCAGAACTTCAAGCTCTCAAACCTGAACTCAAAGTTCGTCTCAATCTTCAACCGATCATCCTGTTTGCCAAGTAAGTTCCACAAATCCTTTTCCTTCATCCTATTTCTTGATTCAAGAACCATTTCTTGAAACCCTAAGATTCTATCATTTCCTTCCCAACCCAAAACCTGCAATCATGTCCTCCTCAGAATCAGGAAACTCCCAAACTCATACTACAACCCACAAAACCATGGAAGACACCAGTCAAAACCTAGTTCCTCTCCCTATCAAACCAAATAACCATGCCCTAAACCTTCAACTTGACAACTTCGACACCAAATACCATCCCATCATAAACATTCTCCAAAACCACTTCTTGAACCTAGCCTTGACCAACACCGATGACCTGGTTCCTGAGAGATATATACAAGAATATTGGCAATCCTGCGCTGTTACTGAATCTCAAAGAGGGATCATAGGAGATTTCTTCGCCTCTGCCACACAAGAATTCGTCACATTTCGAATTTCAAGGTCCTTGTTTTCACGAGTTCTAGAAATCCCAACGAAAACTGACCTGGGGCTTTCTAAATACGCCCCTCTCCCATCCGGGGACGAAATTGCAACTTTCTTGAAATTCTTGGGATACAACAAGGCCATTCAATACCCGTCACAGTATCACCGTCAACACCTACCACCAATGTGGAATATACTTTTCACATTTGTCAATCGCTCGCTGAAAGGGAAGATAGGGAGCCTCGATATGTGCTCCACGAGCGTACTTCAAATCATCTACGGCATTTTCTTCGACTTATCCCTCGACTACTTCTTGATACTCTACACCGAGTTCAAGGCAGCCGTGGCCAAAAAGTGTCAAGAAGTGGCCAAAGGAAGACAACTGCCGTCTTTGCTGTTTCCCCGATTCTTGGGTCTTCTCCTAAGACCAGCTCTTGACGACAACAATATTGATGTGGATCGTCTACCTCCTCACAAAGTAAATGTACTCACTCAATACAGACCAACTGTGCACAAGGAGGGTTATGAAGCAGAGAGGCCTATTCCAAAGAGGCTCGTGAGCTACATGAAGTCTAAAGAGATTAGGAGAGTGTACAAACGTTCATACGAGACACTAGGACCAGTGTCTCGAACCCCGGTATGCATAGGAACAGCCGAGGAAGAAGAGAGAACTTAGGACACATCAATTCCTCAGGCTGAGGGAGAAACGATGAGAGCAGGAGAAGAAAGAATAAGAGTTGAAGAAGAAAGGGTGAGGGTACTAAAAGAAAAAGAAAGAAAACAAGAGGAGGCAAGGAAAAAGAAAGCTGAGAGGGAGAAAAAGAAGAAGGAGGCGGCAGAACGAGCAGAGCAGGAAAAATTAGCTGAGATTGCTCGAGCAGAAGAGGAGCGGGCAAAAAAGGCTCGACAAGCAAAAATCGCTTGCCTGAGAGAAGAGGCCAGACTTAAAGCAAAAGAAGAGGCTCGTCAAACCTTGGCTCATTCCACTAGTTCAAACCAAGGGGATGACCAAGAGCATTATGACGATGTTGCACGGTCTTACACAAGCGAGGGAAGTGAGGAAGAGGAGAAAGAAAGTGAAGAAGAAGAGAGTGAGACAAAAAGTGAGAGAGAAATTGAAGAGAGCGAGGACGAAGAAGAGGAAGAAGAGGGAGGAGGTGAAGCAGTTGGTCTGCCTCATGGAGGGACAGAGCAGCCTAGGCCAAATAAGCACATCAGATTCACCTACCCCACTCCCAGTGCAACCACATTATCTGACTCCGGTGGTCCAGACACGGAGATCGTTGAAACAAAGGCGCACACCTCGAACCCTAACCAACCTATCCAACCAGAGGTCGCATCTGCCTCTGGTTATATTAGCCAAAGGGAAACCTCACCACAGGGAACACTCTCTCAAAAGGGTGTAACCTTTGAAAACGTAAGCGATATGTCTCCCCATATCACGCTACTTTCCCATATAGAGGAATTTGTTTCCTCTGCACGAGTAGACCCTCAACCTTGTTCAGAGCAAGGAATAGGTGCACCAGACTTTGAGACTCTCGACCAGTCTCTTAGTCCACTCATGGAGAGCCCTCTTGTTGGCTCTAAACCAGCCTCGGGTACTCTCCCTGACATAATAGAGGTAGTAAATTCTCCTCAAGGAGAACCACGAGGATCCTCTGGAAGTCCTTCCCCGACTAACATCAATCAGGTCGTGAATGAAGGCGTCCCTAGAACGGGGACTCAATCTGGCCCATGTGTTGAGTGAGAGGTTACATCATCTGCATATGTCACTAGGGAATAGTTCCATTCCCTTTTCATCTCTATGCGATGCTCCTTGGACGAGCTAAAACTCATCATGGCCCATGTAGAGCCGTCACCTTCTACACCTACTCTGTATGAGATACGAGCATCCTTGGAAGTACTAAGAGCTGAGTCTATGACAAATGCTTCTTGTATCAACACTCTAATGGAATTGATGGCAACTAATACAGCAACATTACAACAAGTCGCTGCATCTCTACATAGGGTTGAGGCGTCTACATCTTTCAACAACCAGGCCCTCATACCTCTGAATGTACCTGTGGACTATGTCACACAGAGTGCCATGAATGCTATGGGTGACAGGCTCCTACAGAAGGTGGCGGACTTTAATGCGGATTTTAATAGCAAGCCACAACAGTAGCAAAGAACATCAATGACACTCTTGTATGATTCAACTATCGTTCAGACGATGAAGTGCGAAGGGTTGCCGTTGCAGTCGGCGAACTCCTCAAGACCATCGAAGAGGTGATCAAATCTACGTCTCGAGCTGAGGATGAGAGACCAAAGCGACAGAGAGATCCATCTCCATGCGCAGAACCATCAAAAAGGAGGCGACTTGACGATGATGAGGATCCAGACGAGTCTGGTCCTCAAAATCGCCAAGAGGGGGAGAACTTGCCTACAGCCATACCAAGAACAACACCTATGGCTGCTTCCTCTGCACCGTTGCTCTCTGCCCCACATCAACAAGGTCAATCAAGGCAGAGCAGATAAAGCCAGCAAGTGCCAGACAACGTAGAGGCACTACACAAAGGGAAAATGCCCATGGCGTCAGAGGCAGAGCCAGCCAGGCCACAAAAGAAAACAAAAGTGATCGACCTTCTATCTACCTATGGCTCAGACGACTCAGACCTGGCTCTGTTCTCTATAACAGAGTACGTTTTGGACATAGCTACTCCCTCAACAACAGCTCAACAAGAAGAAGAGGTGGTCGTCGTGAATGTGGCTGATCTGTCACTAATACACATTTCGGTTGCCATTCCTCTAGAAGAAGTAACCTGCAGCTCCTCCACCACATCCAAGAACCCACAGAGCTAGTGTCCCTGCTCAAAGGACCAAGGTTATCACTCCTGTAATGAAGAAAGTACCGGTCAATCCAAACAGAGCAGGGTCAGAAGGCATAACGAGCGGGCAAAAACGGAAGCATCCTTCTGATCGTGTCCAAAGGATCAAAGAAAGTATGGATGCCATGTTCAACCCAACATCCCTTGATAAACCCATCAAGGACAAGGCAGACAGTGAGGAGATCTACCAGTTCCTCTACAACTTAAGGGAAGAGACACTGGTCCAGAAGATCAGTCTCCATCCTATGGTTCAAGAGCACATCAGGCAAAGATTTCTCGATCGCTACACTCAACCAATCACTACTGTCCATTTTACTGATGGAATAAAACAAGTCTTGGATATAAAGAGGTGCACCTTTGTGCATAATCAGATAGTGTTCTACGAGTACACAGTGGAAAGGACTCATGGACGAATATGTAGGTTCACAGATTGTGACCTCATTAATCTAAATCTGTGGGATCTTCTTCATCTGTTCTACTTTACAGATCACAAGAATGACAAGGGATTAAAGTTCGTTGTTGCCAACTCTGCCATTCGCCAAACAATGACAGACCTGCTTGATTTCAGAAGCAAGTTCGACTTCCAACTAGCTCTGGATCTAGGAGCGGATCAACTGACAGTGGCTGCCCTAAATGAAGAATTACACGGCATCAACAGCATCCCCTCCTGGACGGTCTTGGTAGAACCAGAATTGGGAGTGGTGTTTTAAAACGAACACAAACAGAAGATCTTCTTTCGAGAAAGCCAAAATTACAAGTACTCTAACTCTACTCTACGCTATATAAGAGACAATATGGTCAGGAGCAGAGACAACTCCCCTGGAACGAAGGAGCGAGCCAAAATGATCCTAAGGTCGATTCGAAATATGCTTGAGTTTTGTGAACTTCTTAGAAAGTCCATTAAACTTCAAAATGTTTAAGACCTCTTATCCTTTGTAAGTACCTCCTTAGTTTTGTTTCAATGTAATTTCAATTTCAATCGTATTGTACTTCATTAGATAGTGAATGTAAACCAGAGGTTGTTTTTAACCTCTGTCTTCTTTTAGACTTGTTTTCGCAAATCTAGTAAGAGTCCTTCTTATTTACACTTAGGGGGAGATTGTTAGACTCCAAACTTGCAAAAGTGTAAGTAAGAAGTGTCTTGCTCTAATCAATAGGACTTAGTCTATAGAAGCTGTCTGGCTAAGAGCTCTCATACGGAGGATCAAGGACCAGAGCTCTTACTCAGAGTGAAGGTTCCTTTCATACAGAGCTCTCGCTATATATCCGTGAACGTTCAAGTCTTGTGCGCCAAAAAGCATAAGCGCTTGACTCAAAGCAACAACTCCAAAACCTAGAGCCTCTGCATAGTACATGCAGAGCTTCTGCATATACAGAGCCTCTATATAGTACATGCAGAGCTTCTGTATGCTTATGCAAAGCTGCTGGCTACCCTCTTCATGGAAAGCGCGTGTTATCCCATACATTCTCACAAAGCGTCTAACAGATTCAAGACGGCTTGACCAAGTATGCTCGGCTATTCAAGGGAAGTCAAAGATAAGGATGCAGACCAGTCAGCTCAGATTTCCACGCCTTTTTTATAGCATAGTTTGTTAGACCTAGACGTATATAAGGAGGCCTCCACCTCAGGATTCAAATACATGAAGGAGCCGACTTATACTGTACGCATATTCTTGTGAGATTACTTTTTGTTCTTCAATTGTTCATCTTTTATAAATAAAAGCTTTTGGTTATTCAAAGAATTATTTTACTGCTTTACGTTTTTCTTTGAATATCCATTTTAATCAATAGAAATACTTTGTTGTTCTTGATTCTTATTTTAAGCAAGCAATATTTCTGCAAATTAAGAGTATCTGGGTTCCAACATGGTTCTAACGAACTTCCTATCTAGATCTGATTTTTTTGACTTCTTAGAATGAATCTGCTCTGTTTTCTTCTTATCCCTTCCTACTTCTTTGGCCTTCAGAGGCCTCTCTGAAACAGAGGAATTATAAATAGAGTCAGCAGTAGATTTTCCCTTCTATTCCGAAGTGAACTTAATTGGCTTAGAATTAGGTTTAGAGCCCTTTGATGCAGAGGAAACAGACTTAGTATTCTTTGCCCTGTATTCAAACTTTGTTAAACCCCATAATTCATAATGTAAAAAGTAATGAAAAACAATTAGTGATGAAGAACCAGAAGACCGATGAAGACATTAAGGCAGAAACGGCTAAGTCTGGAATACAACCAGAGGACCGATGGACGGCCAAGGATGCGATGGAAAGTGCATCTCCATCGACCCTCTGGTCATCTACACTTAGAGAATAATCCAGCAAATCATCCAAAAGCATGCAATGAAGATTTAAAGATAAGGATGATTCATCACATCATGAATGATAGCTGGAGATGACAAGTCGACAGCTAGACTTCGAGTTTATCTCTAATATTAAAGCATATCCATAGACTAGATAAACAATATCTGTTAATAGAAGATTAGCTAAAAAGTCGTATTAGATAGTTATCTTCTTATTAGCCTTCTAGTATAAATAGGTGATTAGGCCTATTGTACAAAGTGTCACGAAAGTCACGAACATTGTTTTTATGTTTTCTCTTTAATAAAAGTGAAACATTTGACGCTCAAGATTGTTCTTAATTGGTTACAATTCTTTCTTGAGTGTTCATCACTTTCTTCATTAAATCACTATAATTTGGTTATTCTTAACTAGATTATTAGTGTTATTGAGATATCTGGGATCAACAAACTTTGGAGAGAATTTAGCTCTTGTTGTCATGCTAACAAGGCCAGAACCTATGAGAATCTTTTTCTTCTGTCCTAATGCAAAACTAGATTCATTAGATTTCTCATTTGGAAGTTTTGCAACTTCTGGTCCTGTTGCTACAATCTCTGTCTCAACTTGCTCTTTACTTGAGTCTACCTCTAACTCTGAGTCAGAGTCAAGAAAATCCTTGTGTGAATTTCAAAGTGCAGAGGTGTCATTAAGAACTTGAGTTTCTCGTATGCATGAGCTAGAGCCTTCATCCATCTTTTGTGTTGAAAAACTTTAAAAAATATCCAAGGAATTACTCTCAGAAGAATCTATATGACCTTTAGAAGAATAATTCAAGGCCTCAAGCAAATCTTGCTCGAAAACCTGTCTCACCATTTCTGTGAAGTTATCCAATAATTTTGGATCCAGAGTTTTAACAAAGTTGTTAGATGATGAACTCTTGATTTCATCTGGTTGAGGTTTAACAACATCAGCATTTGTTTTAGGATGTGCAAGATTATTAGAGCCAAAACAAAAGATCTCGTCTATCTTTTGTATGCTATTTAGATCAACTTGTTGCATACCTTTTGAAGAATAAGAGATGTTTTCAAACTTTAACCTTTGAGTTTTGGCCCCATTCTCAAGATTACATCTTTTGAAAGGTGAGGCTTTATGTAGAGATGGAAAATCTGGTTTTTGCTCTGCTCCTAACCTAAACACAGACTCAATAGTGGATTTCTTCTTCCAGGTGAGGTCTAGGTCTGTATAACATATCCCTGTTCTATCCTATTAAAAATTAACCTTTTCATACACCTGCTAAGCATCTTGATATTTTTTAATCAAAAGTTCTTTTCTTTGTAAGCTCCGGTGTAGAAATTCCCTTTTCCCTTTGAAAATAATTTTGAGGGCTTCAGAGTTTAGTCTGTCACGTTCCTTTTCTAAAAACTCTTTTTCTTTCTTTTGTATAGTCGCTTTTAGTTCTGAGCACTCTGATTTAAGACTTATTTCAGTGGAACGTTTTGTTTGCAAAAAAAATTCATTCTCCACTAATAATTCTTGTTTTTCTACAGTTAATAGCTCTGTCTCACGTTCAAATAATAACTTTTCTTTTTCCAAAGACTTCTTTTTAGATTTTTCGACAGAGAACTTTTGTTGTAGATTTATGAAATCATTAGTTAAAGCAGAGATGCTTTATTCCAGATCGGAATGAGAATAACCAGAGATAGAACATACTTGGGAGTCGGAGCCATATCCGGACTCTTCTGTGTCATTCTCAACAGCCATTCCACAGAAATGGGCTTGGTCTTCTTCTTCAGATGAGGAATCAGAGACCCAGTTTTTATGTTCAGCCATGAGACTCCTTTGGGATCGATTATACTTGTACTTATTTTTGTTGTACAACTCATCTTTCACCAAAGGGCCTTTGCACTCTTTGGAGTAGTGTCCCATCTTTCCGCATCTGAAGCATATGACAGCTTGCTTCTTCTGTTCAGACTGCTCTTCCTCCTTCTTGTTTGACACAAAGGGAGGGTTCCTTCCTTCGAAAGCTCTACTTCT
The DNA here is from genome assembly GCF_001531365.2 of Cynara cardunculus var. scolymus. Taxonomy (NCBI): domain Eukaryota; kingdom Viridiplantae; phylum Streptophyta; class Magnoliopsida; order Asterales; family Asteraceae; genus Cynara; species Cynara cardunculus. Next base: position 21,491,254 of record NC_037544.1, on the reverse strand, counting down.
ATTTCGATCGCCTTGTCTTCCTCTTTTATCAAAGACTTTCTTCCCAAATTTTCTTTGAAATTCCTTGGTAATCAAGGCCAAGGAATGTGCAAAAGCACTAATGTCGTCGTCTTCAGAGCTTGATGCTCTGTCTTCTTCATCGCTCTCCATGATAAGAGCCTTTTTCCCCTTTCGTCGTTCCTTCTTTGATCTTCTTTCTCTGTGTGGTTGACTGGATCCATTCTCTTTTGAGTCAGAGACAAGGGCCAGAGGTCCACCTAGAGCGACCTTCGCCTTCTGCACTTCTTGCTCCTGTGCTTGCAGAGTGCCATACACATCATGAAAAGTCCATTGTTCTAGATCTTGGTTCTCCTGGAAGGACATGGTCAAGTTTCCCCATTCAGCATTCAACCTTTTCAAGAAGAGCATATTGTTCTCCTCTTTGGTTCTGATCACATCACATTTACGACATTTGTTGATCAGTGTGTTGAATCTATGATAAGTCTGCTCTGAAGACTCATCAGGAAGTGCTTGGAAACTATTGTACTCATTTAAACATTGAGCACGATGGTTTTTCTTCATTTTGATTCCCCTTTCCAGCTGGTTTGCCAGTTGATCCCATAGATCTTTGGCAGACTCACAAGCGTCTAGAGATTGAAAAATCTCATTTGGAAGAGCCATGATCAAAAGCCTCTTGGCTTTCTGATCCACTTCCACTCTACGCTTGCCCTCATTGTCCTAATCTCGACGAAGCTTAGGAACTCTTCTGGCAGGTACTTCGACCATATCGCCAGCAGCAGGAATACGAGGAATTAGTGTAGTGGGTACAAAAGGGTCATTCAAAATCGATTCGTAAAGCTCAAGGTCAAGACCTTCGTAAAAGTTTATCATGCATATTTTCCATTAGGGATATTCTTCCCTAATGAGTGTTGGAGGTTTTGTAAGAGATCCAGCACTATACATGGAGTTCCACGTTTGATTAGACATTTTTGTTTAGGATTTTGAGAAGAAAATTTGAAGTGAAAGTGATAGATGATGTGAAATTGATTTTCAGAATACTAAAAAGCAGACGTTTTTAAAAGGATCAAAAATAAGAATGAAAATCCGTTTTAAAAAACGAATAATCAGAAATTAAGAGTGGTATCCTGATGGATATCGATCGACTAATTAATGAATTTGATTAGTTGGCTCTGATACCAATTGTTGGAACCCAGATACTCTTAATTCTCAAAAAACACAGTTAAAAAAGAATATGAATGAAGTACGAACAGTGTACTGAATATGATCAAACAAAATATTCAATAGAAATAAGAACAATAAAAGACTTTGATTAAGTCGGATGCTTTTATTAGATGAAAATAAGAATTCTCAATCTAAATGTATTCTCACAAGAAATTTGCTATAATATAAGTCGGCACTCTCAGGTAATCTGAACCTGAAGAGGAAGCCTCCTTATATACGCCTAAGTCAAACAAACTATGCTATAATTATGGCTTGAAACTCTGAGTCACTGAGTCCGCATCCTTATCGTCGACTACCCTTGAAAAGTGGAGCGGACCAAGTCCAGTCGCCTTGATTCTGTTTGACTCTTGCGAGAATGTCTGGACTAAACGCGCATATTATGGAGTTAGGAGACCCGAGGCTCTGTATGTACTATACAAACGCTCTGCATGTACTTTGCAGAGATTCTGCATATGCAGAGGCTCTGTGTCTGGAGTGTAGCTTTGCATCAAGCGCTTAAGATTTTTGGCGCTTAAGGCTTGATCGTCCACGGAGATTGAGCGTGGGCTCTGTATGTAATATCCTTGACTCTTTGAGTAAGAGTTGTGGGTCTTGACTTCTTCAGCATGAGAGCTCTTAGTGCAGACTGCTTCTAAAGACTAAGTCGTATGGACTAGAGTAAGAGGCTTCTTACTTACACTTTCACAAGACAGGGTCTAACAAGGATCAACACTATGGCTACAGGGAGAGATATAGACCTGAGCATGAGGACCTGGATAGACGCCTGAGAGATGTCAAGGAGATTTGTAGGCGGTTCATGGGTTTTTAGGTAAATGTTTAACTTAATTTATCGTCCACGGTGTTTTAATTTTTTTATTGACGAACCTTTACATACTTTTATTAGACTTCGGTTGGCCTGTCGTTCGACTTTTCACATGGGTCTAGATCTACAATGTTCGGATCTATGATGTCTGCCTCTACACCATCCACTACCCGCATCATGTAAGTTACAACCATTTATAAGATACTGATTATAGTTTTTATTTCTTTATTCATTTTTAAAATCTTATAATGACTAATGTTAATTTATAGGGGACATTGGGGCCACCGTTGTATGTACCAAAGGCGACGAGCTTTGATATGTTGGGGCCATCGTACGTCACACCTACCTCTTACACGTAGACTGTAAGTTATTAGTACTCTTTGTTAATTGTTTTTGTTCAGGTGAAAATAACTGAAAATGATCAATCTTGTTTTTCAGGGCTCATCGGGTGATACGAGGTCAGCATTCGACCCCTTCCAATCGTTGGCTCATGATTTATTTAGTATTGAGTCAGCGTTCGACAATGTCCAGCCGAGGATCTCCAGTTTCTCGGTTTCGACGGGATCAATGTTCGGCATTCAACACGTATAGCGATATGTTTGTACATTAATTATTATTCAGGAAGCTGTTTATAAAGTATAACCCCAGAAACTCTTAGGCAGATAGGTATGACTCATCATAGAGCGAACCATGTCCAAGAAGGTTCTATTTCTTCTTTCAGACACACCCTATGTTGAGGTGTTTCTGGAGGAGTTAGTTGGGATACAATCCCACAATCTCTAGGATGATCAATAAACACTTTGCTTAGATATTCTCAACCTTGATCCGACCAAAGTGCTTTTATCTTTTTGACAAGTTGATTCTCTACTTCATTTTGAAAATCTTTGAATATTTTAAAGTTTTCATATTTGTTTTTCATTGGGTAAATATACCCGTATCTACTTAAGCATCAGTAAAGGTAATGAAGTAGTGATGACCATTTCTTGTGACTAAACTGAAAGGCTCATATACATTAATATCAATGACTACTAACAGTTATGTAGCCCTTTTGGTTTGCCTTTAAAAGGCACCTTTATCATCTTGCCTAATAAACAAGACTCACGTGTATCATGTGAATCATTGCATGATTCCAACACTTGGTCCGCCAAGTTTTTGTTTATGCGCTTCTTGATTTTATGTCCAAGATGATAATGCCACAAGTAGATTGATTTAAACCCCATTTAGTTCGTTTATTTTTTACATTATAATATTGATTTGTTTTACAACTTTTTTGAATATCAATATCATAAATACCATTGTGTGGTTGGCCAAAAAATGCAAAACTTTGTTATAATAAGCAGAAATTGAATTATTATTGATAATAAACATAAATCTAGTTTCTTCTAATTGAGAAAATAAAACTATATTCCTAGTAATCCTAGCTACATATAAATAACTTCTAAGTGTGAAAGTAATACCGTTTGAAAGCTGCATATCATATGTCCCTTGAGCAACAACAATTACCTTAGCTCTATTACCCATTCTCAGATCCATATGACTTGGTTTCATTTTCTCTTCACTGTTTAGAACCTATAGATTAGTTCAAATATAAGTACCACACCCAGTATCCAATACCCAAGATTCATAATCGGAAGTAAACAAATCAATGGTAAAACTATCTGAAGCTCCGGTAGCAACCTTCTACTTCTTGTTCTTTGCCAGTAAAAATGGAGCTTTTCTTCCAGTGCCTATTTTGGTTGTTGTTGAAGCAAACTGCATCCTCGTGAATCTTTCTCTTGCCATTGTCTTTGTTAGAACTTCGTAGTTTAGCCTTTCCCTGGGCAACCACCCTCTTTTTCTTGACTATCACATCTTTAGGTTTGATCATCAAAACCCGTTTTGGTTTGGTTAAATCCAACTTGGAGTTTATATTTCTCTCAACGGTTTTAAGCATGTCGTGAAGCTGTGTGAGAACTTTTCCAAATTGTTCATATTTTAGTTCATAACAAACTAATCATATGATTTGCGTAAAGAATTGATAACTACATCAATTCCCAATTCTTGACACAGTGAGAACCCAAGACGGGTCAATCGGTCAATGTACCCTTTCATTTTCAAAACATGGGTACTGATCGATGAAACCTTAGTCATCATGTAAGCATGCAATGCCCTGACTATATCAAATCTATCATGTTTTCCTATAACTAAAACATAACTTTAATGAGGATATCATATCCCAGACAACCATGCCTTCATGATCCCGCAATAAATCAGGGGTCATGGAGGCAAACATCAAGCAACCACATAAGCAACCCTGACTTCAGTTGAAGCAGTCTTGACCAGAGTGTTTAGAGGGGGTTCACTAGAATATAGAACTTATTTTCAAGCCTTAGGACGACTCTTAGGAAGTGAAACCATTCAAGAAAGATCGTCTTATTCAATGTTTATTTATCAAGGATTGACCACAGTGTAAATTGGGATAAGTTATTTGTGTTTGTGTTCATGCTTGAGGTGGTAGCAGACATCTACAAAAAATTTAAGTTCCATTTTAGTAACTTTAAAATCTCAAATAAATGAATTAACCTTTCAAAAAATCATATTTTTTTAAGCTAAGATCGATATTTCACCAATTTCCATAAATGGCTAAATGTAACTGTCTATGGAAATAAGTTATTCAGGTATACATCATCCAATTACGTTCGATGTAACTCTTTGATATGAATATGATTCTATTCAATATATCATATATTGAAATGGACACGTTTGATCCCACTACAACACATTAAATACTAATAGATGGTCAATGCAACCACTATAAACTTTTCAAGTAAACTGACCATACTAAGGTATCGTGATCTCACCCAAATTCTTGATTTAGGGTTTATTGGGATTAGTCGTCCAAAGCAGCCATTATTTAAATGACTTTAGCACCTTGTCTCACAATACAATCATCCGACATGATTTGACTAGGCACTGACCATACTGGAATTCGTAAGTCTTGACAAGTTCCTTAAATTAGTGGCATATAGTTTTTTTGTGAAATGTTTAAATTTTAGATAACATTCTCTACTTTTAAAAACGTTTGATTTTATCCTAAAATTAAAATTGTATTTAAAAGTTTATCAAAAAAGTCAGTTTAATTTTAAAATACCATATTTTATTACCGATTTAAAAGTTGTTTTGCATTTTGAATTTGCAAACATTATAACAACAACTGTGAGCAGATAAATAATTAAAAGATCAAAATAAACAACCAACACAATGAAGCTATGGTATTACCCCTAATGTGGTGTTGTGAGCCTACACAATAACCATGGTCAATCTAAGAACGTCTTCAAGTTCCCACCATCCTCACTAACTTATTGAACCTCGGGGACTCCGGTTAACTTCTTGAAACACTGTCTTCAAATTTTACAATTTTAAATAGAAAATACAACATGCCTTATTTTATTTTACAATCATTCCTATGTAGAAAATTAAAATTAGAAATTATGACGATTTCAATTAATATATTTTAATTTTCCAATATAAAATAAAACAACCAAATCATAACCACGGGCCTTTTGGGACAAAGCATATATCATTTAACAATTTTGAACGTAAAATTAAATGGTCATAAATAAATTGACCACTGATCGAAAAATTAACAATGGATTTTGGAAAAAACCAAGATATCCACAAAATACCTTATCCATAAGGGTATGGGTTAAAGCATTTACCTAAAAATTGGCCCAAGCTAACCCTAAACAATATGGGCCTTTGTAGGGTTATGGCCCAAAAACCACAAAACCCCAAGCTCTAACCTAGACTTGTCGTGAAAACAGGTAACCTCAAATAAAACAACGGTTGTGGTCGAACCTGGGCATCTACTGTCCCAGCAACGACACCATCCACAATGCCACACACGACCCAAGTTATGGGTTGTGCATTGGATACCAGCCGCAGTCGGGAGAGAAGGGGAGCATCATCAAGTGCCACCCCGGACCAACAATAATACAAGCCATTGAACTGGGAAAGCGACACTAGGTCGTGACGCTTAAGTCGTACGAAGCTGGCTGAGAGGCAACCAAAACAGTGCAAAAGTCATGGCCTTCAAGTGGCAGCAATTGTGTCGGTCTTAACATTGGTATGAACATCCTCTTAGCTCTTTGACGATGGCAATATTAAAGCCAAGGCGGCAAAAACCGCAAGATAAGGAAAACGACAGCAACCGTGAAACAAGAAAGTAGCAGCCACATGGAACAGATAGTCGCGAAATTAGAAGTGAGTGAAACACAGAGACAGAACCTATGCACAAGCACAACAACGGCACAACCGTTCTTTTGACCTACAACATTGATAGCCGCATCGAGGCAGCAGCCATGGTTGAGAACCCCAAAAGGCATCCACTAGAAAATATCGACAACGACCGTGGTGGAGATACGATAGAGGACATAGCGGCACAACCATGGTGATTGTTTTGGCGCAAAACACTAGGGTTTAAACCTAGCGCACCTCCTCAGCCGAAGTGGATCAATCCAGATACAAATTTCTTTTCGATTTGTTTTTTAATTTAATTGATCTATTTGTTTAAATGTCAAAGTGGCTCTAATACCACATTATGGTTCTAAAACAATTTATGACCTCGAAAATGAAATGGAAAATTATTTTAGGTTACAATTAATTTAGAAATATTTTCTAAAAAAAATCTAAGCTGGATCTAATGAAAAATTAAACAAATTAAAACAACCAAAGGGTGTTTAGAAGGTTACCTTTCAGATCTTGTTGAGGATTCCGAAGGAGCATTAGAAACCAAAGTAGGTTTTCTCTATTGATGATATACACACGAATATGCTTCTGGCCTCCGCCGGGTGCTACCCCAAAAACCCTATATCTATATGTGTTCTACAGAAAAGAAAATGTTTCTTTTCTCATATTCTTTAATGTATTTTCTCTGATAGCTAAGCCTAGAAGATTTTTAATCAACTCATTGGATTTAACGTGTCATGTTATTTATATAGACTGTGTTGTAGATAGTCCATAACTCAAATAAGGTTTGTTAGATAAAATTAGCTCCTAATTTTATGAATGTTATATAAAGATTTGTATTTTGGTCTTTTAGGGAGTTTATGGGCTTTGGCTATTTATCTTGTAAATGACCCTATATATAGGTGTCATGAGTTAAGATTTTAGGGTTGTTTATTCTATTTCATTTTACATGAGAGTCGTCTAAAAGATTGAGAGAGCTTTGTATTTTCTGTTTTCATGAATAAATGAATCTAGCCGGTTTTCATCATGTTCATGTTTATCATCTTTTTTTAATCTCAATCTAAATCTTGAATATCTACATTTTTATAGAGTTTTCTCAATTGTTGTCAAGTGGGGATCTTACATTTGGTATTAGAGCCATGAAGTGAATCTACTTCAATCGGTCATCTATGGCAACAATTGAAGATTTGAAGATTAAATTCGTGATTTGGATGTTCAATAATGATCAATCATATGTGCTAAAACTCAAAGTATCAATTCTGGGATATTTTTTATTTGAAGGTTGTTTTGAGTTTGTTTAAGATTCAATCTCGTCGTTTGATGATTGATGAAGAATATTTAGGTTAAATTCTCTTGATTCTTTACACAATCTGGTTCTGCACTCTACATGTTTGATGAAATGCTTATGAGAAGATCCGATTCTATTTGGATTGTTCATAGTCAGATCCTAAAAGGATGTCAGATCTTTAATTGCTTAGAATCAAATTTTTGAAATGATCAATAAAAAACTTGATTATTTGTAATTTTTGTTCTAAAAAGTTTAATGGAGATCGACTATGATGAAAATATGAAAATCAACATGTTGACATATTTATGATGTTGTAGTAAATTTATTATATCTCACTCAGCAAGGCACCAATTAAGGCGATTCAAAAGGCCCTAGATAGAAAACAGATGTATTAAGAAGTTTCATAATTTGATCATTCAAATATTCGAACAGTAGAGGGGTCATGCGCATCATTAAAGTGGTGACAACGGTGTGCTGATGCAAAGCTTTGGACAGATCTGTGCGACTGTGGTACACATATCATATCTTACTCGTTTGAGCTCCAAAGAAGGTGATTTCAGATTCTCTGAACAGATAACGAACCAATGTGCAATTTTTATGTTTTGAGTTTTTGCAAACTTCAGAGCTATCATGGTCTAATTTAGTGTGAAAGTTGGTGTAAAGTTGTTGGACATGAACCTTCTATGTTGATTCTTGTATCAAAGAACACTAGAGGGTAGACCAGAAGGGGAACCAGAGGATCTGGTTATATGGACCAGCGCTCTGGTCATAATGGACCAGAGCAAAACCCAAGACAGACGAGAGATAGCCTTAAATCAGAAAGAGGTATGATCAGCTTCGATGAACCAAAAACTCTAGTTATATGGACCAAAGCTCTATACGTAATTGATGCTCTCATATGCTCTTGATGGACCAGAAATCTCAACGGACCAGGCTCTCGATGGATTAGAGCTCTCATTGACCAGAGCTCACATGGACCAGAGCTCATCTTTTAATAGCTTGCTGTCAGCTTTGCACTACTATAGATTTTTGTGCACAACTTTCACCTCGAAGCTCCAAAATTCATGATTCCAATTGCATAGGAAAGCTAAACACAGATGCACGAATTTGAAGTTTTGAGTTTTCACAAATTCTGAGAGATGATATGCCTAATTCACTATCAAAGTTTGCAGAAGGGTATTGGACCGAAAGCATTGCTTTTTCACTCGTGCTCCTTCCGATTTCAGAATGGTGTTCGCTTGTCTGTTCTTCATTTGTTCAAACTACATTTGTGACATATTTCATGCCACTCTCTCCTCTGTTTTTCAAGTCTACAGTTCGGAGTTGAACATTTACTCAACGAGGTTTGAAGAGTCAAATTTTCTGTTTTGATGATCGTTTTGCGCGGCCGAGGGAAAACTTGCATAGCTCACTCAATTTTCATCCAAAATGGTTGAATAAAGCTTGTTAATAAACTAAGAGGCTAGAGTTCAATGTGCATGTTTTATGTTTTCTCTCAATCAGACTCCTTGATGGTCATAAACAACGATGAAATTGAATCATGAAAGCTGGATAAAAAGTGTGAATTGTCTTGATTTTCAAGAATATGAGCCTACATTTGAGAGGGAGCTTGTAACGCTTTGAAGACTTAAAGAGTGGCACATAAGAACTACTAACTAAAGCAAGGGGAAGTTTATATGAGATGCTTTCTTTATAAAACAAGAGTAAGATTGTTAGATAAAATTAGCCCATAATATTATGAATATTATTTAAAGATTTGTATTTTGGGCTTTTAGGAAGTTTATGGGCTTGGGCTATTTGTCTTGTAAATGACCTTATATATAGGTGCCATGAGCTAAGATTTTAGGGTTATTCATTTTATTTCATTTTACATGAGAGCCATCTAAACGATTGAGAGAATTTTGTATTTTTTTTGTTTTCATGAATAAATGAATCTAACCGTTTTTCATTATGTTTATCATCTTTCTCTAATCTCAATCTAAATCTTGAATATCTACATTTATATGGAGTTTTCTCAATTGTTGTCAAGTTGGGATATTACAATCTTTCAGTAATTATGTATAATATTTATATAATTATCTTAGATTTTAATATAATTATATACTAGATAATATTACGTAATTATCATAATTGCACTTTAACACATTTTTCATAATTATTCATCAAAAATAATTATTTTAATAATCAACATGATTTAAGTCAGGTTTTTGAAATAGAGGCAAACACATTCTTTTGTGTGCAACCCTATAGGTTTACAAACCCGTCGACAGTGTTCCTGCATCACACATGTCGTGGGCAAATAGCTCAATATCTATATCAATATACAACTAGTTTATTTATTATAATATGGGTACACGGTTGTTTTACATCCCGTTATTTTGCATGGATATACAACTATTCCAGCTGCATTATACGAATACCATCAACCATCTCATGATCTATTCAAATTCGCTTTGATCTTAAAAAGTCTATGATCAAACAATTGAAAAACAAAATACCGAACATAAACAACTCAAAAGTTTTATGCAAAATCCCGACTTCATCTAAGAACTCCGAAAATACGTTAAACCATAAGTAATCGCTCTATGAACGCGTGTTAATACAACTTGAAAATCAAAACCATCCATATGACCACTCCACGAAACCGATCAAGTCCACAAGAGTAGAACCACCACGAGTAGAACCATTGAGTAGTGCACAGGTCCAATCTTCGAAACAAAATTTACATCATTACTACCAGGCGAATAGCCACCCTCTGGGGTGCTTGTAGTCAACACGACAACGATCCAATCGTCTTCTGAACCGATCCCGATTCCCGTATACTTGGTGTCATTCAAGTAACTTGAATACTGGGATCGGGTGTAGTTGGAGATCACGAGGCCTGGATCGAGGTTAGGAACACAAGCCGGAAGAACACCTCCATCTCTTGTGGTGCTTACATTCAAATGACATTTATCTAAAAGGTCTGGATAATTGGCGAACTCGGGTTCGGTGCCTGGAACTGTGTTCGAACCAGTAGTGTTGGTGCAGGGCCGGTCTTTAAGTTGGTCAGCGATTTTATCCGCAAGGCATTTGGCTCGGTCATTTTGTGTTAGTGTTGTTAAGTTTACTGTTGCCCTGTAGCTGTTGATTCCTGAAAGAAGTCCGTCTTCTTCATCTGAAAGATGACCAAAATTCATTAATTCAATGGTAACCATTTATCAAATAAACACACTACACTCCAAGCCAAAGTGGGTTTTGGGGTGGGAGGTATGAAGATCGGTCCTCCACCTTAAAGGGTAGAAGATTGTTTCTATGAAGACCTCCTGCTTATGCGAAGGTGTAACTAAGAAGCATAAGGTTCACGATGACCAAAACTCAATAATTCAATGGTAACAATTAATCAAACGAAACAAACCCAGTATGTCCCATGCGAAAGTGGGGTCTTGAGAGGTGGGATGTAAGCAATTCTGTTACTGTCTCAAAGGGTACAGAGGTTGTTTCCGTTAAGACCCCCAACTTGTGCAAAAGTGTAATTAAGAAGTGCATATAAGATTTATGTTGTCGAGGCAACTCGAATTTCTTTTAATTAGGATACCGGGATAAACCTAGAGATGTTGTCGGTCGGTTTATTCGGTTTTCAACATTCTTCAAACCAACCGATAACCAAACCTAATAAGGTTCTGTTTTATCAGTTCCGTGTTATTTAGTTTGATCATCCGTTAAACCAAATAAGAATTTTAGTTTAAAAAGGTTTGTAGAAGAGAATCTGTTTTTGTTTATTTGATCGGCTAAAACTCAAAAGTTAATGTAATTCTGGGAAAATGCCTTTGCAACTTTTAAAAATATTTTACATAAAAATCTACACAAAAGTTAATTGAGGTTGAATGAATATAATTTGTCTAATCGGTTACTAAAACTGAAAAAATAACTGAAAACCGTACGAATAAGGATATATAACCAAACCAAATAACCAGAACCGATTAACTCAAACTTAACTATTTTAAAAATTTTAAATAATTAATAAAATGTAAAAAATAATAATATATTTCCTTATTCGGTTTAACCAAAACTGAAAAACATAACTAAAAATGAACCGAATAAATTGAATAAGAACAGATAACCTAACCAAATAAAACCGAAAACGAATAACCCGGACTTCATTTGGTTCCGGTGGTTTATTCGGTTTTTGTTTTTCCCGACACCCCTAGACAATCCAATGCAACGGTTTGATCTAATCCTAACCGGTGGCACATAAACTGCGAATAAATGTAACGATTATGTGAGAATATGTGGAACCCCCAAGGCTCAAAATTACTATCCAAAATAGCCCTTTGAGGAGAGGAGGAAGGTTCCAAAATATATTGAGGGGAGAAATGGTCCAACTCTAGCCGTTGTATGACTCTTAACACGCTCCTCCAATAGAGGCTAGACGGGCACAGATTGTCGCAGACTATTGAAAGGAGGCTAAACAAGTACAGATTGCACAATGCATGGAGTCCCTAGAGTGGTAGAACTTGGCACTATACCGTGGGAGAACACGCGGAACCCCCATAATTGGGCAAAAAGTTGATTATCGGCAACCCCAACTGGCCCCACACGAAACCGCCTCCAAGGACATCTCCGAAAGAGCCCTTTGAGGGGAGAAGGAAGGTTCCAACATATATTAAGAAGAAATGATCCAAGTCCAAGCCAATGTGGAACTCTAACAGATTCAATCCAAACAGGTGCCACAGCATCATGGAGACTAATTCGTAATCAACCAATTCAGTTGAGTGAGGGGATGAACATAGTTTTAGCAAAAAACTTGGCAATCATCAGAATCAGGTGGCAACATAGTACTAGAGTAATCCTGTCAATGGCTACATGAGGTTTCAAACTTATGTGCCACCAACCAAAAACTACCATCAATTTGAAGAACCGATCATTTGTTACTTCCAATGGCTACAAATTTTCTCAGATAACAGCCAGACGATCTTAAGGGACATTTGGATTTCGTAAGGTTGCTTTAAGAAACCTACCCCAATATTTGCTAAGAGGCTTCTATAATTCGAGCTCATGACTTTCTGGAGGACAAACCTAATGCTGGCTCCCAAGGACCAAAGCGGATCCAGACAATCTTTAATGAGAAAACCATCATCTTTACAAAGCGCATCAACTCAGGTCAAAATATGTCAATCTTCTAATATACATCAAGCAGAGCTAGATGATTGAGTGGGAATCATGCAGGAGACTATGCACACATTTAGAAGGTTCAATCATAGACAAACCAAACGTGGAGGTGGGTGGAGAGGGTGGCATGTAGGAGACTTGTTCTCTATCTCATGTAGTAGAGTGGTTGTTTTCATGAATATCTCTAACTTGTGAAAAGTTATACAAAAATATAATTATTTTATATCAGGTAAACATAAATCATCCAAATGCAGTATATCCCATACAGAGGTAGAGTTGGGGATAGGGATGTACGACGTACTTGAGGGTAGAGAGGCTGTTCTCTTGAACAAAATACAAGGAGACGTGTAAGAGAGTATGCAAACATGCAACAGACACGATGAACCAAAAAGGAAGAAGGGAAACACGAGGGACATAAGATAAATCAGACAGGAAATCACAAAACTCAGTATGTGTTGATACGATTACTATAGAATGATTAGTTTTATTGTCCCAAAGATGCAATCACTTAGAAATGGTTAAAACAATTCCCTCCAAATGAGAAAAGTGGATCAAACCACAATTGACTTCTTGAAATGCATAATTCAATTGCAATGGGGAATGTTTTGAAGAAGTGATGTAATTATACTGCCTTCAAGAATCAACTTGAGGAATGATATCCTCCTACCAAATCATCCACCAAAAATATAATGTTCCCATAATATAATAAACAACAAATCCCATGAGCATATCAGTTTTGATAAGTGATAACATACTTAACACACATTCCTGGGTTCCAATTATTGGAACAATCAAATTACTAAGATATTCGATAACAAACACTAAGAAGGAAAGGGGTCTCAGATTTTGTACCTTAAATTTAAAGCTATGTTGATTAGTTTAGATCACTAGAAATCTAACAATCTCACCGATACAAATCAAAAAGGAATCAATCAGATCCAAATCCCACACATCATATCCTCGGATCCAATGGTCCTTAAGCTTAATTTCAAGCATTTGTATAACCCATTAATCCAACATTGCACTAGAAATTCCACTTCAAATATCAGTCGCACTAACAAGCTAGAAGAAGCTAGTTACCTTAGATGTACAGATAGTTAATCGGAAAAATAAGAAACTCTTGGATCATGATGTACAAAACAAACCCATTAAGCAGATTTGCTCTAGCAATGATGGTTCTTTTAGATTCAAGTGAAATCAATCAAAAGCAAGAAATTGAACATACCATCGCACTTGACTAGATGGTTGATGCAGAAGATTGAATGGAGGAGAAGCGTGAGAATAACGAATCTTTGACAATACTCCATGGCCATTTTTGCTTGGTCGGTGAAGGAATCGAAGGGCAAAGATGAAAGATATATACAGCAAAGCTGTGTGATGTAAAGCGGCAACGCTTGATGAAACGGTGTCGTGTTAGAGAGATATCTTTCTCAAAGCTGTTGATGAAGTTTGAACATTTGGCAATATTAGTCCCTTAATATTCATTTTGGTTTGTATTGGTCCCTATAATGAAACAAATTATTTTACTAGTCCCTCAACTTTGACATGGTTAGAGAATTGGTCCTTATGCTTAAATAGATGAACCACAATTTTATCATCAACCTTCTAAAATTAACGTGTATTTATGTAATTATGCACTTAAAGAAATTTCTTTTTCTGGTTACTTGAACTTTCAAATGGCACAATTAAAAGTAATTATATTAATTCTTAGTTATGATTGACTATATAAGTTACGACAATCTAGAAAAAAGTGGATTTAAAGAAAAATGATGTTGGTTGACGAACATGAATTATAAGGGGGATCTATCACTTTTCTAGGGCTCAAAATCCTTAGGATATTTAGATTGGCGAATTCAATATTTTAATTTGTGGGATGCATGTGTAATTACCAAGAAGAGAAAGGTGTAAAGGAGCTATCAAAAACAACGTAATGATTAGAAGTAGGGAAATGCAGAAAAGCAAGCTTTATAATAACGAATGTAGCGAAATCTTGTCTTTTATAAGATCAGTCCCTTCTCTTCATCTTTGCTATCTTTGGTATGTATTAAAATTCCCTTATTTTTATGTAAAAATCGTTATCTCATAAACGGACAAAGATGTTGAGCAAATATGGTTACTTGTGCATATTGCTAACGACTTAGTTTGTGTACATTGAGATCTCATAACTTTGATCTCCTTCACCGATCCTTTTTGTAATTGTTTTGTCATGACTGCCTCTTTTTATAACATTTAAAGCAACTTAATATTCGTACTGTCTCATTAATATGTCTAGACCTTCGATCACTCTTTATCGATTTCTGTGCTTAAACACATATCTCCTCCTCTTCTCTCTCTATTATTGCCTATTATTCAATGCTCATCTACCAATCTATGATGTTTTATGTATATCTTACACATGACTTGATCATGATGAAAAAAGCAACCTCAATTACATATTTCATTGCCATTTGATTTATACTAGCATTCTGGTGAAACATCCTTCACTTTCTTATACCCGTTACAAAAATCAAACAATATCTTATCCACATCTAATATATATATATATATATATATATATATATATATATATAGAGAGAGAGAGAGAGAGAGGAAGTTTACTTCGCAAACCATGTTATTTGTAAAAACCGTACAAACCTACCAATTATAATTTTTCATTTTGTTCATTTTTTTTGTAATTATGAGAGGTTGATTAATCATTTTTATTGTGGAGGGTGTTAATCATGAATATTATCATCTTCATTATTTTAATTTTAGAGAAATACATGAAACAGTTTCATTAAAATTTCATTAAGTATTATATGAAACAACTTCATCAAAAAACATATTATATGAAACAATTTCACAAGATTAAACCATTTTATGATTTTTTTTTCATAAGATTAAACAATGAAATCGACGGATGAGGGTGGTTTGCACTGTTTGTACAAATTGGATGGTTTGCATTTGATTACTCCTATATATATATGTATATATATATATAGGGAAGGGTTCAAACGAGAACCCCTGTGATTTATGAAAACGCGAGAACAACTCAATAACCACATATTGTGATAAAAAATAAAATTAAAAGATTTTTAAAATTAAAATTAAAATTTAAAAAGATTCAAAAAAATTTAAAATTAAAAAGGTAATAATGGAAATGATATATTATCTAGAAAACGGTTAGAATCTTTTAAACTTATCATTAAACACAATCAAAATCTTTTAAAC
>NC_037544.1:21450428-21475255 GCF_001531365.2 Cynara cardunculus var. scolymus | reverse complement strand
AAGAAGAGCTAGAGCTTCAAAAGAAGCAGACTGAAGACAGCCTAAGGCTAGCCATGTCACTAGCTCCTAAAGTCCTTCCCAAGAAAAAGTCCAAGAGAACGGTGAATCCTGTCCAAGCCCAAGCTAAACTTCTTTCAATGGCAGAAGCTGAACCAAACAAGGAGCAGAAGCTAGAGGACAAGGATAAGCAATGGAGCGAAGCAAAGCTAAAAAAGAGACTCAGTCCCCGCCCAATCATCAGCGTCAGCATCAGCGGACGATCTAAAGACGGTGGAACACTGGTCTCAATGCTCATCACCAGGGACAATCTTGATGATGTTACAGAGTACCCTTCCTACGTTGGTCACTATGGATACAACGAATGGATGGAGATCAGACAAGCCATTCAATAATCTAAGTCGAGACACAAGACACTTATCAAGGACACCATCAACGAGCTCATCAAAAGGATGTCCAGGTATGTCAAGGTCCCTGACCGGGCAACTCTGAAGAAAGGTGGGAAGAAGAAACTAAAGCTCTCTGATCCTAATGATGGACCATTCCTAAGTAACGAATATGAAACAACGTTCTCCTTAGATGAAGTCCTGAAGGGTCATATGAGTACTGACATTTCTATGATTAATCCTGACTTGCCAGATAAGCGTCCCTATACACCCAACTCTGTGCATTTTAAATGTGAGTTAGGAGTTATATTCCTTGACTATGAAGGTGAAGTCAGATTTCAGAGAATGTCAGAGCTACATCTATGTCCAATGGATCACTTGACTTATCTTTTGCTCTTGATAGATGATAGCATGCCTGGAAAAGTCGTCGATCTGAAGATACGAAGGTAATTCCTAAGTCGAAGAAAACCTTGGTGAAAATGTACCTGATTACATAGATCTAAGTGTTCTAGAATAAGATTATCTTTGTAACAACAATCCACTTTTCCTTGTAACTTCATGTACTATATCTTTTTTCATTGATTGTATTTATATTCTGTAAGTTCTGAAGATGTACTGTAATACTTGTATTATTTCCATTGATTAATATAATGAGTATTCCACGTACTTCACTGAAAAAGATCCCTGAAAAAAGTAATAGGGACACAAGTCTATGAGTTCCAATGTTACTTTATCCATTCACTGACAATCTATAAGTCAGTGAATAAGCTTTCAGTTTCAGTTTCCGTACTTGTAATTTTCTTAGATATAACTTAAGAAAACTTCTCAAGCTAAGACTGACCAAAATGAAAAAGATCCCAAAATAGTAAAAAGGGACATATACTTTATATGTAACTTTTCCTTACTATTATTTGATAAGATAACCTTTTTTATGTTATCTTGTTATCATCAAATAGGGGGAGATTGTTGATCCTCTCTCTCAGTGATTTGATGATAATCCCTTTTCCCTTTCACGTTGTATTTGTGTTTCTGTATTCAGTTCCAGCAATCAATACACTGAGAATGTTCAGTGATCGCTGAAGAACTCGCATTGTAAATTATTCAGAGACAACAATACTTCAAGAARACAACACTCACACCAAAGAACCTTCAGCAAACGTCGAAGACTGAAACTAAAGATTAGAGACTGGCGAGTACGTGATCTGAAGCGGTATTCAACGATAACAAGCCTGTCTATACATGTGTGAAGACTGCTCTAGCTTYAGCGAATGATGATGACACCTCCAGGTCATTCCAGCATTCAGCGATCAAAGGAAGCTTGCTTAGCACGATTGTTGTTGTCTTGTCCTTATGCACACAAAGGACAAACCCATACCCTTACAAAAGTTAGTACGGTACGGAGCTGATTAGTCGACTCTTTGTCCACCAACTTTAGGCAAGGATGTCTGCTCAGAAATAGTGCTTTTGTACTATTCACTATAGCAAAGGACAAACCTTCCTCTTAAGGTTTGACACGCACTCTAAACCTACCATATTTCATTAAATGATCATTTAATGCGCTGGGTATGAATAGAAGTGTTTCATCTCCATGCAGAGAGCGCGCATCTCTCTCTAAGCTTATTCTTACTTCAAGCATTTTCTAGCTTAAGTAAAGGATCTTTCTTTTAGCATTCTCTTTTCTTGTATTTGCTAAAGCTCTATGTGTAACCAAAGATTGTTTAGATAGGTTTTCATTACTTTATCTTTCCGCAAACAATCTTGTAAAATCTGTATTGATCTTCTCTATCAATATATATTTTAAATTTGAAAATACTGTATTTGTATTCATCCTTTCCCCTTCTACAAACTGTTTCTATTCATGTAGACCCTTACGGGACCAACAACCTATGACTCTCATTAGGGAAGAATATCCCCAATGGAAGATTCAGATGATAAACTTTTATGAGGGTCTAGACCTCGAACTTTACGAGTCAATTTTTAATGGCCCATATGTCCCTACCACCATCATCCCTCGTATTCATGCTGCTGGTGATACGGTTGAGGTACCTGCCAGGCGAGTACCCAAACTTCGTCGTGACTGGAATGATAAAGACAAACGCAGAGTGGAAGTGGATCAGAAAGCCAAAAGGCTTTTGATCATGGCACTTCCCAATGAGATTTTTCAATCTCTTGATGCGTGCGACTCTGCCAAGGATTTATGGGATCAACTGGCAAACCAATTGGAAGGAGGTATAAAGATGAAGAAGAATCGTCGTGCTCAATGCTTGAACGAGTACAACAGCTTTCAGGCACTTCCCGATGAGTTTTTAGAATAGACTTATCACAGGTTCAACACTCTGATCAATAAATGTCGCAAGTGTGATGTGATCAAAACTCAAGAGGAGAACAACATGCTCTTCTTGAAGAGATTGAATGCAGAATGGGGAAACCTAACGATGCCTCTCTAGGAGAACCAAGATCTGGAGCAATGGACGTTGCACTATGTTTACGGGACTCTGCAAGCTCAAGAACAAAAGGTGCAGAAAGCAAAGGTCATTCAAAAGAGACATGATCAAGCTAGCCACCAGAGCGAAGATCCAAAGAATAAAGGAGGAAGGGAAAGAAGGCTCTCATCTTGGAGAGCGATGAAGAAGACAAAGCTTCTAGCTCTGAAGACAATGATATAAGTGCCTTTGCACAATCCTTGGCCCTGATCACCAAGGAATTCCAAAGGAAGTTTGGGAAGAAGGTCTTCGAAAAGCGAGGAAGACAGAACGACTGAAGCAAAGGCGGAGCTTGCGAAGGAAGGATCCCTCCCTCTGTTTTAAACAAGAAGGAGGAAGATCCGTCGGACCATAAGAAGCAAGGTGTTCGATGTTTCAAATGTGGCAAGATAGGGCATTACTCCAAAGAGTGAAGAGGCCCTTTGGTGAAAGACGAACTGTACTATAAAAACAAGTACAAGTACAATCGATCACAAAGGAGCCTCATGGCTGAACAAAAGAACTGGGTCTCTGACTCCTCGTCTGAAGAAGAAGAAGATCAAGCCAATTTCTGTAGGATGGCTGTCGAGAATGACATAGAAGAGTTTGTATCTGACTCTGACTCCCAGGTATGTTCCATCTCTAGCTACTCTCATTCTGACCTGAAAGAAAGTATCTCTGCCTTAAGAAATGATTTTGTAAACCTACAGCAAATGCTCTTTGTCGAAAAATCTAAAAGAAAATCTTTAGAAAAAGATAAATTATTTTTTGCACCTGAGACAGAGCTGCTGACTATAGAGAAACAAGAATTATCAGTGGAAAATGAAAAACTTTTGCAAACAAAACGATCCACTGAAACAAGTCTTAAATCAAAGTGCTTAGAATTAAAAGCGACAATAAAAAAGAAAGAAATAGAGCTTCTAGAAAAGGAATGTGACAAATTAAACTCTAAGGCCCTAAAAGACTATTTTCAAAAGGAAAGGGAGTTCCTACACTAGAGCTTACAAAGAAAAGAGCTCTTGATCAAGAAATATCAAGACGCTCACCAGGTGTTTGAAAAAGTAAATTCTCAACAAGATAAAGCAGAGATAGGTTATATAGACCTAGTCCTCACCTGGAAGAAGAAAACTACTCTTGAATCTGTGTTTAGGTTGGGTGAAAAACAGAAACCAGATTTTCCTATTTTGTATACAACTTCACCAGTCAAAAGATGTAGGCTTGAAAGTGGAGCCCGAACTACAAGGTTGAAATTGAAAAATATCTCTTACTCTTCAAAATATGTGCCACAAGTCGATTTAAAATACATACAAAAGATAAATGAGATTTTTTGTTTTGGCTCTACAAATCTCGAACATCTTAAGACTGAGAGTGAGGTTGTCAAGCCTGAACCAGATGGAATCAAGAGTTCATCCACAGGAAATTTTCTTAAAACTCTGGATCCAAAAATATTGGATGACTTCACATAAACGATAAGAGAGGTTTTTGAGCAAGACTTGCTTGAGGCCTTGAATTATCCTCCTAAAGGTCATGCAGATTCTTCTAATTGTAACTCCTCGGAAACTTTTGAAAGTCCCACAAAACAAAAGACGGACGAAGCTTTTAGCTCATGCATACGAGAATCTCAAGTTCTTAATGATATCTCTGTATTTCGATATACACACAAGGATTTTCTTGACTCTGACTCTGAGTCAGAGGTGGACTCGTTTAAGGAGCAAGTTAAGACAGAGGTTGTAGCCAAAGAACCAGAGGTTGCAAACCCCCTATTGAGAAAAAGATTCTCCTAGGTTCTGGCCGTGTAAGCATGGCAATAAGTGTTAAATTCGCTCCCAAGTTTGAATACAGGGTAAAGAGTACAAAGTCTATTTCTTCTGCATCGAAGGGCTCAATTTCTAAATCTAAGCCAGTTAAGTTCACACCAGAACAAAAGGAAAAATCCGTTGCATGCTCTAATGTTAATTCCTTAGTTTTAGAGAGGCCTCTGAAGGCCAAAGAAGTAGGAAAGAAGACTCATTCATTGTCAAAAAAATCAGATCTAGATAGGAAGTTTGTTAGAACTACCAATGCTAGGAATGATTGTAATAATATGTTCTTCAAATTTAATAAATCATTTTGCCATTCAAAATGTGTTCATAATTGTGAATGTTTCTCTCTACTGCATAAGTTAAAGCAGCATTTCTCTGACCCTAACTGCCTTCTCTCTATGTCATCAAGGATGAAATCCAAGAAGACCCAGAAGAGAAAGGAGGATCCTAAAGCCAAGTCTGGTAACTCAGGTGATGAGACGAAGCCTCTCCCTAAGCCTAAAAAGCTATCTTCTGTCCCTAATCATCGAGGACCCATTATGAAATAGGTACCTAAATCCCTATAATTTGTTTTGTAGAAGCCGCATGTGGACATTTGGTATCTTGACTCCGGATGCTCAAGACACATGACTGGAAATAAAAGATTGCTCTCCTCATATAGAGAGAATATTGGAGGAAAAGTGACCTTTGGGGATAACATGCAAGGAGAGATAAAGGGATATGGAGATCTACTACAATGTAAGGTTTCTGTCTCTAAGGTTGCTTATGTCTCTGGGATTAAACATAATCTTCTGGGCATATGTCAACTATGTGATTCTAGTTCCAATGTCAAGTTCCAAAAGGAAACTTGCTCCATTATGTTAGAATCAGGTTAGGAGTTGCTAAGAGCCAAAAGAAAGGGAAATCTATGTCTCATGAACTTCTCACCAAGAGATAATTTAGAGACTATCTGACTCATGTCTCGCAAGTGTGAAGAAGCTTGGCTCTGGCACCATAAGCTGTCTCACCTCAATTTCCGAAATATAGAAAAGCTTGTGAAGAATAATCTGGTTGACGGACTTCCTGCCATAAAGTTCGAAAAGGACCATCTCTGCTCTGCATGTGAAATGGGAAAGCTCAAAAGAGCATCCCACAAAACAAAGACAGATGTGTCATGTGTCAGACCTCTGCATATGCTTCATGTGGATCTTTGTGGTCCAATTTCTGTGGAGAGCTTGTTTGGTAAGAAGTATATCTTAGTCTTAATTGATGAATACTCACGATATACTTGGATTGAGTTTGTAAGGCAGAAATCATATGTCCCAGAGCTACTAATCAAACTGATGACCAAGATTCAAGTACTTCTACAAAGCAAAACTCAAAAGTTGAGAAGTGATAATGGAATAGAGTTTAAGAACGCAAAGTTTGATGCGTACTTAGACACAGAGGGCATAACTCAGAACTTCTCTGCAGCAAGGACACCACAACAAAATGTTGTCATGGAAAGAAAGAATCGAACTCTGGTCGAAGCAGCAAGAACCATGCTAGCAAGCTCTGATCTTCCAACCAGGTTTTGGGCTGAAGCCATCTCTACCACTTGCTTTATTCAAAATAGAGCAACGGTGGTGAAGAGGCATATGAAGACGCCTTATAGATTAATCAACCAAAGAAAGCCTAACGTTAAATTTCTACATGTATTTAGTTGCAGATGCTTTATTCTGAATGATCGTGATCAACTTGGCAAGTTTGATAAGAAGGTCGATGAAGGAAAGTTCCTTGGCTACTCCACAAAAGCCAAGGGATACAGAGTCTTCAATCAACAAACCAAGACGGTCATGGAAAGCATCAATGTCTCGTTCGACGATAAAGAGAATGTGACTTTATAGTACCTCAGCTTTGGACTCGAGATTAACACACAGACTTCCAATTCTCAAATGAAGTCAAGGGAATTGGAACTCAAGCTATTATCTGAAGACTTCTATGGCAATGAAGACATCTATGTACGTGCACCAAGAGATGAATCTGCGTGTTTAAGTGAAGAACCACAAACTACAAGTACATCTGACTCTGGTCCTTCACACACCTCTGCTTCCTCTAGGAATCATGCGAATCTACAACCAGAACAAACAAGCTCTACATCAGAGCCTAGTTCCACAGAGCCAGAGCACAATACCTCTGGTTCTACACCTGGCTCCCCTGTACCATCATTCGAGGGGGAGCAAAAAGAACCTTTTTCGCCATTAACGAGCTTAATGCCAAATATGCCTATGGAACGTGATCAAACGTCCCCAGCCTCTGTATATATATCCCAACAACAAGATGGACCAAGGATCATCCTCTTCACCAAATCATTGGTGAACCTTCAAGTGGTGTAAAGACTAGGGCTACCACGTCTAATGAATGTTTATTCATAAACTTTCTAAGCATGGTAGAGCCTAAGAAAGTCCATGAAACTCTACAAGACCCTAGTTGGGTCGACACCATGCAAGAAGATCTCTAACAATTCGAAAGGAATAAGGTATGGACACTTGTACCTTTGCCAAAGGATAAAATTGCAATTGGCTGTAAATGGGTTTTCAGGAACAAGAAGGATGAGGATGGGATTGTCGTGAGAAATAAAACTAGGCTCATAGCAAAAGGCTATTGCCAGGAAGAAGGCTAGAAGCTATACGCTTGTTCTTAGCGTTCTCTGCTCACAAGGGCTTCCGAGTCTATCAAATGGACATTAAGTCAGCCTTCTTGAATGGTAAGCTAACGGAGGAAGTCTACGTTCAACAACCTCCGGGGTTTGAAAGCTCCACACATTAGAGTATGTCTTTTTCTTGGACAAAGTTCTGTATGGACTTAAGCAAGCACCTCGAGCCTGGTATGAACGTCTCTCATCTTTTCTTTTGTCAAATGGTTTTGAAAAAGGTAAAATCGATGCTAATTTGTTTATTAAGAGGTATAAAGGTGAGATGCTCTTAGTACAGATCTATGTAGACGACATTATCTTTGGTTCAACAACCCAGAGGCACTGTGATAAGTTCTCTGCCTTGATGAAGAGCAGGTTTGAAATGAGCATGATGGGAGAATTAACATTCTTCCTCGGCTTGCAAGTAAAAGAGAGGGAGGACGGTATCTTCATTAGGCAAGATAAGAACGTCTTTCACATATTAAAGAAATACCAACTTCATAACTCTTCCACTGTTGTACCTCACGGCTAGTAAACCAAACATCATGTTTGCTACGTGTCTTTCTGCTCGATTTCAAGAAAACCCTAAGGAATCTCACCTTTCAGCTGTGAAAAGAATCTTTAGATACCTTAAAGGAACTCAATTTATGGGTCTCTGGTATCCAAAGCATTCTGGTTTTGATCTTATTGTGTACACTGACTCTGATCATGCAGGATGCAAACTTGATCGAAAGAGTACATCAGGGAGCGGCCAGTTATTAAGAGACAAGCTCATAAGCTGGACCTAAAAGAAGCAGAACTGCGTCTCTACTTCCACAGCTGAAGCAGAGCATGTAGCTGCAACGAGTTGCTGTTCCAAAGTGATATGGATGAAAACTCAACTGAAAGACTATGGCATTGAGTTTGAGAAGATTTCTATTCTGTGTGATTCAAAAAGTGCTACCGCAATCAAAGCCAATCCTGTGCAACATTCAAAAACAAAGCACATCGACATTCGCTACCATTTTATCAAAGATCATGTACAGAATGGTACGATTGAAATGTTTTTCAATAATACAGATTTACAACTTACTGATATATTTATAAAAGCTCTTGATAAAAAGAGATTTAACTTTTTGGTTAGCATGTTGAGTATGCTAAATCTTTCCAACTAAGCCAGAGCCTCTGTATGTACTATACAGAGCCTCTGCATCCCATATGCATACTTCTGTTTTTGTTGTGTTTATTGGATTGATCCATGAGACAGAGCCTCTGCATAGTACATGCAGAGCCTCTTGCTCAAGTCCTAGTTGTCTTGTGATACAGAGCCTCTATATAATACATACAAAGCCTTTGCACCTTGTTCCTCATGCTTGTGCAATACTTATCACATATGATCCAAGCATAGTTCAATGGGGAGCAAAAAAGCAGAGCTTAAGTCGAGGGGGAGCGCCAAATCATGTCACACAGAGCCTCTATATGTACTATACGGAGCCTCTGCTTCATAACGTTTGTGCTTATAAGACAGATCCTTTGTATGTATTAAACAGAGCCTCTGCCTCTAAAGATAGCAAGTTTTCCACAGAGAGGAGATGTATAGTCCAACCATGAGTCTCTGTGTGAGATCCTAAGGTATGCTCTCTTTATGTAATACTCTGGTTTCTTTTTCAAAATCTCAAGCAATTTAAATATTGCAACTCTGTACTCCCATACAAAGCGTGTCTAATGGTTACTATTTTACACAAACCAGAGTATATACACTAGTCAAATTTATTTTGAAAATTTAAAATATATTATTTTATTAAAAAGGCGTACGGTTCTTACTTTTTAAAAAAAATTTAAATAGCTGTCGTTTAACTAAGCGTCACTGCCTGTAAGCTTAATTTTTCAAAAACGGGAGGTGCCACTTGCAGCTGGCAATCCACGTGGCACTCCTCCACAGGCTATGCAAAACCGCTTCAGTTTTAATCTGACGATTGGGGCACATTCACTCGAGTACTTTATTCTTTTTCTATATAAACAATTTATTTACCCCCAAATTTCGTTTTATGCTTACAACGAATTTCAAGAGAACTCGTCGTCTTCAACTCTCCAACCGCCCTTGTTTCTCCTTCAAGTTTTCAAACGAGTTACTGGAACTCCATTCAGTGATCGAATCTTCTACCCGTTTGTCAAGTAAGTCATCCAAACCCTTTTCTCAACCTATTTTAAGAATCAAGGATTGATTCTTGAAACCCTAGTTTTTCCAAACCTTTTTTTTTACCAAGAACCTGCAACTATGTCCTCTTCCGAATCTAGAAATTCACAAACCCACACCACAACCCTAAAAACTATTGAGGAAACCAGGCAAAACTTGGCTCCTCTTCCAATCAAACCAAATAACCATGCCCTCCACCTTTCTCTCAAACATTTTGACCAAAAATACCACCCAGTCATAAACATCCTTTAAAACCACTTTTTGAACCCTGCTTTGACAAACACCAATGACCTTGTACCTGAAATGTATATCCAATAGTTTTGTCAATCTTGCGCCATCACTGACTCCTAAAGAGAGATCGTTGGAGACTTTTATGTCTCATCTTCAAACGAGTTCTTCAGTGTTCGAATATCCAGGTCCCTGTTATTCCCGTGTTTTTGAAATACCTACAAAAACAAACCTAGGGCTTGATGAGTACGCCCCTCTCCCATTTGGGGATGAAATCATTGCTTTCCTAAAATTATTGGGGTACAACAAGGCTATCCAGTACCCGCCCCAATACCGTCGCCAATACCTACCTCGAATGTGGAATACATTATTCACATTGGTCAATAGATTGCTGACAAGGAAGATTGGGAGCTTAGACATGTGCTCCACGAACATCCTTCAAATCTTGTACGACATCTTCTTCGATCTATATCTGGATTACTCCTTGATACTCTACACAGAGTTCAAGGCTGTCGTGGGGAAAAAATGTCAAGAGGTGGCCAAAGGGAAGGAATTACCATCTCTGCTGTTTCTACGCTTCTTGGGTCTTCTCCTAAGGCATGTTCTTGACGACAACAACATCGACGTGGGTCTTATGCCCGCGCACAAAGTGAATGTGCTCACCCACTACAAGGAAACTGTCAACAAAGAGGGCTACGCTACAGAAAGGCCCATTCCAAGAAGCTCTTTGCGTATATGAAAACGAAGGAGATTAGGAGAGAGTACAGATGTACATGCGAGGCACTAGAACCAGTGCCTCGAACCCCGGTACGCATAGGAATAGCTTAAGAAGAAGAGAGAACAGAGGACACTTTAAGGCCTCAGGCGGAGGAAGAGGTTGTGAGAATAGAGAAAGAGAGGGAGAAACAAAAGAAGAGAGAGGAAGCAAAGAAAAAGAAAATAGAGAGGGAGAGAAAGAAAAAGGAAGAGGAAGATCATGCAGAGCAAGCCAGACTGGCAGAACTTGCTCGTGTTTGTGAAGAGGAAGAGCGAGTAGAAAGAGCTCGGCAGGCAAAGATTGCTCGCCTAAGGGAAGAGGCCAGACTCAGAGCAAAAGAAAAAGCTCGTCGAGGCTTGGAACAATCCTCTAGTTCTCACCAAGAGGATGACCAAAAGCACTTCGATGATGCTGCTAGGTCTTATACTTCAATTGAGAAGAGTGAGGAAGAAGAAGAGAGTGAGGAAAAAGAAAAAGAAAGTGAGGAGAGTGAGGAAGAAGGAGAAGAGAGAGGAGGTGCAGAAGTTGCTTTGCCTGAGGGTGAGCCAGTGCAGCCTAGGGTAAATAGGCACATTCGTTTCACCACCCCAACTCCCAGTGCAAACAAATCATCTGACTCTGGTGGTTGAGACATGGAGGTCATTGAAATAGAGGTGCACATCTTGAACCTTCACCAGCCAAACCAACCAGAGGTCGTATCTACCTCTAGTTATGACAGCTAAAGGGAAGCCACACCTCAAAGAACACCCTCTGAAAAGGGTGCAACCTTTCAAAGAATAAGTGATGTCTCCCTATATCATGCCACTATCCCACACAGAGGAGTTCGTTTCCTTTCCACATAGAGTTTCCCACCTTGTTTAGAGCAAGGATTAGGTGCACAAGACATGGAGGTTCTCGACCAACCTTCTTGTTCACTCATGAAGAGTCCTCTAGCTGACTCTGAGCCTGCCTTGGATATTCCTCGTGACAAAACAGTGGTAGTGGATTCTTCTTAAGGAGAACCATGAGGATTTGGTGGAAATCCTTCCCCGACCAACATCAACCAAGTCGTGAATGAAGGTGTCCATGGAACGGGGACTAAATTTGGCCCATGTGTTGAGCCAGAGGTTACACAACCAGCATACGTCACAAGGGAAGAGTTCCAATCCCTTGCCACCTCTTTGCGGTGCTCCTTGGAGGAGCTAAAACTCATCATGGCCCGTGCAGAGCCATCCCCTTTTGCATCTGCTCTAGAGGAGATACGATCATCCTTAGCAGTATTGAGGGCTGAATCTTCGATGAATGCCTCTTGTCTTGATACATTACCAGAATTAACGGGGTGCAATGCAGAGACCCTGCAAAGGGTCATAGCATCCATGCAGAAGGATGGTGCGTCTACTTCTCACGACGCCCAGACGATGATCCCTCTCAACGTACCTGTCGATTATGTCACTCAGAGCGCAATGAATGCTCTGGGTGACAGACTTCTACAGAAGGTGGCAAATTTTACTTCAGAGTTCATCAGTAAAGCCACAGAAGGAACAGGGTCAATAAAGCATTCTCTAGCTGGCTTCAACTACCACTTCTATTTTGAGATTCGACGAGTTAGAGATGCAATAGAAGATCTCCTCAAACAGTATGAGGAAATACTCCAATCCATGTCTCAAGCAGAAGAGCAGAGACCAAAAAAAAGAATGGACGCGACTCCGTGTGCAGAGGCGTCCAAGAGGCAAAGACTTGACGATGATGAGGACCCAAACCTGTCTGGTCCTCAAAATCGTCAAAAGGGGGAGAAGCATTCAACAGCCACTCCAAGTGTTACACATACGGCTGCCCCCTCTGCTCCATCTGCCTCAGCCCCACAACAACTAGCGCATGACTCTTCAAGGTATAGGGCACCAAGTCAACAAGCACCAAAGTAAGTAGAAGCACTTCGTAAGGGAAAAATGTCAATGGCATCCCAGGCAGAGCCAGCCATGCAACAATAGAATAGAGACGTGATTGATCTCTTATCTGTCTATGAGTCATCTGATTCAGAACTGGCTCTGTTTTCTCCTATCCGTCTATGAATCATTTTATTCAGAACTGGCTCTGTCTTCCTCAACAGAATACGCCATGGACCCAGCTACTCCAACAAGAGGAAGAGGTGGTAGCAGTTGTGACATTCGTCATTTTCGGAGCATCAGGTTAGCATCTTTATAGGGTTTCTATATTTAGGATTATAATTTATTAGGGTCTAGTCATGTTGATTGGAATTCATCTGGCTTAGTTCCCAATTTATAGTTCAGAAAACCCTATCTCAACGAGTAACTGATAAAGATAACTTATGTAATGCCAAATACTTTAAAAATTCTGCAAACATAATAGAGTTGATATTATAAAATCCAAATTAAAAATATAAAAGTCTCATCTTAATGTCCAAATAATTTTACAAGAATTTGGAATTTTGGTCTAATACTGATATTTTTATCAGTATTTGACAAATTGTATTTATGCTAACATTTAAATGGGCTCTATTTTATGAAAAAAATTAAAAAAAAAATATGAGTTGGATTGGGCCTTGAATGGGCCGGCCCCTTTATTCTCATATAAAAACCCCACTTCTTTTGAAAATTTTCATTTCACCTTAATTTGTATCACTCTCTTTCTCTCTCTAAGCTTCTTAGTCTTCTACTCCAGCCGAATCCACCTCCCAAAACCCTCTTTGATTCCATAAATCTTGAAGAACATTCAAATCTTCAAGTAGTAGCAAGTAAAAGGTAATAGATTAGTTACATTATCTTTGTATTTTTCAACATAAATTCTCAATTTCTACACATTCTTTCTTCTTTTTGAGTTCAAATTTTTTTGGAGAATCTAAGATGGGAGATTATCCATCAAAGACATGAAAATATCCTCAAAATGGTGATAATCTATGATCTACAAATTTAGAACTCAAGAAAATGGGGTAAAACCACATTGCATGTGGAATTTAACCATTTAAAGTGGCATTTTGGAACTGACAGATTGTTTACTAGCACTTGTGTTGTCTATATCTTCTAAAATAAAAGTCCAAATGCTCTTATTTTTCTTCTAAAATATACTTTGATGAGTTACGGTTCTTTTCCAACTGGAATTATGTGAAAAGGAGAAATTTTGATCCTCCAATCGTTTAGAACAAATTAAGTATGCAACAGTATCTTCAACAGTAGGTAAATTCTACTTTGAACATACATAACCCCTTCAAAACTCATCCAAAATATTTGATTTCTCTTATGGAGTTTACTTTGAAGAGTTGATGTTCTATTGTTTTTGGTTTCACTCAAAAATATTGAGTTTTGAGCATTTAAATACTTGATACAAAACTCCGGTGCAAAATGATACTATTGGACAAAAATGTATATGCATGTTGAAAGTGACATAACTCTCTCGAAAACTAATAAAAATATACGATTCTTCTTCTGTAAGTTGGATTAATGAGTTAAGTTTACAACTCAAGTGAAATAATTGAAAAACGTTAAGTTTAGACATTCCATTTCACCTCAGATTTGACAGGATACAATCTGTCCAGATTGTTTTGACATGTGAAAATAAGTTGGATATTTGAATTACTAAAACACTTCCAAAATGTGTGGAATTTGAACATAAGTTGTCTAACACAGTAACATTTGTGGTATAAAAATTTGGACACAAAATGACTTATGAAAGGTTCCTTTTGACAGTGATTTATGAGATCAAAATTCCAGAAACAGAATTTACATTCTGTCCAAGTGGTAACTTTTTGTACAAAAGACTTTCATTTTTAAATACATGAATATTGGACCATTTTTAAGAACAATGAATAAGTATCAACATTAATCCACAAAAAATCATTGGCATTACATAAGATATAATTTGACTTTATCTTTATCAAGACACGATAGGTGATCTAACTATTGGATTTCAGACTGTTTAGGAAAGTAGGGCAGACGTATATGCTTCAAACGTCATCAAGTTCTTGGATATTCATCAGTAAACTTGTGAGTATACACGGCCCCACTTTTACTGTTTTGTTTATTGAAATTGGGGGAAAAGCATGAAAGTCTRCAAACTATATTGTTTAGTTGTAAAACTGTTGGACTAAAGAACTGTTTAGTCAAAAATTGTTGAAATCATGAAAAATTGATTGTTATTGCACTATGTATAAATGATAAATTGATGTACTTGGGAGTATATTATAAAAATTTCCCTTCCATAAACGCTACTAGTTAACTCGGGCACGTTCCCGGGCCGTGGTAATTGTGTTGACAGTGTCACCCAAAAACGAGTGCACATTACCTAGGTTTTTATAGTCTACTCATATGTGCGAATGGGCCACCGCTAAAGTAGTACTGATACGAACCGTGCTACCTAAGTGAGTGAGCGGGCCACTTATGGTAGTTTGTAAATTAATGGGGCACACTGGTCAGGTAAGGCTCAGTAGCGTCTCAAGTTTTAAACATCGTTAAAGATTTACATTTATCTTGTGCAAGTTTATGTATTAGTTTGCAAGAAGTGATTTATGCATTGTAAATATTTTGTGCATATGAAAACCCGTGAACTCACCAACTCTAGTAGTTGACATCGTTTTATGTTTCATGCTTTTCAGGAACATAAGTCAGAATGGTATCTAGAGCGCTAAGGCAATCAGAGGGTCAACTCTGTATCCATATACTTGGTGGATTAGACGTAGATAAAGGGTCTAATCTCTATAACCTCTATATTCAAATACTCTTACTCTATATTAGATATGAGCTACTTTAATATAGAAAGTGAGCTTTGCGTTCTAGCTTTGGTTAAAGGAAACTAAACATTATGAGTAGAGGGCGTTCAGAAGCTCTGCCTGGCTTGATCTTGTGAGCCAGAAGCTCTGGTTAGAGGAACCAGAGGCTCTGGTCCTCGAAAGAAAAATATATCACTAAGTGTGCATGTTAAACCAGAGGTCAATGGACAACGATCCATTGGTCTGCTATGTATGAGGAACAAGAGATCGATGGACCAGCGATCCATTGGTCTGCTATGTATGAGAAACCAGAGATCGATGGACCAGCGATCCATTGGCCTGCTAAGTTATGAGGAACTAGAGATCGATGAACCAGCGATCCTTTGGTCTGTTAAGTTATGAGGATCCAGTGATCGATGGACAAGGATCCATTTGGTTTGCTAAGTTATGAGGAACCAGAGATCGATGGACAGTGATCCATTGGTCTGCTAAGTTATGAGGAACCCGAGATCGATGGACAACGATCCATTGATCTGCTAAGTTATGAGAAACAAGAGGTCGATGGACAACGATCCATTGGTCTGCTAAGTTATGAGGAACCAGAGGTCGATGGACAGCGATGCATTGGTCTCCTATGTATGAGGAACCAGAGTTCGATGGAGAGCGATCCATTGGTCTGCTAATTTATGAGGAACCAAAGATCGATGGACCAGCGATCCATTGGTCTGCTAAGTTATGAGGAACCAGAGGTCGATGGACAGCGATCCATTGGTCTGTTATGCATGAGGAACCAGAGACCAATAAACTAGAAAATTCATTTATTATCTCAAGTATGGGAACTTTAACCAAAAACTCTGGCAATACAATCAGAAGCTCTGGTAATCCAGAGGCTGTAATTTGCTTGCCATCCTTTGTCCCTGCATAGTAACTTTTGTCTTAACCCTAAGCGCTTATTGATGGTATGTCTTTTAATTAAGTTTGTTAATATCGCAGATCACTATGTCATCATCTATTCCTAGTGAATATTCGGCAGACGAATCTGGTTATGTTGTTAGTCGATCTAGAAGGAATTTATCAATCAATGAAGATGTAGACCCATATGAGCATGAGGACACTGCGACTAGCGAGACACCTGCTTTACCACCTGTATCAGTATTGCCTCCATTGGAGCCAGTGCCCGATATTCCACCTCAAACATTTCATGGTCTGAGGATTCGGGTCACGGCTAGGAAACGTGTACCACTACCTCGAAGGGTGACTTTTGAGAACTTCAATAGAATAAGAGGAGAGGTATCTCAACGACTGCATGGGAGCAGAGTCTCATGAGTGGTGACTGGAGTACTTGCATCATACGCCCAGGGCATGACTCTGGATGAACGAGAGTGGGTGCGGGGTATTGCATTGGCAACTCAAAATCACCAGACCCGGCTGGGATATCACCACTACATTTTGAATAATTTGTCCGATGTATTGGAGATGCACCACCAGCGTATGATGAGAACCTTAGAGGCCGTCGTCGCTGCTAGACATGAGATTAGGAGATTGTATAAATGTTTAGTGGCAAGTGTGTTGATGGTGCTAATGCTAGGAATGCTAATCTGTTGGATGCTGCTCTAGAAGCGATGACTAGTGATAGAACATTTACTCTTTTGCATTGAAACCTAAGATTTGTTTTGAGGGATGTGATCAACTGAAAGCCCTTAGTATCTTCTGAAAATTTACTGAACCTTGGATGAATAAAAAATTATTCTGTTTAATGATGTAAATGTTTCAATGATATCTACAAAATGAATATCATATGCATCATACTGTTGATGAGAGATTATTGTCAATAATATTGCCATAAAAATAACGAGATTCCCTTTTAACATGCCTTAAAAAATGCCGCCAAGAAGAGAAAACCCTGAAGTTGCATGACTCATGTCAGAACAACTCTTGGCCGCACTTCCCAATATTGTCAGCCAGGTGGCGGCAGGACTGAATGCTTACCAACCAACCAATTCTGAGCATAGGACATCCAGGGAATGCACCTATTAATCCTTCAGGTCCTGCAACCCAAAAGAATTTTATGAAACTGAGGGAGCGGTAGGATTATTAACTTGGATTAAGGGTATGGAATCCGTCCTCCATATCAGTAAGTGCATTGAAGCAAACAAAGTAGAATATGTTGCATGGTGGAACACGTTAGTTCAGACTAGGGGTCGGGAAACAGCTAACCAACTTTCATGGGAGGAGTTCAAGAAACTACTTGAGGATGAATATTGTCCAAGGAGTGAACTCCAAAATATGGAAATGGAGTTATGGAACCATAAGATGAAAGGGGAAAACATAGCTGCATATACTAATCGATTCCATGAGTTAGAAAATTTAGTGCCACATCTGGTGACACCTGAAGAAGTTCGAATCGAGAGACATATTTGGGGATTGTCTCTAGAAATTCGAGGTAATATCACCTAGGCAAACCCAAAGACCCTTCAGGAGGCAATAAACATTACGACCAAGCTCACAAATAATGCTATTCGGTCTGCGGAATTTAACAAAGGAAAAAGAAAGGTGGAAGAACTTGGGAACCAGAGATCTGGGGAAACATTTGTCAAGAATGGGAAAGTGGTAGGATATTTTGGTGTACAGACCCAAGTGGTAAGTCAAGGAAGCAAACCCAAGTGTAATAAATGTAAATATCCGCACTAGAGAAATTGCATCATTTGTCAAAGATGCCATAGAGGGGGCCATCCTACAAAGGATTGCCGAAAGAGATTGTGTTTTGAATGTGGAAGTCTGGACCATATGAGAAATGTTTGTCCGAAAATAAAATAAGGAACAAATGCTAACCAAGCCCGACCAGCTAATCAAGGAAACTCAGAAAGTCGAGCACGGGGCCGAGCATTTGAGATTGGAGCAAAGGAGGCTAGGCATGATCCCAATGTGGTTACAAGTACATTTCTCTTGAATAATGAATTTGCATCAGTATTATTTGATTCAAGAGCAGATAGAAGTTTTGTATCACTAGATTTTAAGCCGAAGATTAACTTAAAGCCTCAAAAGTTGAATGAAGTTTACATAATAGAATTTGCCAATGGCCAAGAAATTAGGGCTAGAGACATAATCATGGACTACACTCTAAGTTTAGCCAAGAAAGATTTTAGCATAGACCTTATGTCGATCCCAGATTTCTCAATAACACTAATAATCAAGTTAAGAATAACCAAATTATAGTGTTTTAATGAACAAAATGATGAACACTCAAGAACAATGTATGAACATTCAAAGAATAATCTTGAATGCCAATTATTTCACTTTATTCAATATGAATAACGTAAAAGCGACATTTTTAACAATAGACATAATCACCTATTTATACTAGAAGGCTAATTAGAAGATAACTATCTAGTGAGACTATTTAGCTAATCTTCTACTAACAGATAAAGTTTATCTAAACTATGGATAAGCTATAAATTAAGATAAACTTGAAATCCAGCTGTCGATTTGTCATCTCCAGCTATCTTTCATGGGATGATGATTCAACCTTATCTTTATATCTTCATCGTATGCCTCTGGTTGAATTGTTGAAGAAAACTCTAAGTGTTGTTGACCAGAGGGGTGATGAAGATGCTCTTTCCATCACATCTCTGGTTGTTTATCGACCCTCTGGTTCTTCTACAGACTTGGTCAATTATGCATTAATGTCTTCATCGGTCTTCTGGTTCTTCATCACTTACTGTTCTTCATTACTTTTACACTAATAAATTACGGGGTCTAACAATCTCCCCCTAAGTAATGAAAGCACAAACATAAATTAATCTATGAATAATTTTGAAGAACATAGACTAATCTAAAGAAAAGCATAAAATTCCTAATTTTTATTGGATGATGAATTCTTACAGTACTGGAAGCAAAAGACATTTCATATTAAGGCAAAAAATTTACAACTCATCGTAATCTACCTTGAGATATTTCCCAGAAGCGCAGAAGCAGTCTTCGATAGCTGAGGACTATTGATATCTCATGAATGAGTTGATTCCCATCTTCTCATGGCACATGAGTTCTGCCCAGTCTCTCTCTGATAACTTTCTGAAACCACTCAAGTGTATCGGTTGAATACTTGAATGCTTCAGTTAGTCTAAAAAATTTCTTTACCTCGAACTCATTCTTGAAGACAAGTCCAAGCTCGGGTTGAGTTAAGACAGAGGCAGATCTCTTCTCTTGCAGGCCAGAAAAGTCTTCATTAGGTGGAGCACAGGAGAGTCTTTTGATGCCTAATTGAAGAGCAATGAAAATCACTCTTGGCTTGATGCTTTACCAAGGTCTCCATCGTCTTCCCTATCGCTCTGTTTGCCATCCCAAATCTTATTTCTTGATCCTGTCGCTGAGCTGTGAATGCATGAAGGTCGATCAAGTCATAGGGGTTGAGATTGATCAAGTCATTGTCGTTGAAGACGTTGACATGACCATGAGCTCTCTCCACCATGTACTCGATATATCTAATAGCTCTTTTGGCAAAGGTCCTCATCTTTATATCCATTACCATCCTTATCCCATCGATTGAGAAGACAGCTTGTGGTAGTTGGGTAGTCTGTCTAATGAACCGATGGTATAGGAGGTCCATGGATTCTTGCGATAGAACTGGAGGATTGAGAGACAAGCTTTCATCGCGATCATGGTATAGATATTGATGGATGTTCTCCATCATGATGGGTTCTTTTGGTGGTATCTCTGTACCTCTCCTTCGCGACTCCATGTTCTCGATTATTTCATCATTTTGGCTCTACAGAGGGTGCCTTGATGAAGAGGGAATGTCCACTTGCATCGTGGTTGGTTCGATTGGGGGTTGAGTTTGGGTTATGGGTTGTTTATCGGTTGGGGGTGTGTTTGGGTTGGCTCATTTTGGGGTGGTTCAGGTTTATCGGGTTGGGTGATGAAAGGTTGTGTATCGCGAGGGGTTTGTGATGGGGTTAATGGTAGGTTTGGTGTTGGGGATGGAGTAAAAGGTGGGTTGGTTTCTGTTGGTGGGGTAGATGGATTTTCATCGGTTGAGGAACTCAACACGATGGGTTCAGGTGTGGTAGGAAGGAGAACATGTACATTAAGTACATCTTCAGAGGGCTGGTTCCCTTGCTTGGGTTGATGGAGATTGTTATGTTTGGGGTGATGGAGATGGTGGGTTTTGTGTTTTGTGATGGGATGTTGAGGGTGCAGCGGATTCCATGGGTTGTGAAGCGGTGGCCTGATTCTCTCCCTCATAAGGATCGAGACCTTGATCATCAGGGTCTGGATCTTCATGCCTTCGTCGTTTGAGGGGGCGGTTTGATGAGCAGGAGGCCCTGGACCTGTTCTTCTTCCACAGTAGTATGTGGTCGGCCAATATGCACACTCGATCCTTGTTGCGCCGTTATTCCATGGTGCGAAGAAGAGTGTTTGTTCGATCTTGATGTTGTATAAGACTCTTCTTCAGCGCAATGGTATGCTCAACCGACCTGGCAGCAAAATTTGTACTTATCTTATTGAACGATAAGATAAGTACCTTGGACAGAGCCCAGAGATCGGCTCTGGTGGCAAAATCTGTGCTTGATGTAGGTGGCGGTGGCACAGAGGTGGTGGTGGATGTCGATGGAGGATTGGGAAGGTTGGCGATGATATTCCTCACCTCTGCAGTAAAGGAGGAGAAGGCTGCATCGAAGGATGGGCCTGTAGAGGGAGGTGGAGGTGGTGGAGGCTGGGGTATGTTGGCTATTATTGTGGCTGGTAGTTAGGTTAGGGAGGTTTGTACGATAGCCATTTGGATGGTGAGGGAGGCTAGGGTTTCATCGATTGATGAAGTTGTTTGAGGTGGGTTTGGTTGAGGGATTTTGGAGATGATAGTGGCTGGTAAGGCGTTAAGGGTTTGGAAGATGGTGTTTATCAGGGTGGTTATGGAGGCGAGAGTCTCATCGGTCGCAGTTTCTTGGGCCGTGAGAGTGGCGATGGAGTGGATGAGGAGTTGGTTTCTTTGGGTGGCAAGGGAGGAGGTGGTGTTGTGGTGTTGGGGGACGGTTTGTTGCAGCATCTGGAGACGGGTTGTATTGTCTCGGGTTTGGGTGGTAAGGGTCTGTTGAAGGGTGCCAAGGGATTGTTGAAGGGTGGTGGTATCAATGGATGGTGGGTTTTCAACAATCCCTTGGATGATGAGTGTTAGGTCTTCCAAGAATCGCTAAACTAAGTCAGCAAAGGCTTGGAACTCGGCCTTTGTGACCAGTTCGGCCATGGGGGTAGCCCCTGCAGCAACGGATGCTGTAGGTTGAGCCTCTACTCCTGAGGCGCCATCATCGCCTTGTGAAAATACAGGCCGTGAAGGACTTCCATCATGTCCTTGTGTTAGCTCTCATTTCACTTAATATAAAAGTATGGAAAAAGTAAATTCTGCAAGTGTTGACAGAAGAGGTTCAACCACAGAAGACCACAGAGGACCAACAACAGAAGGTGTCCTATCATACAAGTGAAGTGTGATAGAACCTCTGTTGTCTACCACAGAGGTTCTGGAAACTGGTCCTCTGTAATCAAAGCTTACAAGTCAAAGATGACAGAACCTCTGTTGTATATCACAGAGGTTCTGGAAGATGATCCTCTCAAGTTAAGTGCTCTCAAGTCACATCCAGCAGAGCCTCTGGGATGGCTCACAGAGGGTCTGCAGCTTAATCTTCTATGAAGAACTTCTTTACTGTTTTACTTAGGTTTGTTAGCTGCTCGTGCTTATCATGTGAATGTTTGTAATCTGCTTTATTTGAACGGCTTAGATTAATTTGTACGTCTAGGTCATGTCAGTAAAGCCGTTAGGAACGAGTATAAATAGCAGCTTAGGCCTTTGTAATTCAGTGTGCTTCCAGTATTGTAATCGTTCATTTTCAATTGAATTGAAATACATTTGAAGCTTCTCTCGTGTGTTCTTAATATTCATTGTCTGCTTGTTCTTCATTGTTCTTGATTCATTACTCTATTTGATTCTTACTTTGTTTTCACTGCACTGTGTTTGTCATATAGATCATTTAGAGTATTGGGTTAATATAAGAACTGAGTTAATCGATCCTAACAATTGGTATCAGAGCAGGAATGAAATTCTAATTTAGTTTATTATGTTCTTGGTATTAATCTTCATTCGCTCAAGAACAACAGTGGTCTTCTTCAGGTTACCCTGTTTTTCACTATTTCATCTGTTCTCTTCTTATTCCTATTTTTCTTCTTCTTCCAATGGCGAATCCAGCCAATACTGGTTCACAATCGAAACCTCCCACGCTCATACGTGAGGAGTACCCAAAGTGGAAAGTTAGAATGGTAAATTTTCTGGAAGGCATTCATCCACGGATTTGTGAATTTCTGTACAATCCTCCCTATGTTTCCATGAATTTAATTCCTAGAGTACCAGCAACTGGAACAACACCAGAAATTCCCGAGCACTATGAACCACATCCTGAGGTGAACTGGAGTGATGAGGACAGGATCATGGTCGAGTTAGGAAGTAAATGTAAACGATTGTTGATTATGGCTATTCCTAATGAAATCTTCAAGTGCATTGATCATTGTCAACTATCCATGGACATCTGGGCAGAACTGGAGAAGCAAATCGAAGGAGGAAGGAAAACGCTTAAAAACAATCGATCAATCTGCATCGATGATTATCATAGCTTCAAGGCAAAAGATGGTGAGTCGCTGTCGGACACATACTCGAGACTGAACACGTTAATCAGCAACTGCAAGAGGTATGGTGTCACGAGAACGGCAGAAGAGAATAACTCTTTATTCTTGAAAAGTCTTGGGGTTGAATGGATGCATCTCACAAAGTCCATGAAAGCCACCCTAGACCTGGAATTGTGGACTCTAGCAGACCTGTTTGGCTCCCTTAAGAGCCAAGAGCCACAAGTTCTGCAGATGAAGAAGAACTAYGRTGGCCCTCTGGCTCTAGTWGCAGAGGACGGATGCTCTGGGAAGGGAAAGGAGGCACAGAAGGAAGAGAAGGAGAAGAAGAAGAAGAAGAAGAAGAAGAAGAAAGTTTTGATTGCAGAGAGTTATGAAAGCTCTGAGGAAGAAGTCTCCATGAAGGAGATGATGAAAACTCTTGCCTTGATCACTAGAGAGTTCAGGAAGGGTGGAAAGAGAAAAGAGTTTAAAAGTTTCAATCGAAGAAACTTTATAGAGGGAGAGACATATGAGAAAAGAGAGAAGCAACAGAAGCCCTTGCAGAGGGTTGAAGAGCAAAGGAAGGAATAGCCTAAAGATGGCTGCTTCAAATGTGGCAAACCAGGCCAATTTGCTGCAGACTGCTGGTCTAAAGGGCCWAGGGCACCGCAGAGGGGTCCTAAAGATGCAGCCTTCTATAAAAAGAAGGCTGAATACTATCAGCAGAGGTCTCTGCTAGCTCAATCAAGTGAGCTCGTAACTGATGAGTCCTCTGACGAAGACGAACAGAAGGGTCTTCTCGCATGGGAAGACTCGGACACAGAGGACGAACTCTTCTGCGGGATGGCAGATATCATGTCAGACTCCTCTGACAGGAACGACCAAGAGGTTTCTACTTCATCCTCTTCTGAATCTATTGATCTTTTCACAGAGATCATCGATAACCTCAACTCATGTCATTTGGAGCATTTCAATCTTAAAGAAAAACTTTCTCTCTGTGAAAAAGAAGTAATTCTGCTTACAGAGGAAAGAAATCGATTTTTTAAAATGTTCAAAGAAGCGCAATCCAAGTTTATAAACTTAGAAAATTCTTCAAAACAAAAGGTTGCCAAGGTTGAAAAAGACTTAAAACTAAGGTGGAAGAGTTAAGGCAGATGGAGCATGAGAAATGCAATATTACTTATGTTAAGGAATCTTTCAAAAATAAAGAGAATTTTTACACCCGGATGTGCTTGACAGAGAGCTAAAAATCAAGAAATTTCAAGAGGCTAAAAAAATTTACAAAAAGATTAAGGTCAATTTGGTCAGAAGAGGTCTAGGTTTCTCGGAATTTGATAATAAACCATATTTCAAATCAAACAAAACTCTAGAGAATACCTTTAGATCCTCAAACAAATTGAAAAGAAAATTTTCTAAAACTAAGCCCATTTTCAAGAGGAGAAGGCTGTTGGTTGATCCAGACACAAAACCGTGCTTATCTATGGAAAATATTGCCTATGAAGACTATATTGATTCCTTCTCACCTTCTGCAAAGAAGGATTCCATTCCAAGGAAGTTTTTGAGACAGTGTCATATAGGAATTTTCAAGTTTGGTTAACCAAATTCTCAAGAAAGAAAATTGTCCGCAGAGGCTCTGGAATTCTTTCCATCTTTTATCACAGAGCCTTCTACAAATGAGTCTCCTCTTAAAAAGGTTTTTAACACAGATCTCTCAGGAAAAGCTACGTCTAAGCATGAAGATGCCTAAGATCTCAAGGTTAGTCCTACACGAGTTGTAGAGACTACTATTGATCTTGAGAAAAGAAAGACAGAAATTCAAAAACAAAGTAATTTTCAACGCTCTGTCTCTAAAACACAGAAGCCCATTTACACTTGGCAGCAATTGAACAAATGGCCTGTGTCTAACAATGCTTCTGTTTTAGTGAGTGCAGGAAAACCAAAGGAGGGACCAATACAGAAGGATTTTAAAAAGAATTTGAAAACAAAGCCTAGAATAGGAAAGGAATCTTGTAATGAGAGA
>NC_037544.1:21447905-21449182 GCF_001531365.2 Cynara cardunculus var. scolymus | reverse complement strand
TGAATGCCTCTGGGCTACCATTATCCTTTTGGGCAGAAGCTGTCTCTGCCGCCTGCTACACTCAAAACCGGTCCTTGGTGGTAAAGCGTTTCGAGAAGACTCCCTATCAACTTCTACATAACAGAAGGCCAAACATAAAGTTCTTTCATGTATTTGGTTGTAAATGCTTCGTCTTGAATGACAGAGAGTCTATGGGAAATTTTGAGCCCAAAGGGGATGATGCAATCTTCATCGACTATGCGTGGGACACTGCCGCATACAGAGCCAACATCCCCAGGACTCAAATAGTGGTTGTTAGCACAAACGTCAGATTTGATGATTCTTTTCAAGTGACTAACGACAAGTTCACATAAGAGTTGAAAATTCAAGCCGACAAATCTCCAAATGCTACAATCACCCCAGAACTCGAGCAACTTTTTGCGGAGTGGTACGAAGATGATACAGATCCAGAACGATCCTATGCAGAAGTTGTCCATCCAGATCAAGCATCCAGAGCAAGTCCTTCAACGACATCCATCACAGAAGAAGCTCCCCTCCCTTCATCCTCTGTGACCCCCTCTCCAGAAGCTTCTCCACCAGAAGTTGCACCAATAAATGAAAGTCCTCCAGTCTCATCCTCAAATGAAGCTCAAGCACCTAATCAAGATTCTGCATCTCCACCTCGTCTTCAAAATACACAAGAAACTATGCCCTCTGTTCCACCACATCACGTTACTAAGTGGACCCAAAGCCATCCCCAATCTCAAATCATAGGAGAACCTTCTACTGGTGTTAGGACGTGAGCAACGACAAATTTCTGCTTATTTACTTGTTATGTAAGCAAAATTGAACCCAAAATAGTTGCAGAGGCTCTGGCAGATACTTTCTGGGTTGATGCTATGCAAGACGAGTTAGTTCAGTTTGACAGAAATCAGGTTTGGACTCTCGTACCTCTGCTAGCTGGGAAACTTGCAATTGGCACCAAATGGGTTTTCCGTAACAAGAAGGATGAGCAAGGGGTAGTGATAAGGAACAAAGCAAGGCTAGTCGCTAAAGGGTATTGCCAGGAAGAAGGTATTGACTATGAAGAAACCTTTGCTCTTGTGGGAAGACTAGAAGCTATTCGTATCTTTCTAGCTTTTGCAGCTCACAGAGGGTTCAAGGTATTCCAAATGGATGTCAAATCAGCCTTTCTGAATGGTAAGCTCAAAGAAGAGGTATATGTCAAGCAACCCTAAGGGTTCGAGAGTGATAAGCATCCAAACCATGTCCACTTCTTAGACAAGGCTATGTACGGT
>NC_037544.1:21437729-21446307 GCF_001531365.2 Cynara cardunculus var. scolymus | reverse complement strand
CGCTTCTAACAGAGGCTCTGTGAGTTTGAGCTGAGCAAGTACTCATCTCTCTGTGGATTTTCAAAACCGTTTAGGTAATAAAGGTGTAACATTATAAGAAGACCYGRCACATATCAYAGAGGCTCTGTTACCCTTAGGCCTCTGACAGAACTCTCTTAATAGTTCTTGTCTATTGATATGGTGTGCGTGATTCTGTGGATAAGGGTTAGAACCTACACG
Source organism: Cynara cardunculus var. scolymus (assembly GCF_001531365.2). Lineage (NCBI taxonomy): Eukaryota > Viridiplantae > Streptophyta > Magnoliopsida > Asterales > Asteraceae > Cynara > Cynara cardunculus. The sequence goes on along the minus strand of NC_037544.1, from coordinate 21,446,088 downwards.
CGTGTGTCAGAAAAAGGGGCGCACGTCATCAATCGTGCGTCTTCCCAACACAGCGTGTCATACCTTTTTGAGCCGTTTCAACCCAAAAACACTCATCACAACTTTTCGTCAATAAAACGGTTCATTTTAAATCCCTCCCTATAAATACCTCTTTCCCCCAAATCAAAAACCTTTACCACTCTCAAATATACTCCGGCGAATCTGCAATTTGTGTTATCTCAAAGCAAACCTGCAACCTGCTACCATGTCTTCTTCATCTGCTTCCGCCCAGTCTGTGAATGTTTCAAGTGACAACGAAGTGACTCAAGCTCAAGCTCTCACATCCCATGCACTGTCGTTCGGCGAGAACAAATACGAGAAAGTCATTCTCGTCAAGAAGCCAAATAACTACTACTTCATCCCTTCCACTACAGGTTTTCCCGAATTCACCTTTCCTCTACTTGAAATCCTAAGGAACCACCCACTCTTCTTTGCCCTATCTGCTACCAAGCCTACCCCTGAAACTTATTTTACCCAATTTATTACTAGTTCCTATATCACAACCCTTGATAATTCTGGGTTAACCATTATTGGATATGCCTCACATCCTGTTAATAAATCCCTCGTTCCTTTAGAACTAAATGTGGTCATATTGAGAACTGCCCTGCATTTACCCACCTTGGAGGATCTCCACTTGAATTCCTATGTTGCGACACCTAATGATGAGGAATTAATTAAATTCCTAGAGCTTCACTCTTATGCGACCCCAATTACCAAAAGAACTCAATTCAGGCACAAAGGACTGCCCCCTGTCTGGAACACTCTGTTTTCCATTGTCAACTGTTGTTTGACAAGGAAGGTGGGTAGCCATGACCAAACCTCCCATGCGATGATCTCTATCGTTTATGGGATATATTTCAACCTTCCCTTGGATTATGCTAATCTGATTTTCGAAGATATGGTCGGCCTAATCAAGAAAAAGTGCGCGAGTCAGAGGGGCGAAAATTCGAAGGTCAAAGCACAGAAAAAGGCCAAGGAGGACATGAACCAACCAAACCTCATCCTTCAATGTTTCCTTCGTCTGGTTTTTGGTGACTTACTAGCAGCGAAGCTCCCCTCTGTGGAGCCAAATGCAAGGCTTTACCTGTTCAAGGAGTTTCACCCCACTGAGCATGAGCAAGGGTACAGAAGCCTTAGGCCGTTATCAAGAGCCATGCTCAGGTTCCTAAGCCATGAAGACAGAAAAGCCTACAGACGTGGATTCAGGTGACTAGAACTGGTCCCTGAGACCCCACCATGCATAGGAGTCCCTCTAGGAGAAATAATTGAAAAGATGAGAGTTGAGGGAAGAACGGAGGAGCCTGCAGAGGCTGGAAAGTTGAGTGAGAAAGCCCCTAGAATCCCAAGTCCCCCAACCAAGAAGGCCAAGAAAACACAGAAGGGTGTCGACTCTCCTGTGACAAAGAAGAAATGGAAGAAGAGGCCTGCAGAAGAAGAAGGCCCAAGTGGACCTCTGCCCAAGCCAAAGAAGAAGAAAACAAAGAAGGCTCAACCAACAGAGCCTGTGGTCACAGAGCCTGTGATCACAGAGGCCGCAGAAGTCGTCTTAGTCGACGAAGAAGAAGAAGAAGAAATAGGTGAGGGTGAAAAAGATGCCGAAGGCACACAACCTAACCCACCTCCCTGTGAATCCCACATTTCTAGGGGCCCTGTTCTAGAGGGATCCCCTATTGAAGAAGGCACGCACATGCCGAACCCTAACCAGCCTACCCACGCAGAGGACACTCTTTTGTCCTCTGTGGATCGCACAGTCGGGCAACCACAAAATACTCCTCCATCCTCTCAAAAGGATGAAGGTTTTAATATAAGAGTCTCTTCGCCCAAGGACTCGACACATCCCACAGAAGCGTTCGTTGATTCTTCACATAAGAGTGACCACCCAAAACGTGCTTCAGAGGAACAAGTGAGGCACACAGAGACAGAGGGTCTAGAACGCCCTCTGTCCCCACTAGATCACTCTTCCATGCTAGGCTCTGAACCTACAAGGAATGAAATCTACAGAACACCAGTAGGCTCTCCTTTGGGACATGTTTGAGGATCTGGTGGAAGTCCCCGAGCAGACTACGCAATACCAGTTGCTGAGGGCGCCTCACGCTCCGAGGCTACTAAATCACCATGTGTTGGTGGTTTAGGTTCCCAGGATATGTATGTGACAAAGGGGGAGCTTAAAACCTTTGCCACAGAGATATTCAATAAGATAGACTAGTTGAAAAGCTTGTTTATCTCCCGATCGATAGCAGAAGACCTCTCACCGATAACAGAGGCTCTGATGGAGTTGAGCGCAACCACAACAAAACTCAAGTCTACTCTTTCAACTCTTCAGAGCTCTATCCTACAGAAGGAGGATCTCTCAGAGGCGTTCAAAGCTCTAAGCCTCAACCCCTCCTCCATCCAAACCTTGAAGACAGAACTTTCAGATATGGCTGCTCAATTCTCTGCCGACTTCATCTCTGCGGGCTACACGGATTACTCTTCTCTCAAAGACGAAATCAAGCAGATGTTCTCCTCTGCGGTAACATACGGTATTGATACCAAGTCCTCAAGGGCCAACATCAATCACCTTGCTACCCACAGAGAGATTGATGCCATGGTTGAAGCTATGGGTAATCTAGTGTGCAAGCATACAGATCGTCTTCACAAAGAGGCCCGTTACTCCAATACAACAATCAGAGACTGCACATCATAACTCGTGAAAGAAGGTGACCTCCTCAGAAGCGAGATCTACAGAAGCGTCTCCAAACTGAAGTGGTCAACAGAGTTAGACATCAATCATGCCTCTGAGCTTGCAAATGAGGCAATAAAGAAGATGAAGAAGGCAGCCATCAAAATTTTGCAGAGGTTGGAGAAGGCTCCCATGGGTGCATGCAATGCAAAAGCCAAAACAAACCATGACGATCAAGAAGGTGATGATCGTGATCGTCATGAGGAGGAGAAGAAGGCTGAGAAGAAACCAGGGCCAATGAAAACTCATGCCAGAGGCATCAAGATCGTGGACTCTACAGCTGCCTTGTTCTCAAAAGGCAAGGAAAAGGCACCAGAGCATAAAGGCAAAGGTAAAGGCAAAGTTGTAGAGTCACCACAACAGGGGTCGTCGTCTAGTACAGAGACTCCAGAGCAATAAACGAAGAAGATTACAGAGACGACCTAGCGCTCCTCGAAGCTTTAAAGGCTTCTCTGGAAGAGGCTCAAGCCAAGAAGGACAGAGTCCCCATCCCTCACAGAGAAGGAGAATGCCCTTCATCACAACTCCCACCAGTCCAAAAAACGTCCACGGGTACGTTTGACGCTCTGTAAGGAACTGTCAAACCCATCCTTGCAGAGGGGTCAACCCAGAGGCCTATTCTGGAGGAAGAAGATTCCAAGGTGCCAGAGTCTACCACGGTAGGAAGGGTGTCTGAAATATTCGAATCTATGAGCAAGATTCCAATGCCTAAAGTCAGAACAGAGCCCGTTACTACTTTGGAAGAAATTCAAGTGTGGAGGTACTCTGCAGTAGACACAAAGCCTCCCTATGATCCAGAGCTCACAGGGATCCCTTCTGTCGCTGCCAAGTTCCAGTTCACTATGCTCACAAGGCCTCGTGAGCAAGTCTTCTCATAGCACATGATCACCTCTCTAGAGACAATCTCTCCAAGGATGATGCTAAAGAAGAAAGTGCTCTATGCTTACTACGTAGTAAGAAGGGAAGATGGAAACCTGTATACATTCACAGACGCTGACCTCCATAACCTTTGTGTGTTTGATGTCATCTACATGCACAAAATTCTCAACATCTACATGGAGAGGAGGTCAAGCTACTCAATATCGCTCAGAAGCCTGCTTGAGGTCATGTGCGCACAAGTAAGATATTACTGCCAGAAGGACTTCGAGCTAGCGGTCAGGTCAGTCCAAAAAGATCTGAAGATCTCCCCTCCTTACAGCAGGCCTAGTTGGATACTTAGGTATCATCCAAACTCCATTATTCACAACCCTACTTTTGGGTTTGTGTATTTGGATAAGGATGAAATCCTAAGGTTCTATAATCCAACAGAATCTCACAAGTACTCAATAGAGACACTAGAATGGATTTTCAGAAGGGCAGCGGCAGAAGTGGACAAAGGACATCTAAGGATGAGCGAAGTGTCTCGCATCTTGGAGGTGATCAAAATGCAAATCAACTTCAGAGAATGGATCTTCAATGTCTATAGAACAATCAAGTCTGATATGCTATACGTAGTAGATGATTTTCCAGAATCTGTCGTTTGATAAACCCTCTGTACCAGTTTTAGGCCTGTTTCACAATTTTGTAATTCAGTTTTGTAATTTCATTATGTAATTCTTTTGAGAGGATGAACTTTTATCTCCTCTTGTAATTTCTTTCAATTAAGTCATTTCTTGCTCTTTCCAATTTTACTTTTTCATACTTAGGGGGAGATTGTTAGCTCTCATTTCACTTAATATAAAAGTATGGAAAAGTAAATTTTGCAAGTGTTGACAGAAGAGGTTCAACCACAGAAGACCACAGAGGACCAACAACAGAAGGTGTCCTATCGTACAAGTGAATTGTGACAGAACCTCTGTTGTCTACCACAGAGGTTCTGGAAACTAGTCCTCTGTAATCAAAGCTTACAAGTCAAAGATGACAAAACCTCTGTTGTCTATCACAGAGGTTCTGGAAGATGATCCTCTCAAGTCAAGTGCTCTCAAGTCACATCCAGCAGAGGCTCTGGGATGGCTCACAGAGGGTCTGCAGCTTAATCTTCTGTGAAGAACTTCTTTACTATTTTACTTAGGTTTGTTAGCTGCTCGTGCTTATCATGTGACTGTTTGTAATCTGCTTTATTTGAATGGCTTAGATTAATTTGTACGTCTATGTCATGTCAGTAAAGTCGTTAGGAACGAGTATAAATAGCAGCTTAGGCCTTTGTAATTCAGTGTGCTTCCAGTATCGTAATCGTTCATTTTCAATTCAACTGAAATACATTTGAAGCTTCTCTAGTGTGTTCTTAATATTCATTGTCTGCTTGTACTTCATTGTTCTTGATTCATTGCTCTATTTGATTCTTACTTTGTTTCCGCTGCACTGTGTTTGTCATATAGATCATTTAGAGTATTGGGTTAATATAAAAACTGAGTTAATCGATCCTAACACCTTGATATCCCTCAAGTGAGGAGCTATCTCCTGATGTTGCGACTTCTTCTTCTGCCTCGGCAGGATAGGAGAAGTAAGTGTGTTTCCCCTTCGCTAGATCAAGTATCGAAGGGGGGTTTTGTGCACGAATTGGAGACCTCTCTGAACGATCTAGGTGTGCATCAATGTCAGAAGCAACACATGCTTCTGGGTGTGGGATTAGTTATGTCGAGCCTTGAGGCGATGGGGCTCTTATATCAGCATCTCCTCTCTGTTGGGAGAGGGGCGATGGGTGTTGTGGTTCCTCAGATAAGTCATCTCCAGATGCCCGAAGAATGGCCTCTGGATGGCTGGTTTGGGTTGGGTTTGGACTGGGCCATCCATGTTCAATACCCCTTTGGCCTTGATCGCCAGGGGTAGATGTGGTCGTTGCCCTTTGGGAAGAGGGAGGGGGATTTGTTTGAGTAGGGTCGGGGGATGCACGAGGAGTGTCTTCATCATCATCATCTTCATCATCCGATGAAGATGCCTCCTGTGCTCCCTCGCTTGTTTCTGGGGACGGCTCTAATCGCTCTGGGTTAGCTGCTCTTGGTTCATGGGACAGCAGAGAGCATTCGTAGGTTTTGCAGATCTCAGATGTCTCTGGAATGACACTGAGCATGGCTCTGGATATGGGTTTGGTGATGGTGTATCCTTCCTTCGATAGGGTGGGTCGATGGCCATGCATTTTGAAGAGGGGAGTGAATGGTTCTTCGGTCAGTAGGTCATGTTTCCTCATTGCATCCCCTATGAATAGGGATAGGAAATGAGGAAACAAAACAGAGGTTAAGGGCTTGCCTGTCGCCTGGAGCTTACATTTCTTGACTACCGCAGTGTGGATCTCATTGTATATGAGAAAAGCGTAGTCGAGAGGGATGTTGAAGAAGAGTTCGTACATGATTTTCATCATGTTGATGTCGCCCTAGTCCATCGACCCTAGTTTGCAGGTGAGGGCCCTGTTCAATATGGAAAAGAACATATTCCACATTGGCAGTAAACATTGCCTTTTGAAGTCAGAGGCGTTGCGTAGGTCACGATTGTAACCTATCATTTGGATGAACCAGAGGATGTGGGAGGTGGTGGGTGGCTCGGCATATTGCTCAATGTCGAGTTCTCGATGGGTGGGAATGCACAAAACTCAAGATACTTTTACCAACGAGATCTTGAGCGAGCAAATCATGTCGTTTGGGGCGTCAATGTCCCCCATTATTCCATGGCTTTTAGGGTCGAATTTGTAGGTCTACTAGTACTGTTGGACGTACTTTAGTGGTACGCCATTGTCAGTGAGGGTTAGGGCTGGTAGAAGGATTATTTGAAATAAGAAATTATTCCAAATGATATCTCGTTAAATATTAATCCAAAAACAATTTAAATTCAAAATAACATCTAATTGTAAGATTAATACTAATTACGAAGTTTTGGTCTTCTAACAACCCATGTTGTATAGTTTTTAGTCACAAAAGCTACAATTTTGTATAATATTTAGAAAGTTTTTCAATTTTGATGGGTTTATGGATGACAGTGATTTTGTCATGGAACCAGAGGAGTTCTGGTTTCACATAACCCTTTTGTGGGGAACTAGAGGTGCTCTGGTTAAACATCGATGAAGGAATTCATCGATGAAATGTTGGATTGCATGATTAAGAAGCCTTGGATGACAAATCAGAGCTTCTGTATAAGCATGGGCAATCCATTATGTAGAACCAGAGGGGCTCTGGTTAAATACACATGGTGTATTCGTTATTTATGTAGCATTTATGTGTCCAGAGGCTCTGGATAGTAGAACCAGAGGCTCTGGTATGGAAAATGCATGAATATAATAGAGTTTCATGATGAATGAGTAGCTCCCCCTCAAATGGTGCATGAAGATTGGTTTTGTGTTTTAAAAACTCTCCCTAGAACCAATAATAATGATGATTGAGGTGATCAGAGGCTCTGGTCTATACAACCAGAGGATCTGGTTGTGAAGGATGATGAAAGAAAGGTATGAAATGTGGCTAAGTGTGCAAATAGATATGCATATGAATGGGTCTTTGAGACCAGAGTGCTCTGGTTCCAAAGACAATGAATCCAGAGGCTCTGGTCTTTAGAACCAGAGGCTCTGGTTGCAAAGGCGAGGATAAGAAGTATGAGAAAATGGTTAAGTGTATGTGAAAGAGTATAATGGATGGGCCTTTGAGACCAGAGGGGCTCTGGTTCCAAAGGCTTTGAATCCAGAGGCTCTGGTCTTTAGAACCAGAGGCTCTGGTTGCAAAGGCGATGAAATGAAGTATGAAAATATGGTTAAGTGCATGTGGAGTGAGAGATGGAGGGAATTCTTTGGGTTTAGAGAGGCTCTGGTCGCAAAGAGTATGAATCCAGAGGCTTTGGTCTTTAGAACCAGAGACGCTGGTTTGGAGTACTTTATTGATTTTCGCTGATTTCTTTGTATCACTTGTAGGCATAACCATGAGATATTGAGAATCTCTGATTTCAATGTTGTTGTACCGGTAACTGCACTAGGGAGCCGCCCACGTGATATTGTCCGCTCTGGGCTGCCCCGGGGTTTCCCCGCACAGCAACAACCCCTCACGGTTTTGTTTTCTAAAACGCGTCACTGGTAGGAGAAGACTCCCACTTCCTTATAAGGAAGAGAAGACTCCCTAGCCTCATCGATGTGGGATGCTCCTATATTGCTACAGGAGCGGTGGGTTTAAGGACGAGGATTTGACCTGCCGAGGGAACACCGAGTCTGCTGACCCAACAAATACTTATTGCCTTTAAGTGGTGATATTCAGCATACCCATCTTGCTGACTAGGAATAAAAATCTTTTCTCATCAAGAGCTTTTGTGAAAAAATTAGCAAGTTGAATCTCAGTGGGAACAAAGTACATTTCTATATTGCCATTTTCAACATTGTCTTTCAGAAAATGGTACCTTACATCGATGTGCTTGGTCTTGGAAAGCTGCACTGGGTTTGCAGAGATTGCTATGGCACTCTTGGAGTCACAGAGGATGGGGATTTTGTCATAATGGAATCCATAGTCCATAAGCCGAGTCTTCATCCAGAGAACTTGTGAACAACAACTAGCAGCAACCACATATTATGATTCTGCTGTGGAGGTTGAGACACAATTTTGTTTTCTGGATGTCCAACTACCAGCTTGTCCCCCAAGAGTTGACAGCTTCCAG
>NC_037544.1:21434168-21437629 GCF_001531365.2 Cynara cardunculus var. scolymus | reverse complement strand
GAAGCTGACTTCTCGAACTTGTATTTGGATGACCTTGAATACATGTTCTTCGAACTAAAAAATATGACAATCAGAAAGGAAGGAGAACTAGTAGCTCTGGAGGCGATCAAAAGATTCATTCGAAGTCATGTAAAGCTGGCAATGGTCATAGATGTACAAATGGGTCTTGAAGACAATCAACGCATTATCAACCTCAAAAGACCAAATCAAGATCTTGAAGACATTGACGGCTATCCAGTCTACATGGTTTTTGAAAATCAAGAGTTCGGGGTCATTTACTATGCTCAACTTCAAGTTAAAAAGTTCATGAGGCTCAGCGAGTTGAACAAGTATTCTGACGGTACGATTAAGCTTGTAAGAAGGGCGATGGACTCGAAGAGGGTGATGGACGAAAAGGCTACTGGATCTGAACGAATGAATTCCAAAGAAAGATACTTGCTCGTCAACGCTATCAATTTGCTTGAGGAAAATATTCAGAATAGAAATGCTCTGAGAATGTTGGAGAAAATACTTCGACTGCGCAAAACGAAGTTTACAAGAGTCCAAACTTGAATCCAAAGGGGGAGAATGTTGGGTTCAAGTTAGTGCTTAAAAGTTGTATTCAAGTTTCTCCTTAGTATAATTTCCTTGTAATAGGTTAGTCTTTACATTTCCTAGTATAAATAGGATTTACCTTGTAATTGTAATTAAGCTTTGTCATTAATCTGAAAATCAAGATTTGTTGATGTAATATTCTCTCTCCTCTCAATCTAATCATCTTCTTTCTACTTTGATGTTCATCAAAATCTATGAAGATCATACCATGTTTGTATGAAATCTGGACTCATCAGAAGTGATAAAAGATAAAAACACCCAAATATTATAAAAACATCCTAAGTTAAACTCACACCCATACAAGTAATTTAGTTAGACATAATAAAAGTAATTAAAGACATAAAATAATACCGAAATATAAATTGCATTAATGTAAAACTAAATTACAAGTACAAGGAAGTAAAATACTAGAAATTAAAGACATAAATTAAAGACATTAAATTAAAAAGCATAATAATTAAGAAAGAAAAGGGAGAAGAGAGACACTAGAGAGTAATGTCTTAGATGGTGTTGGGCACACCTCAAAATGGTGTTTGGCACATTGGCACACCATGGCACACTTCAAACTGGCTCTCGTAAACTTTTTTATATAGGGGAGAGGCAAGGGGGTAAGGACACCCAGTCATTACCAAAGGGTAATTAGTACTAGGTTAAAGAAAATACAAAAGAAAATAAAATACAATAAGGAAGACAACTCATAACAGCTGGAGGAAAAATATCTGGAGGAATCTTCAAGCTGCACGTTTCCCAAGAAGCTTTAGCAAGGCTGGAAGACTTCCCACAGTGGTGCCACAGTGGGCAGAACTGTCAGAAAAATACAGATTTTTGGAATAATACCTCTTCCTTTGTGTTTCAACATCTTTTTAATACTTTTTGGAATAAAAGAGAAAAACAAGAAAATTGAGTATTTAATAATAGCAAAAGGGAGGAAATAAATAGGAAATAACTCTTAAAAATAAGAGTTATCAAATATCCAAGAACTTGATGACGTTTGAAGCACTAAATGTTCGCCCAAACTTTCCTAAACAGTCCGAAATCCAATAATTAGATCAACTATCGGGTCTCAATAAATATAAAGTCCAATTATATCTTATGCAATGCCAATGAGTTTTTATGGATTAAAGTTGATACTTATTATTTGTTCTTAAAAATGGTCCAATATTTATGTATTTTAAGATCAAAGTCTTTTGCACATAAAGTTACCACTTGGTCAGAATGTAAATTCTGTTTCTGGAATTTTGGTCTCACAAATCACTGTCAAAAGGAACCTTTCATAAGTCATTTTGTGTCCAAATTTTGATACCACAAATGTTACTGTGTTAGACAACTTCTGTCCAAATTCTACACATTTTGGAAGTGTTTTAGTAATTCAAATGTCCAACTCATTTTCACATGTCAAAGAAATCTGGACAGATTGCATCCTGTTAAATCTGAGGTCAAATAAAAGGTCTAAACTTAATGTTTTTCAATGATTCTACTTGAGTTGTAAACTTAACTTATTAATCCAACTTCCAGAAGAAGAATTACATATTTTTATTAGTTTTTGAGAGAGTTATGTCACTTTGATGCATGTACGTTTCTGTCCAGCAACATCATTTTGCACCAGAGTTTTATGTCAAGCATTTAAATGCTCAAAACTCAATATTTTTTAGTGAAACCAAAAACAATAGAACAACAACTCATCAAAGTAAACTCCAGAAAAAGAATCAAATATTTTGGATAAGTTTTTAAGGAGCTATGTATGTTCAAAGTAGGGTTTACCTAATGTTGAAGATACTGTTGCATACTTAACTTGTTCTAAATGATTGGAGGGCCAAAACTCCTCCTTTTTATACGATTCCAGTTGGAAAAGAACCATAACTCAACAAAGTACATTTTAAAAGAAAAATCAGAGCATTTGGATTTTTATTTTAGAAGATACGGATGACACAATTGCTAGTAAACAAACTTGTCAGTTCCAAAATGCCACTTTTAATGGTTAAATTTCACATGCAATGTGGTTTTACCCCATTTCCTTGAGTTCTAAGTTTGTAGATCATAGATTATCACCATTTTGAATACATTTTCACGTCTTTGATGAATAATCTCTCATCTTAGATTCTCCAGAAAATTTGAGCTCAAAAAGAAGAAAGAAATGTGTAGAAAATGAGAAATAATGTTGAAAAATACAAAGATAATGTAACTAATCTATTACCTTTTGCTTGCTACTATTTGAAGACTTGAATATTCTTCAAGATGACGGGATTTAAATTTGTTTAGGGAATGAATTCTGCTGGAATGGATGGTTATTGAAAGAGAGTTTTTGAGAGAAGGAAGCATGCAAAATGAAGTTCTAAATGAGAGATATCAAGAGAATGTGGGTTTTTATATGTGGACCAAAATGAAGGTAAGTGGTCGGCCTTTTAAGGCCCAATCCCACTCATAATGTATATTTTTTAAAAAAATAATAAGCCTAATTATAGTTAAAATAAATACAATTTGTAAATACTGATAAAAATATCAGTATTAGATCAAAATTCTAAATGTTTGTAAAATTATCTGGACATTCAAATTGGACTTTTATATTTTAATTTTGGATTTTATAATATTAACTTTATTATGCTTGGAGAATTTTTAATGTATTTGGCATTACATAAGTTAACTTTATCAGTTATCTGTCGAAACAGAGTTTTCTGAACTATATTTTTGGAAACTAAGGCAGATGAGTTCTAATCAACATGACTAGATCTTAATAAAATATAATTCTAAATATAGAAACTCTAAAGATGCTAACCTGACGCTACAAAAAGGACGGATGTCACAGATATCGATATTTTTTTTTAAATTTTATGATATTTTTAAATATATATTTTATTCAAAAATAAAAA
>NC_037544.1:21430134-21433642 GCF_001531365.2 Cynara cardunculus var. scolymus | reverse complement strand
ATTATCTTTATAAGAAAATTATATTATTAAATCAAATATAAATTACTTCATTATTGTAACTAAATTAAATTATAAAAAATGAATTAAAAAATTACACAAAAAATGAGGAATTTTAAATAGTTAATTTGATACTAATATCGATATATTTTTATGAAATTTGTATGATATCTTCAAACTTATATTTTATTCAAAAATAAAAACATAATCGTTTTTTTCAAAATCACATAAAACCATACTATAACATCGACTGAGATAAATAATAAAGTGAAATATTAAAATCAAGATATATCTCGTTACATTGCGCGGATACACTTCTAGTTTAAAAAAATTTATACAATACATTATATTTTCAGTTTTTATTCCTCAATTGATAGCGTTATCTAAATTTACAAAATTTCGAAATCCTTCAAAAATGTAATTTAAAAACCTAAATCTTTTTTCGACTTGCTCAATGTTGTCCAAAACTCCGACTATTGTTGGACTAATATAACTTTTCCATCAAAGTTTATTTTATTTTAGAGAAAGACGTTTTTTTTAAAATTCCATATAGTAATTTTTTTAAATAATTTATATTTGTAGAAATTTCATTTTTGGATATTGATGTTTTGTTTTTTTAGTTTAAAGCTCATAAGAGGTCCAAACCGTCTAAATCGATAAGACCTTACCGCCTTTTTATGATTCACTTTAAACGGTTTGGTCACTTGCTGCCAAACCGATTTGACAATTTTCCTAAACCGCGATTGAAGTTTGGTTTGTGGTTTGGTGGTTAAACAACCCAAATCAGACCACAAACACCCCTAATTTGCATTTAAACCTTGTCTAATCATGGGGTGGTTCAAATCATGACAAAAGTTGTGTGAGAATAGGAGTTAAAATGAGAAAGATAAGAAATATTCAGCACCTTTGATCATTTTTAATCTCACCCCCACACCATACTTCCACTTCTCACTCGAACTGATCTGGTGGATCTTGATTCTTGGTACATTTCATTATTGTTGATCTTTAATTATGATTGATACAAAGTAAGGATCCTTATTACACTTTTTACCATAACTTTCATTTTCAATAGAACCTAACATTTCAAATCATACCAAAAAGAATTAAGATATTAATAGAATCAACAATTATAACAATCAAGGTTATATTTTGTTTGGTACGTTTAAATAAATTTTTAAATTTGCTATAAATTGTATAAAAATTAAAAAAAAATGCTATATTGACAATTTAGGATCGTTCGGGTTCACACAGTGGGCACAAAGTCCCCACAGAGTCGGTCCAAATGCACGTCGACACTATGATCGCTTGCAAGTAATAGAGTGGTAAAATACCAAGATCGTTTCCACAGGGAGTGAATTACTGAGAATCAAATACTTTCATGAACTTTTTAATCATGTTTCTGTTTGTGAATAAAAGTTGGATTTTTATTTATAAAAAACTTTTAAAAGACGAAATGAACGAAATGAACTTATAGACTAAAAAATGGGCATGGGTGTAAGTGTTCTTTAAGATAAAATCAACAATATAATGGTTAGAAACTTATGATTGTTTATAAAAATTTCAATCTCTCCAAAGTGAACATTATAAAAAGTCCCTACAAAGTTCTCACTCTCACCACTTCGAAACTTGTTGATTTAGCTAAACAGAAGAAGAAATATAATTCATACTCAAATATTTTTGTAATATGAATAACTAATGCTTAATCCTTAGCTAAATACATACAAAATTCGCGTCTCTACGTAATTATCAAAGACTCTCTCGAGTTATTTGTGCATCATTTAAGCCGTATTTCGAATCTGCCCATCTCTGGGTCTATGATCTAATATTAATACTTCAAAGTGATCGAATTATCTGCGTCGTGTTTAAGTCTTGTCTTAACTGACCAAGTTTACGAAGTAATAAAGAGTAAAAACACTCAAATATTGTATAAAAATCCTAAGTTAAACTCACACGCACACCCATGCAAGCAAATTAACTCATAATAGACATAAGAAACATAATACAAGATAATAAATAATATTGAAATGTAACTTTCATTAAAATAAAACTAAACTCTGTTCCCACAGTGGTGAGACTGTGGGCAGCAGATTACAACTTCAATACAAGAAAATGAAATGCTAAGCTAAAATTAAAAGAAGAAGAGAAGAACTTCATTTGGTAATGCTTCTCAAGATCATCTTTAAAGTGAATCCAATGCCTTTTTATATAGGAGAGGAAATGAAAAGGATGAAGCTTTTTACCCAAAGGAAATTAAGCACACACAAACCTTGGGCAAAGACCATCAACAACTAATTTAAAAATCCAAAATACAACTTCAACAAGCAACTCCAGCTGTAGGAGATCTTTGGACAAGATCATCAAGCAAAACATCCTCCACAAAGTAGAAGACTAACAAAAATTCATGAACTTCCCATAGTGGTGACATTGTGGGCAGTTGCGAGAAAGTGCATATTTTCGGAATAAATTTTTATCCTTTGTGTTTCATCATTCTTTTTAAAACTTTTAGAATAAACGGGGAAAATAAAGAAATTAGGTATTTAAAATAAACAAAAATGGATGAAATAAATAAGAAATAACTTTAAAAAAGGAAAGTTATTACACCCCCAAACTTGAGGTATTACTTGTCCTCAAGTAAAGAAAATGAAAGGAATAAGATAACCAAAAGGAACGAGAAAACACAAAACTTACAGAGGGGCGTTAAAATCTTGTCAAAATCAAATGATGTACGACTTCCTTTCTTTGATCTTTGAGGCGCAAAAATTAATCGGTAGGACTTATCAGGTTAGTGTATTTGGCTATAAAATATTTCCCCAAACTTGTCTAAAATAACAACATGCTTTGAATGATTTCACTCTATCACATCTTTTTGTTGTACTTTTGACATTTCTAGAAACCCAAAACTTGATTTGATACTATTGATCTTTGGGTTAAAGCATTTTTCTTTATTTATTTTTGGTGTCTTCCAATTTTTCGAAGACAATTAATACTTTATTTATTTATTTATTTTATTTTATTTAAAAACCCCTTGGAGTACTTACTCCCCCAAACTTAACCCGAACAATGACCGCATTGGAGAACCGTGATAAAGTGTTTTGGCTTGGTAACGAGGAAAAGTACATCTGCTTCTCACGTTCTGTGAATAACCGGGAACTACTTTAGGTTTAGGAGTGTCAGCTCCAGGCTAGAGAAAAACTTGATCCTCTTCCCCAGGGATCCTCGATAAGGGAACCCTAGGAGAGCCGTCGACTCCAACTATCCTCTAATGATGAACAAGTATGGGTATGTTAGGACTGAAAGTCAGTGTAAAATTGTATTTGTCTTGAAAGTTACTATTGTCTATAATTAAAATAGACATCGTGTTTGACTTTGTATGTAAGGTTTGACTTTGACTAGGACTTTATAGTTTGACCCTATAAATAGGGTGTTTGTCTTGTAATTGTGTAGGAAGCTTATTGTAAAAAATTCATTTACGTAAAGAAATGTTTGACCAAGTCTAGAGCATTGACTTTCT
>NC_037544.1:21428023-21429294 GCF_001531365.2 Cynara cardunculus var. scolymus | reverse complement strand
CGATTGCTTAATAAAACTTTTTGAGATAATTATTAGGATCAATTTGATGCTAACAATCTCCCCCCAAAGTTTTATGAAGCAAGCATCTTCATGAAGTCTTCAGGTCTTCTCCCCTCTGCTTTCTTGATTAAAGCTTAGTGTGCTTGGTCTGGATGGAAAATTCAAGCTCTCCCCTGGATGTAGCTCTTTGTTCTTCAATTTCAACTCTTAGATCAAATATGATTCAATGTGAATGCAGCACCACTGATTGCACAAGATGCAACTTTAATCTGCCCACAATCCAGCACATTCTTTGAAGCACAGAATAGCAACTCACCCCAAAAGTAGCAAATTCATCCAAAAAGGGATAGATAAATGTGTGAATTACTTGACAAAACAGTGGAAACAGTCTTATGACAAAGAAACTTTCATTGAACCGCAAGTTGAGTAGGAATTCAGCTTTAGAGCTTGATTCAATTGAGGATAACTTGAATAACCGAAGCAAACACCATCGTTATTAAGAAGAGAGAAGAATTAACATTTAAGCTTTATGACTTCAAGAAACAGCARRTCAATTCAAAGAAAATTGACADAATTGCTGTTAATGCTTCTAAGGGCAAAACATGAAGGAATTTGCCATAAACATGTAGGATTGGTGATTACAGGCAAAGAAACTTTAAGCTATTATAGATTCAAATCCACAAAAAGAGAGAAGATGAAAGAATACTCAAGATATTGGCGATAAATATAKGTTTGGCAAATAAAACGCCAATTGCCTTAGGCTGTGAGTACCATGAACTCATGCTAAAATGCCTACGCGTAGATTTGACAAAATCAAAGTTCAATAAGTCGACTGACTCCAAGAAACTCTATAGACCTAAAGATTCAAGATCAAAATAGGTTCGAATTCATCCAAGAACAAATCCCTTAAAAGGAATTTGATTAAAACAATTAAACATATGATGAAATCAGAGTTTTTGGGACCAAACGCAGTCGAACAGGAAGCAGTTCATGAGAGTATTTTTCAAGAAAATTGAATCTATTGCCAGAAAGATCGTATCGATAGAAGTTAATCGATTTGGCTCTGACACCACTTGTTAAAACCCAGATCTGACAATAGAACAATTTAGTAAGGAAATTCAAGAGAAATTTGTAGAAGAAGAAGATGAAATAGAAATCGACGGCGCTTTCTTTATTGAATGGAAAATTACAAACTCTCAAGAACCCTAATCAACTCTCATGAGATGTATCTGAATCTATGTGTTTACAATGAATTCTCTATTTGCTCTCGT
>NC_037544.1:21408753-21427432 GCF_001531365.2 Cynara cardunculus var. scolymus | reverse complement strand
TTTGGCACAACAGCATCTTCAGATGTTCCATTCTTAGCCTCGATTGCTTAATAAAACTTTTTGAGATAATTATTAGGATCAATTTGATGCTAACAGATTTGATTGTTGTTTTTCAAGATTTGATCGTTTTTAGTTTTTTTTTAAAGTTTTTTCGTGTTCTTGAATTTTTTTTTTAATTTAGTGTTTTTGATTCATTTGTTTTAAATTTTTTTGAAGTTTTTGTGTTTGTGTGTTATTTCTTTAATTGTTCATTTTTTTTGGCCCAAGGCCCATCCGGTTTATACTATACATCTTGACTTGATAAGTTTTCATCGACCAAGGCCCAATCGATTTAAGAAAATCTCATCTGGTTCATCTCCTTCAAGCGATTTAGTGGTTAAATCGAACACAACTCGTGCAGACTATAATCTAAACTGGACACAGCTTGAGAAGACTAGGAAGTTCTTCATTATTTTGAGTGATTTAGTGTTTTAATCTCCGACTATTTGAGCGATTTAGTTGGGTTATCCGCATACAGCTTGAGCGGATTAAGAGTTTATCGCACACATTGTAATCGATTTAGGAATTATATCGCAGACTGCTTGATCGGATAAGAGACTTCATCACTGACTGTTTGAGCGATTTAGAAAACCTGTTTGAGCGATTTAGGTCACATCTTGATCGATTTAGGATTGCTTCTTGACCGGACTTCATAAATCGCTTGTCACAGTGAGCGGATTTGATCGGATTTCATCTTCCTCGCATAAAGGACTTGCTGTTTTGTTCGATTTGTTCTAAATTCGCTCATAGAACCTATTCAATTTCATCTTTATCACAGATTTCATTAGTCGATTTCACTTAAATCGCTAACTATAGTGTCCGATTTCTTGCAGTTTCATCCGATTTTCTAATCCGAACATAGCCGTGACAGAAGTTGTTTATCGAACAAAGCCATCCGATTTTGATTTAAATCGGCTACTGTAATAATCAATTTAGGCTTCGCATTGAGCGATTTAGACTTGGCTTTGAGCGGATTGTCTTATCTGGGCTTGACCGGATTCTGCTAAATCGCTCAAGGTCTTGAAATAGGTTTGGTCGGATTCACTAAATCGCTCACCATTGTGACTTTAAATCGCACGAAGAAACTCTAAATCGCTCACAGGTAAAACAGGTAAATCGCTCACCTTGCTCATCAGATTTAGGTAAATCACTAACTCTTAAACTGATTTCACCTTACTCACATCGTATCCAGGTTTGTTAATCTTTCACAGCTTCTGTCCAGATTAATTTTTGTTTTGAACTGTTGTAAATCACTCAGCTGTAATCGATTTGTGTAAGTCATCTAACTTGAGCAGACTAGTCTTTATTCAAAGACATCATCGTTTTCTACCTAAATTGCTCACTTGCTGTTTTTGATCGTTCAAGGAATAGTCAGATTTCATACTTGGTCACAATTTTAGTGTTTCATTTTCTAATCCGATCAGTGTTCTGTCCATATTTTGGGTTTCATCTTCCAAGGGATTGTAAATCACTTGCTGTTTCAATTGAGTTTGAGTTTAATTGGCTGACAGTTACATAGCTTAGCCTACTCGATTTAAGCCTTCATCTCGCAAGCTTTTAACTGTAGCAATCAATTTCAGTTGACATAATGGTTTCTTGTTTCGAGGGTAGTTCTGATTCATCTTTCATTAGGAAAGGAAACATAATGAGTACTTGGAACCATATAAGGATTGTGTGCAGGGGTAGGTGATTTTTAAAGATTATAGGAAACATAAACAAAAAGGAGACTGTTTTGATCTACATTGGACATTCACTGCACAGGTACCTGTTTGACATGTTTGATTTCATCTAAATAGCTGACTTTGATTGAAACAGGTTTAAGTGAAGTATTGGAGTTGAAGAAAGCTTTTCTATAATTTGGTTTAGTATCAGACTTGATTTTGGTTTGGATTTGGTCTCTTCTTGTTCTAAAATGCTCACGGTTTCTTCCAGCTTTCTTCATTTTAAGTTTTAATATTGTGAGATATGAGACTGATTTTTTGTTACTGTCAATAGGCAATTCTGGAATAGGGGGAAACAATAATTGAATGAAACAGTGATTAAGGTTTGATTTGTGATTTCTTAGACTTTCATTTAGCCAGAGGTGATTTGTGAAGCACTGCGTCCAGATTTAATCTTTGTCTGCTGTTTGAACTTGCTTTTGAGGTTGTGGCAAGACGTTGCTGTCTCTACAAGGGATAAACATTTCTGTGATCTGCACATTGCAAACTTGAACGTTTCAAGATCCTTGATATACACACAGCAGAGTATCGAAGAGCCGAGAGAAGTTCTTTGTGCCAGCAAATTTTGACAAAGTCTAAGCATACAGTGAAGAGAGTTCATATCAGTGAAGCTACATTGTGATTATATTTA
Source organism: Cynara cardunculus var. scolymus (assembly GCF_001531365.2). NCBI lineage: Eukaryota > Viridiplantae > Streptophyta > Magnoliopsida > Asterales > Asteraceae > Cynara > Cynara cardunculus. The sequence continues at coordinate 21,425,041 of NC_037544.1, read as the reverse complement.
GACTTGTGCTGTTATTGTAAAACTTTCTCCTGTTTTGGACTTGGACAGTTTTATTTTTAGGTTTATAATTGTTTGTGGTTTTAAATTTTGTTTTAATCTTTGGATCTTTGTTTATCTGTTTTGCATCGCGTAAACTGTTTTTAATCAGTTTTAACTGTTTTTAACAGTGTTTAACTGTTTTCAACAGTTTTGACTGTTTTTTTACTGATTTTGACAGTGTTCGTTGTTTTTGTCTATTTTAGTTTTTTTTTCCTGTTCTTTTTGAGCGTAATTGTTTTTGATTTCTTTTTATCTGATTTCATTGCATTAGATCTTGTAATTGATCTATCTTGTTTTTGAAAATGGTAGCTTTTTACGAGAGAGATTACAGAGAGCTTAAAGAAAAATACGATAAACTAAATTCTGAGCTTAACAAGAACATATCATGGACAATTCGTCTGACTGATTATAATGAGGGAGAGAAAGAAGAAAAGAGAGTTTTGCAAGAAAAGTTGAACGATATGATGAAAACTGGTTCTAATTCACAAGAGACAGTTTGAAGAAACAAATCGAAGAATTAACAGCTAAACTGCATAGATCTGAACTAAAAGTTGATTTTTTGGAGAGGAATAAAGGTTTAGAAATTAAAAAGGTTTTAAATGCAGAGAGAAAGGAATTGGAGAAAGAAAAGAAAATATTTATTAATTTCGAGAAACGGTTTCGAGCTGAACGTATATCTTATGAGAATAAGATAAATTCTCTTGAACTGAATGCTAAAATACTGTTAAAGCAAATCTCGGATTTTGAGCAGCTGATCATCTTGGAACGAGCCAAGAATGATAAAGAAAAGAAAGACATCTCHGAAGAMTGTCAGAGTCAATTACAGAAATTATCTGAAAGTATTGATCTAAAGCAGAAGGCTTTAGACGAAGAGAAGAAGCAATTTGCTCTTGAGAAAAGAAATACTTCAAAGAAGTATACAACAATTGCTAAAGAGCTTGCAAATAAGAAAAAGTGGCTTGACATCGCCTCGGAGAATGACAAGAGCAACTCAGATGAAGAGAAATGAGAATTGATAAATCAAAAGAGAAAATTTGAAATGCTTCAAAAGGAGTTAGAAGGTAAACTCCTGGACACTACAAGCAGATTGTCTGATCTAAAGGCAGACCTTGAAACTAAGATGAAGATGAGAACTGAACTTAAAATTAAAATATTTAGTTACTGCTGAAAGAGACCAGCTTTTACAAAAAGTCAAAGACTTTTCGTGTGCACAAAGCTTAATTGGTTCTCCATCACAGTGTAAAACTAGCTTTTATGACTGTCTCAAATCTAACAGTTATTCTAGCAGCCCTAAATCTACTATTTCTAAGAACTATTCTCGTTCTTCTAATCAGTATTATCAAGGGTATGTCATTGGATCACCCAATTATCATTCAAAAGTTAAAAGCATTTGGGTTAATAAAGCTGATTCTGTTTCAACTTGTACTCCTGTTGCAACTAATAATCTTCCTTGTTTTGTGAGATCCAATTCTGACTTGATATATCTTAGCAAGAAAAGAATCATGTGCTCCACATGCAAATCTACAGATTCTGTGAACAAGAAGGTATACAACAGTCGGAGTACGAACAACAAAGATCAGAAGGACTGGAAAGGTAAGAACAGGTATGATCATGATAACTGGTTTGGATCATATTATGTATATAATCATCCTGTTAATAGTGCTGAAAAGAAAATATCTTATAGAAATAAATGGTTTGGAAATTACAACATACCCCAACCTGATACTAACAAAATAGGAACCAAGTTCGTTTGGGTACCAAAATCTACTTAATCTGGTTTTGCAGGTGTGTCAATTTTGTGCTGATCAGAATATCATATCAGTGATACACCGATGCAGGGGGAGTTGTAATCTATTTCAAACAAGGCTTCTGAATACATCAGTTCAGGACCCGCGCGTTACCGAGTGTGGTTTCTAAACACCCAGTTTAGAATCCGTGCTTAAAATGTTTCCTTTTTAATTTTTGAGCTTAACTGCAACATTTCTATAATTTACTTTCTAGGGGGAGTCTCTAGAAAGTTCAATAAATGTTTTTTTGGAAGTGAATAATTTTTTTGGAAAGGAGTATATTCTCTGAACAGGTATTTCCTGAGATTTTACTTGTGTAATTTATCGTCGTACATAACTCCAATACCTGTTTCAGCTATTCTTCATACTGTTATTATCACGTCTCTTAAAATGATAATCATTTTCGGTGATAATATGCTCGTTTGTATTCAAATTTGTTTTCTGATATTTTTTTATGATGATTGATATACTTTCAATATTTTTTTTAATATCAGAATTTGTAAACTCGTTCTTACAGATCTTCATTCAATTCTCTCATATATCGAATAATTTGATTGTTGTCGTATCACCCCTTTGTTTGATTGTGCTTCAAAGCCACATCTAGATCAATTTTTATATGATCATTGTGCTTTATTTGCAATAACTTTTTGATCAATCATTGTGATCAACTGTGCATACTGTAAACTTTAGGAGGGACTGAGTGCTTATCAGAAATACCTCTATGGAATGTCAGAACCAACAAACCTACCCAAGAGGACAACCATATCTGAGTGAGCTTTATATACAAAAGGGTTTGTGTGCTGAGACTAAAATGAAAATGAGAGGGGTAGCTGTTGTGAGCTAAAAGAAAAAATCGAAGGTGAAAGCGGGTGATTTGTGTAGTCCACACGGTTTATCTTTTTGAGCCTAAACAGAAGCATTAGTTGCTTTATTTTTCTATACTACATAGATTTAGTATTTTATATGTTAATTTGCCAAAACATTCATAGATATGCTATTTATAAGCTATCGATGATTGAATGGAAGACCTGGTGAGATGAGCATAAAAAAGTCTCATATATACAGTACATCCGTTGTACTGAGTATCATAGGCCAATCTTTTTATAAGATTGAAAACAATTTCATTCATTGAAATTGGCTGTTACCTTCCCATTCCCTTAGTCTGAAAAGATTAAATAAGTGGATTTGCAAAGATCTACTTACAATTTCATGAATTGACGGCTTACGCGAAGAATTTCATTCATTCTTGTGTATGATGGAATGATTCTCATTTCATCATAAGGGGGAGTATGTAATTAATGAATGAATTATTCATTTTCGAACATTATAAAGGGAATCTGATGTAAAGATCAAGGGGGAGTAACTTCGAAATTGGCAAAAGACTCAAAAGAAGTGCGACTGGAAATGATTATGACGATTATTCCGATGCTAAAAGACTGAGAGATGTTGAATGTGAAGATCCATTTTACAACAGTTTACTGAAGATCGTGTCTGAAGTTTGTTATTGTTTCTGATCTACATTGTCAAAAAGAGAAGATCATCGCGGTTCTACATTCGAGGGAGAGAATGTTAAAAGATCTATCTCAACAGATAATTGTCTGAAGATTTCAAGTGAAGATTGTTTTTGATGTTTCTGAAGAAGTCATAAAGAACATAAAGAGACAAAGTTCAAACGAAATTCATCACGCGTAAATTTTTTCAAGTCTGAATATAAAGGGGGAGAATGTTAGGACTGAAAGTCAGTGTAAAAATGTATTCGTCTTGAAAGTTACTATTGTCTATAATTAAAATAGACATCGTGTTTGACTTTGTATGTAAGGTTTGACTTTGATTAGGACTTTATAGTTTGACCCTATAGATAGGGTGTTTGTCTTGTAATTGTGTAGGAAGCTTATTGTAAAAAATTCATTTACGTAAAGAAATGTTTGACCAAGTCTAGAGCATTGACTTTCTCTCTTAACTCTCTGTATGAAGTTCTTAATGTTCATATCCAGATCTGCCATTGTTATTGAAGGTTTATGAACATTGATCATAACAGGGACACACAAGGTACATTCCATGCAATGGCCCAGGACGAGGCGGTACTTGTGATATTTCAGATTTTCATTAGATATCTTACAACTAGAATCCCTTACTTTAAATTTCCAAGGACATGCAAAAAATTCAGCCAAAAAAATGAAAGACGTCGTACGTCTTTTTAATTTTTGCAAACCCAAAAGAACTCATTAAAAAATTGTACCTGGAAATAATGAACAAGACCACAAGACCACTAAAAATATCAACGCCTAAATGTGTTAACAAAAGATCAACGTGTTTAAGCTACACCAAATATAGAGCAAATTGCCAACAACCGTGTATCTCAACACAAAAGACGCGGTTGGAAAATGTATCATATACCCAAAAGAGCGATGATAAAGTTTCAAAAACAATGATGAAACACCAAGGATGAAATTAATCCGATTTATCCGCTTCACCTTGATTGCCCGAAGGCTGACCTGTAGCATGGGAATTGGAAGTCCGATGCATTTTTGGAAGCCGAACTTGTGGTGGACAAAGACCTCCGGGGAAACGCGGTAAATTGGCAGCCATCCTCACATTTTTGCCAAATACAAAACTTGTTCACCACTCTATTCAATCACGTGTATATGCCCAGAATATTTCCGAACAAGCGGCCAAGTCAGCAACTCTGTCTTAGCTTTGGTGATCCGCTTAGTGATCTGATTCAAAGCTTCAACAATAGCCCCCATCTTTTGATTTCATTCTTCCCATTGCCTAACCATCATAGAGAGCCAAATTTCGTAACCGTAATCGGTAGCTGAAGGTGGAATTGGTGGTATGTTGGAAGTAGTCGTAGGGACAACCACATATGCTTTGGAGGATGGAACCGTATTGACGTCGAGCACATATAGACTGTTTTCAGCAGGTCCAAAAGTGGTTTACTGGCCAGTAGCATCATCTATCAAATCATCATTCTCGTTTGTTGGTTTATGCATTCAGTTCACAGTTCCTTGGTTAAGCAACAGATGATTGAAGGAAATCACATAATTCTAAGAGGCCGGTACTTTAGCAGTCGTTAGTAACCTCATGATTAAACTTGGAAAAGTCATACGACTACTAGCACATATTGTGGCAGTCTGTATGGTAGAATAAACAAGTGCACCCACATCGATCGGTAGCTCCTTGATAATGCAATAAATCAAAATGCATTTGGCTCGAGATAAAGTACGATCATGCATTGATGACAATGATGTTGTGCTGAACAAATTGAAACCATAAAGCAACCTCTAAAGTTAAATGGCCTGACATGAGGATCTTCCGCTGGTTATCACGTGACTAGTCGTGACCAAGCAATGTAAGTGCCTTGGCAATTTCCTCCTCGGGCACATCCACACCGCCATCAATAAATTTCCGATAAAAACAGATAAAGGGGGGCAGTGAGTCCGAGCACCAAATTAAGCTTTGGGGCTGTCCAGTCGACTCTTGTTCCTTTAATGACAATGATGTCATTTTTTCGATCATGGCATAAAATTCTTTCACTAAAGTCTCGTTAATTTTACACGGAATAGAGACTATATGTTCCTAATGGTGGGCAGGTAAATGATGCTTAACACACATGAGTTTGTCGGCCAATTTCGGCTCGAAAGCTCATTCAATTAAAAACTGATTATTTTTAATGAGTGCAAATCGTTTATAAAATGTAGTAGAGTTACCTCGACTTCTTGAACTGGTTCGTTTTCATGTGGGTGTGGGACTTCCTTTTCTTCTATCTTGGGAACAAAATCATCATCGCTTTGTTCCATCACCTTAGCCTTGCCCTTTGCCCACTACTATTTTGATCGGGTTGTTGGTCCTCCCGAAGCAGTGCTCGATGATCGAGTCTGCCTCCTGACTGTTGTATACGTGGCAACTCGGGTGTTTTCTAATCGTTGACTGGCATCCACATGGTCCGGAGAATCGAACGGGAACATCTCGTCCTTACTCACCGGTTGTGAACTTTCAAAATTGGAAGTCATTTCTTCTAGGCCCTCATCCTCATAATCCTTTATCTGATTTAGGTCAAATCTAGAAGGGGGTGTGGTTGGGGAAACATGTGGTGTAGAGGCGGTGTGGATCGGTTCAATATATGGGATGGGGGTCGGTGTAGGTTATGGTGGTAGTACAACAGGGGTTTCAATTGGGGTGGTTAGGGCTAAGAAGAGGGGTTTTGAAGTGGTTGTAGTGTGGAGAGGAGGACATGAAATGGGCACCCGAGTGAGAATGGTGTGTCCTCCATCATCATAGGTGAGGACATTGATCGTCAGAGGTGATGGAGGATGAACAGTTGGCGGTGCGGTGGCAGTGGTAGAATGGAAAGGACACATAATGGCCGGTGACTGGAGAGGAGGAGCAGCAACAGTGCTGGCGATGGAGGAGCCAGCTGTTGTTGAGGACGGTGCAGTCGTTGAGACAGTCGGTTCACCGGTGTTACGGTTGTCATCGATTGCAGCTGTGGCATTTTGTCGGCGATGAAGGAGCATCGACAAGGATTCGGGTGAGGGTTCCTCATCGATTGTTTGGGTCGAGCCAGGGAAGCGATAAGGTTGAGGGAGATGAAAGGGAGGTAAAAGAGATGGAGTGGTAGGTTTCTTGGAAATGTAATTTTGAAAAAGTGATGTGAGGTGATCGCAATCACCTTTTTACTTTAAAAAAAATATTTTTGATAACCTTTGAAAACTATCCTTATGAACCGGTCATCCAAAGGTCAATGACCAAAAAGATGGTTTACATGGTAGTTTAAACCATTACCCATGGGATAACCGGGTCTTGGTTATCGCCTGAGGTATTTATTATGTGAATTAACTAATTACATGGATATATGTTTACATGAATTTAATATGTGAGTATGTGTATTTTATGCATGTGAATATATGCATAATATGTGGATATATATATATATGATGTAAATAGATGCATGATATTAAAATGTGGATGTGTGTGCATGAGTTTATATACATGCATGGGTGGTTTTTGAATTGTGTATACATGCCATATATGGGTATGTATGTATGTGGGTTTAAGCGTGTGTAGCTGACTTTCCTGTTAAGGAAAGTATAAATATTGAAAGTTGGGTATGAGGCAAGTTTTCTTGCCTCATTTGGAAAATTGGAGAGAAGAGAGTTGTGTTATCCGGAGAAGCAATCTGGCCTTGTTATTTCATCTTCTTCAACCTGAGTTTTTACATTAAGGTGAGTGATTTCTAAATCTCTTTTATATAAATTTTTGTTATTGGTTTTGGTTGAAGACTGCACATTATACTTGAATTAACATATCCGATTTTGGTCCTTTATCGGACACTATGGTGACCGGATTGAAGTAAATCAGACATAGTGATGACCGGATTGAAGTAAATCAGACATAGTGATGTCCGGATTGAGTTGAATCGGATACGTGTTGTCCGATTTAGCCCTAAATCAATCATAGTATTGTGTGGTTCAGAGAGTTGGTATTATGTAAATCGGACAAAGGTTTTGATCAGAGAAGTAGGAATACGATCAAGAGTTGTTCAGTTTAGTCATAAATTGATTAAGGGTTTACCCGATGTAGTATAATCCGATTATGCTTTGATCAGACTTGTTTTAATGTCGTCTGGATTGATAAATCAGACAAGTGGATGTTGTCCGGATTCGTAAATCGGACAAAGGGACTTGTGTTGTCCGAATAGCTTGTCCGGATGATCATTTTTGGTATAGAAATTTATAAGTGTTGGAATCTCTGGAATTTTCACAATTTAATAATTATTGGGTTTAAATACGTTATTGTGAAAAGGGGTATTTTATATCTTTTAAAATGAAAAGATATGTTTCTACCAAGCGTGGTGACTTAAGTCTGTTTTGGTATGAAACCATATTTTGGGAAATGTTTCTACCAAGCGTGGTGACATATGTCTGTTTTGGTATGAAACCATATTTGGGGAAATGTTCCTACCAAACATGGTGACGTAAGTCTGTTTTGGTATGGAACTGGATTTTTGGAAATGTTTCTGCCAAGCGTGGTGACGCATGTCTGTTTTGGTATGAAGCCTATTTTAAGATGTAGTTCCCTCAGACGTGGTGACATTTGTCTGTTCTGACATGGAACTGGGTAATGGGTACTTTCAGATATGGTGACTTATATCTGTTCTGGTAAGTAACCCTGTTCTTATGGAGGAATAAGGGTGGCATATCAAGGAGAGGTGTACATTGGAATAAGGGAGGCATTGTCATATGTGGATATTATTATAACTCTTATTATTATTACTAATTAAAGTTAATAACTTTGAATCATCATTTCTTCGTGACTTGATGAATTAAAGATTATATTCTTATTAGAAATAATAATTTAGATGTTATTGAGAAGGGAAAATGGTTTGTCATAAGAGGCATTTATTGCCTAAAAACTTTCTATTAATATTGTAATACATGTAGAGGAGTTCTGGTCTTTAAACTAGAGAGACTCTGTCCCGTTGAGTCAGAGAGACTCTAGCCCGTAGTGTTAGAATTTCATTTTGGAACTCTAGATTTTTAAATAGATGCATTTGCATCAAGAACTGATATCAATAAGTTGATCTTATTATTCTTCATATTGATAACTGTAATATTTGACTGAAATGCAAATATTTCTGGGTAAAGTTATTTTATCATGTTTTGGTGTTTATCACCCTGCATATGCAAAGAAGGGATTTACTCACTAGATCTTTCTAGTCTAACCCTCATTTTCTGTTTAAAAAAAATATGCAATGCAGGAACTACGGGGTCAAGGGATATTAAGAGAAAAGGGAAAATTTGATTATTTTCCTTACTTGATATCTGCTTTTGAAGATCTGCATGATATTGCTTATTTTGGAAGATACATGCTGTTACACATGTGATAGTACAGGATTTTATTTCAGGATTTTTCATATGTAAATTCTGTACATATAAGAATCCTTGTACTATTGGGACCATTGTGGCGTAAACTGTATTTCTATGCAATGAAATATGTGTAATATGCAAATGTGGTGTTTGGGGGTGTTACAACCCACTTCTCTTTTTGATAAAAAAGATGTCCAACTTGTAACTAGGTTAAGCTTAAAACATTTTCCAAAATGTGCTCCCCCTCAAAATTTGCACAAACTAATTTTCAAAGAAAAACAACTCTTCCCCTCGAAAAAAAGCTAACAGATAAAAAATTTGTAAGTTGCTCCCCCTCAAATAAATATATCGGTTAAAAGAAATTTCTTTTTTTTAAACTAGCTCCCGCTCAACCAGTAATTACCTTACTGAGTTCTTTAAGTCTAAAAACATCAATACCAATTAGTAACTAAAAAACTAGACTATGTACAACAAAATGTACATAAATAGACTTCGAAAATATAGGTTTTTCTTAGAAGAACTTCAAGCTTTTAGATTTAACATACCAAGCTTGGAGACAAAAATTTTAATATCTGTTTTCATCCAGTGCTTTAGTAAATAAATCAGCTAGTTGAAACTCCGTATCTACAAAGTACAGTTCTATTGTACCTCATTTTACATGGTCCATAATGAAATGATACTTGATATCAATGTGCTTTGTTTTCGTATGTTGGACAGGATTGCAAAAATAGCTATGGCACTCTTGGCGTCACAAAATATGGGGATCTTTGTGAAGCTGAAGTCGTAGTCTTTTAACTGTGTGCACATCCATATGACTTGTGAGCAGCAACTAGCGGCAACAATATATTTAGCTTCAGGCGTCAAGGTGCATATTCAGCTTTGCTTCTTTAACGCCCAGTTCACCTGTTTGTCTCCCGAAAATTGCACATGTCCGAAATTGCTCTTGCGATCCAACTTGCATCCAACATGTTCGGCATCAGAGTAGGCTCTTAACTCATATCCTATGTCCTTAGGATACCACAAGCCAAGATTAGAAGTACCTTTCAGATATCTCAAGATACGTTATGGAAAGTAAATGGGATTCCTTATGTTTAGCTTGGAATCTAGCATAAAAATGTATTGGAAACATAATATCTGGTCTACTAGCAGTTAAATACATCAAAGAACCTATCATCCCTTTATAGGTTTTTAGATAAACATCTTTTCTGATAGGATCAAAGTCAAGCTTAGAATCGGGTGCCATCGGAGTTTCCATAGAAGCACAATTTTCCATGTTAAATTTTGTTAACATATCTTGAATGTATTTGGATTGATTTTATGAAAATACCATTAAAAAATTGTTTAACTTCAAGTCCGAGAGAGAAATTTAATTCTCCTATCATGCTCATTTCAAAATGTGACACCATGAGGTCTAAGAAATTCTTACAGTATTCTGGATTAGTAGAGCCAAAAATTATGTCGTCTACATATATTTGTATCAATATTTTTGTCCCTAACATCTTTTTTGATGAACATAATGGAGTCGATTTTACCTTTTGCAAAACCAACTTTGACGAGAAAATAAGAAAGAATGTTATACCAGGCTCACGGAGCTTGTTTCAGACCTTAGAGAGCTTTGTCCAATATATAATAGTGATCCAATTTTGAGGCATTCATGAATCCTTCGGGTTGAGAGACATACACTTCTTCTTTTAAGATCTCGTTGAGGAAGGTAGTTTTCACGTTCATTTGGTAGACTGTGAAGTTCTTGTGGGCCTCGTATGCCAAGAACATTCAGATCGCTTCAAATATTGCTATTGGTTCAAAGGTCTCATTATAGTCTACTCCTTCCTATTGATTGTATCCCTTCGCCACTAGTCTTGCTTAGATTCGAATGACAACACTATCTTCATCCTTTTTGTGCTTGAATACCCATTTGGTACTGATGATTGACTTATCCTTTGGATGTGGCATGAGTCGCCAAACCTTAAGTCATTTAAATTGATTCAATTACTCTTGCATGGCCAAGATCCAATATGGGTCTTCAAGAGATTCAAGAAGGTTGTCAATAAACATTAATTCCTAGATGCAGATCTTGTTCTCACAAGGGAAGAAGGGTCTCCTATGATTTGATATGAAGGATGATCCTTTGTCCATTTGACCATGTGAGGCAGAGGTTGAAAAGTTGTCTGATCAACGTTCGCTTCGACATATGTGCTCAAAGGTTGATCTTGTACCCATTCAAGAGACAAAGCAGTCTCTGAATTTGCAGCAGTCTGATTCACTTGAGGAGTAGAAGTAACTGGAGTTGAGATTGGAGATCTTCACTTGACGTTGAGATCTCTTCAGTCACTTGTGGAGTTACAGTGTTCAGAGTTGTACTTGATACTTCATTGGATGTAGAAGGTCTAGAGAATGAGTCTGATTCCTTCACATTGACAACTGGAACACCGTTTCGAACAGAAAGATTTTCGTCAAATTTATTTGTTCCAAAATATTCATTATAAAAGTTTTCTAATAATAAGTCCAAATAAGAAATATGAGATTTTGAGCTAGAAGTCTCATTAGGATTAGTCTATGGATTTGGACTTTGTTGATTTGCAGCACGCACGCCAGATAGTACGGTTTCTGAACCGATGTGTTCAGAAGCCAGGTCCTCTAATTCATCAAAGGACACATTGATGTGCTCATTGACTGTCTTTGTCTGCTTGTTGTAGACTCTGTATGCTGCGGACTCCTTTGAATAGCCAATAAAAACAGCTTCACCCGGCTTGGAATTGAACTTCCCACGATCATCTTTGTCATTTAATATAAAGCACCTGCAACCAAAAACTCGGAAGAATTTAATGTTAGGTACATGAATATTTTGTGATAACCGGTTCTTGGTTATCACCCAAGGTAATAAATACATGATTTTTTGTTATATGATTACGTGGAAGCATGATAAATTACTATATTTGATCATGCGAGTATGTGAACTTTATGCATAAATATATAGTGAATATATATGCATGCAAGTGTGTTAAACTTATTGAAAGCATGCATAAAATAATTATGTATACTTGAGCTAAAATGTATGCATAATTATAGGTTATGTGCATGAAGTTGGGTTATGCATGAGTTATAGTATGCATGGGTTATGGGCATGCATGTAAGGGCCATTGAGCCGCCTTACTTATTTTAGAAAGTATATAAGGAGAGTGAGACCTCCATTTACTTGTTTTGGCCATTTGAAATCTTGAGTGTAAAGTAAAAAGAGAAGTTTGACCGGATTACTCAATTGAATGGAATCAAGTGTTTGCATTTTCTAAACTAATAATGTGAGTGGTTTAATGTCCTTTAAAAGTATTTTGATTTGTATGCTGAAATGAGTTATGAATTATTACCCGGACTTGGCTTTGAATCCGACAATGTTGTCCGGACTATGTTATAAATCTGACACGTATTGTCCAGACTAGTCTTAAACCGGTCATAGTGTTGTTCGGATTAATGTGGGTGAGATTTTTGAACTATGTAAATCGGATAAAGACTTTGAACGGAGAAGTAGGAATACAGTCAAGGGCTAACCGGTTTAGGCATAAACCGGCCAAGGCTTAACCGGTGTTGTGTAAATCCGTTTGTATGATGACCGGATTTGAATGTGTTGGAAGAACATGCATATATATATATATATATATATATAAACCGAGCAAAATTTGACCGGGTTATCTTAATGTTGTCCGGATTCGTAATCCGGCCAAGAATTGGACAATTATATGTTGTCCGGATTTGTGGTCCGGCCAAAGCTTGATCGGAGACAAAGTTTGGCTAAGTCAATGTGTTGACCAATTTTAAAGTTGACCGGATTTGTATTTTGACTAAAGGTATTTTGATCAAATGAATCAATATTATGACATTCTTTTAATATGATAAGGGAATGAGAAATCTTTATAAAATAATTTGAAGCTATTTTGATAAAACATGAATAATATTTCATTAGGACGTTTGTGACTTCAGTCTATCCTAATTGGAAATATTTTGTAAAGATTTGATGAGGAAATAAGGGTGGCATATCAAGGAGAGTTGTACCATGGGATAAGGGTGGCATATCAAGGAGAGGTGTACATTTAGATATAAGGGTGGCATTTGTATGTGCGTGTTTCGTAATATAACTCTTACTATTATATCCTTTAAGATTACCGTGATTTGGAATCTTTATTTCTTTGTGATTTAAAGATTTAGGATCATTGTTCTTACTGGAAATCATAGTCTGGGTGTTATTAAGGGAAAAGATAATGACTTATGGCCTGAAGCTGTGAATAAACCTTGTTATTGATTAAAAGGTTTAAAATGATACTATGTGAAACCTGGAAGATTCTAACCTGTTTGATTTGGTTATATTATAAGGCCGGATGATGGGCTTTGAAAAATTGATAAGGCATTGGTATTAAGAATTATATATTCATCTATTTATTATATATCAAAAGTTGATTTTAAATAATGTTTTGATGATCTTCATCCTGCAATAACATAGAAAAAGGGATCTCACTAGACCTTCCGGTTCAACCCTCATTTTGTGATTTTAAATATGTATTGCAGGAGGTTCTGAAGGCAAAGGAACGGGAAAATGAGAAATTTTCCTGTATGCATGTCTATGTGAAGATTTGATCATGATATATCTAGTTTTGGTAGTTAAATATGGATTAGTACAAGAAATGTATTTTAAATTTTTGGACCATGTATTCAGTAATCACATATTTCTTGTACTTGGGACCTATGTGGTGTATAAACATGTATTTCTTGTGAATGAAGTATATGTTGCATGCAATGTATGTTATGGGGTGTTACAGAAAGTGGTATCAGAGCCTGAGTTTAAGGAATTTAGGTATTTAAAGCATGATACCTAGACTTAAACTATTTCATTGCATGTTATGGGTTCCGAACATAGTTAGGACCATGGGAAACAAATATGATGGGTTGAAAGAACAGTGTGTAAGGTAAATTTTAATTACATTTGGCCAGTGTAATTATGAATTACAGGTACATATATGGACTTAGATACTACATTATATTTGGGAATGTGAATACGTGATTATTAACATTGAAAGCTGCAGATGTCTAGCCGAACAAGTAGATATGAGAGAATTGCTCGTCCTTAATCCGAGGAAAGAGAGGAATCACCTGTTAATCTTCCAACGGGTACTTCTAGAAATAGAGGTCGGGGAAGAACCAGGGGAAGGGGTAGAGGAAGAAATCAAGCACAGGGAAGGAGTCAGGCTGAGACTCATTTCGAGCATGAAGAATCTCACTCTCGGAATGTCCATGAAGAACAAGTACCTCAACCAGAGTATATAACAAGAGATATACTAGCAGAAGAGATGGGAAAGTTAAGGGAAACCTTGACATCCATCATGGGAAGACCTGCAAGGGTTGAAACGGAAAGAGTGGAAGTGCATCCCTCTGTTCCAGTTACTCACAACAAAGAGGGAGATATCAAAATGTTTTTGACTTTAAACCGCCAACTTTCTTTGGAGAAAGAGATCCAGTTAAGGCTATGTGCTGGATCAAGGAGATCAAATATGTGTTTAACACCATTAGACATCCATAAGCAGATAAAGTTCGATTTGATGTACTTGTATTGAAGTCTAATGCTGTATTTTGGTGGGAAGTTGAGTCGTTGGCCAGGACAGATGTCTTACAAATGTTATCTTGGGCATAATTTGTGAACCAAATTAAAGATCAGTTATGTCCCAAGACAGTTGTAAGACAAATGAAGGAAGATTTTCTGAAGTTGGAGCAGTGTAATGGAATTGTTCGGGATTATACTGAAAAGTTCATTGAGTATTCCCGATTTGCTGAACATTACATTTCGTCAGAATCTAGGAAGGTGGAGAGGTATATTTGGGGTTTAAAACCTTTAATCCGTGAATTTGTGATCGCCATGAACCCTACTACTTTTTCATTAACTGTGGACGCGGCATAAGTTACTGAACGGAACAAAAAAAGGCAGGCAGAGGGTAAGGTTGTTCAGAAGATGAAATGGGAAGGACCTTCGTTAACTTTCGTGGGTCAAAATCAATTAAATATGATAATAAAACTGAATAGAAGACTGATGAGAAAGTTTGTGCATGGTGTCGACAAGTTCATCAAGGTGACTATAAGGCAGACCTGAGAAAATGTTACAAATGTGGCGAAGCAGGTCACTTGTCAAGAAGCTGCTGTAATACCCCATACCACACATTGCACGTAACACATACTTCATTCACAAGAAATACATATTTATATACCATTCAGGTCCCATAGTACAAGAATCTACCATACTCAATACATGATCCAAAAATTAAAAATACATTTCTTGTACTAATCAACGTTCATCTTCCAAAAACTATATATATATATCAGGGACAAATCTTCATACAAATATGCATATAAGAAAATATCACATTTTCCCCTTCCCCTTACCATCAACATCTCCTGCAATACATATTTAAAATCACAAAAATGGGGGTTAGACAGGATGGTCTAGTGAGATCCCTTTTTCTATGTCATTGCAGGGTGAAGATCACCAAAATATTATTTAAAATCAACAAATATACGAACATATATTCGATGATACCAATATCTTATCAATTTCTAAAGACAATCATTTGGCTTTATAAATATATTCAAACCAAATAGGTTAGTATCTGCATATTTTCATATAATACCACTTTAAACCTTTTAATTAAAACAAGGTTACTCAGAGCTTCAGGTCATTAATCTGTTATCATCTTCTCCATAACATCCAGACTATGATTTCCAATAAGAACCATAATCCTAAATCTTTAAATCACAAAGAAATAAAGACTCAAAATCATAGTAATCTTAAAGTATATAATAGTAAGAGTTATATCACATAACACACACACACAAATGCCACCTTTATATCCAAAGGTACACCTCTCCTTGATATGCCACCCTTATCCCATGATACACCTCTCCTGGATATGCCACCCTTATCCCATGATACATCTCTCCTTGATATGCCACCCTTATTTTTGTTAGGACCGAATAACTCTATTTCTTGGTAAATATTACTTACTTGAATGATTGGTTTGACAGATATAGTGCAGCGGAAAAGATAATAAATCAAACAAGTAGAAATCGATAAGAACACGATGAAGACGAATGATGAACACAGGAGAAAGCTTGAAAGGATTTTCAATTAGATGAAAATATTGATAATTACAATTCTGGAAGCACACTAAATTACAAAGGCCTATACTGCTATTTATACCGGCATGTAACCGTTTTTCTGACATGACCTAAAGCAAATTAATCTAAGCCATTCGATCAAAACAAATTACAGACAAGAACACGTGATAGGCACAAGCAGCTAAAAGACCTAAGTAAAACAGCTTAAAGATAATCTACACAGAAGACATTGCTGCAGATCCTCTGTTAGACAACACAGAGGCTCTGCTAGATGAAACTTGGAAGCACGTAGAGGAAATCTTCCAGAACCTCTGTGAGACACGACAGAGGCTCTGTCGACTAAGTCTTGTAGCATTGTCTTCTCAGAGGACCAGTTCCAGAACCTCTGTGAGACACGACAGAGGTTCTGTCACTTGAGACTTGTAGCTTGTGCATCTTTTG
>NC_037544.1:21406519-21408743 GCF_001531365.2 Cynara cardunculus var. scolymus | reverse complement strand
TGAGAGCTAACAATCTCCCCCTAAGTATGAAAAAGTAAACTATGAACTTTGGGTGCAAGTGTATGACTTAATTGAATTGAAATTACAAGAGGTGATTAAACATCATCCTCTGAAAGAATTAAGATGAAAAGAATTACAAAGTAAAGAATTACAATGTAAAGAATTACAATGTAAAGAATTACAATGTAAAAAATTACAAATGTATATAATTACAAAACTTGAATGACAAAATTTGAAACATAGGCTCGATCATGGGACAGAAGAGAATCAGACTTGAGACTCTAGGAAATCGTCTACTGCATAAACAAAATCTGACTTTATAGTTCTATAGACGTCAAAGATGAACTCTCTGAAGTTGATTTGTACTCTGATTGCGTCCAAGAGAGATGACACTTCACCAACCCTGTAGTGYCTTTTATCCACCTCTGCCACGATACACTTGAATATCCAGTCCAATGTCTCTATTGAATACTTGTGCGCTTTTGTTGGGTCAAAGAATCTAAGTATCTCATCCTTGTCCAAATACACAAACCCATAAATGGGATTGTGCAGAATGGTGTTTGGATAGTACTTAGACACCCAACCTGGCCTGCTGTAAGGAGGAGTGATCTTCAGATTCTTCTGTGCTAGTCGCATCACCAACTCAAAATCCTTCTGGCTGTAGTACATCACTTGCGCACTCATAACTTCAATCAGCCTTCTGAGGGAAATTTGGTATGTTGACCTCCTCCCCATGTAGATATTAAGGATTTTGTGCATATAAATGAGATCATACATGCAGAGGTTATGTAGATCAGCATCAGTAGATGTTCCCGTCTTCTCTCCTTACAACGTATTGAGAGTAGAGCACATCCTTCTTCAATAAAGTTCTTGGAGAAATTGACACCAAAGATTTGATCATGTGGCGTGAGAAGACCTGCTCACGAGGCCTTGTAAGTCTGGATAATCAGAATTTGGCTGCGGCAGAGGGAACCCTAGTAAGCTCTGGGTCGTAGGGTGGCTCTGTGTCTGTCACAGAGTATCTCCATATAAGAATTTCCTCTGGGGTAGTAACAGGCTCTGTGCGAACGTTAAGCGTAGGAATCTTGCTCATAGACTCCAAAATCTCAGAGACCCGTCYCYCTTGTGTARACTCTGGCATCTTCTTTTCTTCTTCTTCCTCCAGGATAGGCCTCTGGGTTGATCCCTCTGCAAGGATGGGCTTAACGGTTCCTTGTAGAGCATCGAACGTACCCGTGGACGTTGTTTGTTGGACTTGTGGGATTTGGACTTGTGGGACAGCAGAAGATGTGGCCTCACCTTCTCTGACATGCATAGGCGCTCTGCCCCTCTTAGCCTGAGTCTCTGCCTTGGATTCCTTTAAGACTCTGAGGAGTTTGGGTTCATGAGCATATTTTTCTTCATTGATTGGTGCAGAGGATTCTGAGCTCGAAGATGAACCCTTCTTTGACGACTCCACAGCTACGGCCTTTCCCTTGCCTGTAGGCTCTGCAGCCTTTTTCTTTCCTTTATCAGTAGCTGTAGGCTCTCCAATCTTTACACCCTTGGCAGGTGCTCTGGCGGCTTGTTTCTTCTGTTGTGGGGCCTTAGCCTTTTTCTTTTCCTCCTTTTTCTCCCCCTCATGACGATCACCAACACGCCTGTGATCGTCATGGCTCTGGATGGCATCAGCCTTGCATGAAGTTAGGGGAGCCCTCCACAGATGACGCAGGATTCTGGTGGCTGCCTTGTACATCTTCTCTATCACCTTCTCGGCACCCGCAAAGGCATTCATTACATCAAGTTCTATTGCCCATTTGAGTTTCGAGATGGTGCTGAGGACTTCTGCACGAAGGAGTTCACCTTCTTTGACAAGCTTGGATGTGCAGTCTCTGATTAAATCATTGGAAGTGAGGATCTCCATTTTAAGTGTTTCGAGATGGCCGGTCACAGAATCCCCTAGGGCATCCATCATAGCGTCCAGTTCTCTGCGAGTTGCCAAGTGGTTTATGTTTGCCCTTGAGGTTGACGAGTTGAAACCATAGGAGACGACAGAGGAGAACATTTGCTTGATTTCGTCTCTGAACGATGAGTAGTTTGTGTAGCCTGCCAAGACGAAATCAGCTGCAAACTTGGCTGCCAATTCTGTGAGCTCGTCCTTAAGCGTTTTGATGGAGGAGGGGTTGAGGGACATTGCTTGAAAGGCCTCTGTCAAATCGTCCTTCTTGATGACAGAGCTCTGAAG
>NC_037544.1:21403291-21404424 GCF_001531365.2 Cynara cardunculus var. scolymus | reverse complement strand
TGGGTAAATGGAGAGCAGTACGTAGAGATTCGACATTAAGTTCCAAAGGTACGAGTGATTTGTTCACAGGATGAGAGGCGTAACCAACAATGGTTAGCCCGGTGTTATCCAGGGTTGTTAGGTAAGCACTCAAAAGAAATTGGGTAATGTATGTTTCAGGTGTGGGTCGAGTGGCAGTCAAAGCATTGAACAGGGGATGGTTTCTTAAGATTTCCATTAGGGTAAAGGTATTTTCAGGGAAATCGGAGGGGACGAAGAAATAGTTATTGGGTTTTTTAACCAGTACAATCTTTTCATATTTGTTTTGAACGAAGGATAAAGCATGAGATGTTAGGGCTTGTGCCTGAGTTAACTCATTGTCACTGGAGACGTTTGCAGACTGAGCAGATGCACTGGAAGAAGACATTGTTGAATGGAAGTTTTGAGAGTTGCAGGTTGCAGGTTGCAGGTTCGAATGAGAGTAAATGGAAGATATGAGAGCGTAAGGTTTAATTTGGGGGGAAGAAGGGTATTTATAGGTAAGGATTTCAAAAAATCGAACCGTCTATAGTACGAAAGGTCGTGTAATGAGTGTTTTGGGGGAAACGGTTCAAAAAGGTATGACACGCCGTGTTGGGAAGAYGCGCGATTGATGACGTGCRCTCCCGTTTTYTGACACRCGCGTGAGTGTTCTTACCCTTATCCACAGAACCACGCGCACCATATCAATAGACAAGAACTATTAAGAGAGTTCTGTCAGAGGCCTAAGGGTTACAGAGCCTCTGTGATATGTCCCGAGCCTTCTTATAAATGTTACACCTTTTTACCTAAATGGTTTTTATAAAATCCACAGAGAGATGAGTATTTGCTCAGCTCAACTCATAGAGCCTCTGTTAGAAGCGCTAGAGGTTCTGATGAGATGACCTCTGAGAACAAGATACTTCTAGCGTTTTTGCACCTTCCGTGGTTTTAAGATTTGAATAAAACTCCCCCTCTGAGCCAGCTTCCTTGGCTCCCCCTCGAATAAAAACCATTTTAAAATCCTTAAGAAGAAGCGCCACAGAAGATCCGTTCAAAGAGCCTCTGTAAACAGTCACAGAGGTTCTGTGAAAAGAGTTATGTGAACTAAAACATTTTATTCTTCTAGAGGTTTT
>NC_037544.1:21391130-21401735 GCF_001531365.2 Cynara cardunculus var. scolymus | reverse complement strand
TTAGTAACATGATGTGGTGGAACAGAGGGCACGATTTCTTGTGCAATTTGAAGAGGAGGTTGAGATGTAGAGTCTTGTTCAGGCTCTTGAGCTTCAATGGAGGTTGGAACCGTTGGACTTTTATTAAGAGAAGCTTCTTCTTGAAGAATATCAWCAGAAGATGAGACTGGAGGACTTTCAATTGTTGGTGCAGCATCTGGTTGTGAATCTTCTAGGAAAGGGGACACAGAGGTTGACGGTAAGGGAGCGTCCTCTGTGAGAGGTGTTATGGAAGGGCTTTCTGCTTGATCTGGATGGGCAACTTCGACAGAGGGTCTTTCAGGTTCTGCATCGCCTTCGTACCACTCTGTAAACAGTTGCTCGAGTTCTGGGGTGATGGTAGCGTTTGGAGATTTGTTTGTTTGGATTTTCAACTCTTCTGTGAATTTGTCCTTCGTCACTTGAAAAGAATCATCAAATCTTACATTTGTGCTAACCACCACGATTTGAGTCCTGGGGATGTAGGCTTTGTATGCTGCGGTATCCCACGCATAGCCAATAAAAATTGCATCATCCCCTTTGGGCTCAAATTTTCCCAGAGACTTTCTGTCATTCAGAACGTAGCATCTACAACCAAACACATGAAAGAACTTGATGTTTGGCCTTCTATCGAACAGAAGTTGATAAGGAGTCTTCTCGAAGCGTTTGACCACCAAGGACCGGTTCTGTGTGTAGCAGGCAGTTGAAACAGCTTCTGCCCAAAACGATAATGGAAGCCCAGAGGCATTCAGCATCGTTCGAGCAGCTTCGACAAGCAATCTGTTCTTTCTTTCCACTACTCCATTTTGTTGCGGAGTCCTTGGGGCAGAGAAGTTGTGTGTGATGCCAACAGAGGCTAGGTATTCTTCGATCACAGAGTTTTTAAATTCTGTGCCATTATCACTTCGTAATACCCTAACCTGCAAAGCATGAAGAACTTGCAATCTCTTCAAGAGATTGATTAGTACAGAGGGAACCTGAGATTTCTTACGAATAAACTCTACCCACGTAAACCTTGAGAATTCATCTATGAGTACMAGGATGTACTTCTTTCCTCCAAGGCTCTGCACAGAGATAGGACCACATAGATCCACATGAAGCATCTGTAGAGGCTTATCATAGGAAGGATCAGACTTGGATTTATGGGAAGACCTYTTGAGTTTACCCATTTCACAAGCCGAGCATAGATGGTCCTTCTCAAACTTTATGTTAGGTAGTCCCTTGACTAAACTCAGCTTAACCAGTTTGTCAAGAGTATGAAAGTTGAGATGACAAAACCTGGTATGCTAGAGCCAAGCTTCTTCATTCTTCACAGAGGAGACGAGACCAACTTCTTCTTTGCCATCTAGCGAGTCAAAGCACAGAAGGTACAAGTCTCCCCTTCTGTCGGCACGCATCACTTCTATCAATGTATCAGCCTTGTACATAATGCATTGTTTGACCTTGAACAGAACATCCAGACCGTTGTCGTAGAGTTGGCTAACACTAATAAGATTGTGTTTAAGCCCATCCACGTACGAGACCTGGTTCATCTTAATCTCTCCCTTAACGATCATCCCGTATCCCTTGATCTTTCCTATCTAATTGCCACCGAAAGCCACAGAGCCTCCTTCTTGACGCAAATAAGAAGACATAAGCTCTAATTGAAAATCCTTTGAAGCTTTCTCCTGTGTTCATTATTCGTCTTCATCGTGTTCTTATCGATTTCTACTTGTTTGATTTATTATCTTTTCCGCTGCAYTATATCTGTCAAACCAATCATTCAAGTAAGTAATCTTTACCAAGAAATAGAGTTATTCGGTCCTAACAATTGGTATCAGAGCCATAATCAAATTTTAATTTGATTATTTCTGTTCTTGGTATTCATCCTTTTTGCTCAAGAACACAGTCGTCTTCTTCATCTGTTTACCCTGTTTATTCACTGTTTTATCAATCTTCTCCTCTTTTCTATTGATTCTTCTTCATTAAATGGCAAATATGGCCAATACTTCCTTCATGAGTACGGGTTCACAGTCCAAACCTCCTACACTCATTCGTGAGGAATTTCCTCAATGGAAAATCCGAATGGTGAACTTTCTGGAGGGTATTCATCCGAGGATCTGCGAATTCCTGTATAACCCTCCTTATGTCCCAATGAACCTCATTCCAAGAGTTCCTGCAACTCAAACCAYGCCTGAAMTACYAGAGCACTACGAGCCACGTCCCGAAGCTAACTGGAGCGACGAGGACAAGATAATCGTCGAATTAGGGAACAAATGTAAATGTTTGTTAATCATGGCCATTCCTAATGACATCTTCAAATGTATCGATCACTGTCAACTGTCCATGGACATATGGGCAGAACTGGAGAAATTAATCGAAGGTGGAAGGAAGACGCTAAAGAACAATCGTTCTATTTGGATCGACGAATACTACATCTTCAAGGCCAAAGAGGGTGAGTCTCTTACGGATACATACGCTAGACTAAACACGTTGATCAACAACTGTAAAAGGTATGCTATCCCCAGAACAACAGAGGAGAACAACTCACTGTTCTTGAAGAGCCTTGGGGATGAATGGTTGAATATTACAATGTCCATGAAGGCCATCCTAGATCTCGAGACATGGACGTTAGCAGACTTGTTTGGATMTCTCAAGAGTCAAGAGTCCAAAGTTATGCAAATGAAGAGAAATCTAGGTGGCCCTCTGGCTCTAGTTGCAGAGGACGGGTGCTCCGACAAGGGAAAGGAAGGGAAGGAGGCGAAGAAGGAGAAGAAGAAGAAGAAAATGGTGCTGCTTGCAGACAGTGACAACAGCTCTGAAGAAGAAGAGATCTCCATGAAGGAGATAATGAAGACTCTTGCATTGATCACAAGAGAATACCGAAAGGGTGGAGACAGGAAGGAGTACAGAAGCTTCAATCGCAGAAGCTTCACAGAAGGAGAGAGGTCTGAGAAGAAAGAGAAGGAGCAAAAGCCCTATCAGAGGGCTGAAGAACAGAGGAAGGAAGAGCCCAAAGATGGCTGCTTCAAGTGTGGCAAACCTGGTCACTACGCTGTAGATTGTTGGTCTAAAGGACCAAGGACACCACAGAAGGGTCCGAAAGACGCAGCCTACTACAGAAAGAAGGCTGAGTTCTCTCAATAGAAGTCATTACTAGCTCAATCTAGTGAGCTAGTCAACTATTACTCAGATTGCGTCATACCCTTTTGGAGTTCAGGGTAATTTCATGACAAAATCCATTGTAATGTGATCCCACATCCGTACAGGAATCTCCAAGGATTGAAGATTTCCATACGGCTTCTGATGCTCAATCTTAACCTGTAGACATGTTATTCATTGTTCCACATACCTGGCTATATCTTTCTTAAATCCGGGCCACCAATAAAAAGGTTTTAAATCTATGTACATCTTATTGGTACCTGGATATATAGAGTAACGAGACTTATGACTCTCATTCAGAATAAATTTCTGGATATCCCCAAATCATGGTATGCAAATTCGCCCTTGAAAGCACATAATTCCTTCATCATTCGATTTCAGAGTCGAAATCATCTTACCCAATCTTTCTGACTTGATAAGATCTCTTTCATAGCTTCTTCCTGACATCTCAAAATTTCTTTATGAGAATCAGGGACTAAATTTATTCTCATCGCCACAGTTTTAATAGTCCCACTTCTTTCTTTTCTACTCAAAGTGTCAGCTACTACATTGGCTTTTCCTGGGTGGTAGAGAATTTCATAATCATAATCATTAACAAGTTTAATCCATCGATGCTGCCGCATATTTAGTTCTTTCTGGCTGACTAGATGCTGTAAACTTTTATGATCAGTATAAATCTGGCACTTTGTTCCCAGAAGATAATGCCTCCAAATTTTCAAAGCAAACACCACTGCTGCCAATTCCATATCTTGAGTTGGATACTACTTCTCATGATCCTTCAGTTGCCTAGAAGCATAATAAATCACCTTTCCTCTTTGCATCAGAATGCATCCCAACCCCAGTTTCGAGGCATCACTCTATATTACAAAATCTTCTGATCCATCTGGTAGAGTTAACACCAGGGCATTGCAGATATGATCTTTCAATAGTTGGAAGGCTTCATGATGTTCTTCCTTCCACTGAAACTTAACGTTCTTCTGAGTCTACTTGGTCAATGGCATGGCTATTTTAGAAAAGTCTTGAATGAATTTACGATAATAGCCTGCCAATCCCAAAAAGCTTCAGACTTCAGAAGGAGTCTTTAGGGCCTCCCACTTTTCAACTGCTTCTATGTTTGCTGGATCTACTTTCACCCCTACTTCTAATATAACATGACCCAAGAACTGAACTTCCCTTAGCCAAAACTCACACTTGGACAACTTCACATACAACTTTTCTCTTTTCATAAGTTCCAGTATCAGGCGAAGATGTTCTGCGTGTTCCTATTCAGTCTTAGAGTATATAAGAATATCGTCGATAAATACAATAACGAATTTATCAAGATATTCCTTAAACACCCTATTCATTCACTCCATAAAGGCTACAGGCCCATTAGTTAGACCGAATGGGGTAACTAAGAATTCATGATGCCCGTACCTAGTTCGGAAAGCTGTTGTAGTGATATCTTCTTCCCTGACCTTAAGCTGATGATACCCCGACCTTAAGTCGATCTTAGAGAAATAACTCGCCCCCACCAGTTGATCAAACATGTCATCAATCCTAGGCAAAGGATACTTATTCTTGATTGTCAACTTGTTCAATTCCTGATAATCTATACACATTCGCATAGATCCGTCTTTCTTCTTAACAAACAAGACCAGAGCACCCAGGGAGAAGTGCTGGGTTGAATGAATCTTTTATCATATAGATCCTTCAACTGAGTAACCAGTTCTTTCAATTCTGATGGAGCCAACCGGTACGACGCCTTGGCTACTGGTGCTGCCCAAGGTAGGAGATCAGTTCTAAATTCAACAACTCTGTTGATCCCAGATCTCTCAATAACACTAATAATCAGTTTAAGAATAACCTAATTATAGTGTTTTAATGAACAAAATGATGAACACTCAAGAATAATGTATGAGCATTCAAAGAACAATCTTGAGTGCTAATAATTTCACTTTATTCACTATTAATATGAAAACGTAAAAATGACATTTTTTTACAAAAGGCCTAATCACCTATTTATACTAGCGATAAGAAGATAACTATCTAGTAAAACTATCTAGCAAATCTTCTAGGAAATATAATGTTTAACTAAAGTATGGATAAACTATAAATCAAGATAACCTTAAAATCCAACTGTCGATTTGTTATCTCCAGCTGTCGATTTGTTATCTCCAGCTGTCGATTTGTTATCTCCAGCTGTCGATTTGTTATCTCCAGCTGTCGATTTGTTATCTCCAGCTGTCTTCCATAGGATGTTAATTCAACCTTATCTTCATATCTTCATCGCATGCCTCTGGTTGAACTGCTAAAGAAAAGTCAAGGTGTTGTTGACTAGAGGGGTGATGAAGATGCTCTTTCCATCGCATCTCTGGTTGATTCATCGGCCCTCTGGTTGTTCTCCAGACTTGGTTAATTCTGCCTTAATTTCTTCATCGGTCTTCTGGTTCTTCATCACATATTGTTCTTCATTACTTTTACCTTTATGATATATGGGGTCTAACAATCTCCCCCTAAGTAATGAAAGAACAAACATAAACTAATCTATGAACAATATTGAAGAATAGAGACTAATCTAAAGAAAAGCATCAATTTCCAAATTCTCATTGGATGATGAATTCTTATAATACTGGAAGCAAATAAATTACAATGTAAGGCAAAATTTTTTAAAACTCTATTCATGATCTACCTTGAGATATTTCCCAGAAGCGCAGAAGCAGTCTTCGATAACTGATGACTGTAGATATCTTATGAATGAGTTGTTTACATGAGTTCTACCCAGTCTATCTCTGATAACTTTCCGAAACCATTCAAGTGTTGAGGTTGAATACTTGAATGCTTCAGTTAGTCTAAAAATTTTATTTACCCCAAACTCATTCTTGAAGACAAGTCCAAGCTTGGGTTGAGTCAAGACAGAAGCAGATCTATTTTCCTGCGGGCCAGGGAAGTCTTCATCAGGTGGAGTGCAAGAGAGTCTTTCGATGCCCAAACGAAGAGCAATATGAAAATCACTCTTGGCTCAATGCTTTACCAAGGTCTCCATCATCTTCACAATTGCTCTGTTTGCCATCCCAAATCTTATTCCTTGATCCCGTCGCTGAGTTGTAAATGCATAAAGCTCGATCAAGTCATAGGGATTGAGATTGATCAAGTCATTGTCATTGAAGACGCTGACCTGACTAGGGATGAGCAACGGAACCGGGTACCCGGTTACGGAACCAGAATCGCCTTGGAACCGCCGGTTCCGGAACCGAAACCGATATGAGTGGTTCTGGTTCCTATAATACGGAACCGATTGAGAACGGTTCCGGTTCTGGTTCTCAATTTTTTGGAACCGTTACCCGCCGGGTACCCGGTATTTTTCAATAAAAAAATAATTATTATTTTTTATACCAAATTTATATTAGGTTTACATCTTGAAAGCACGTCGTTCTTCATTCTTCATCTAAATTATTCATTTAAAATTATTCATATTTTTTCAAATTGTGTATTCACTTGGATTTATAGTATTTAATTGTTAAACTTTGAACATTTACCATTATAGTATGTAATCGTTAAACTTTGAACATTTACCATTATATTATGTAATCGTTAAACTTTGAACATTTTTTATTAGTCTATTATGGTTTGTAATCGTTAAACAATATTTGTAACCATTATTCTATATAATTTGTATTCTTGCTTATTTATTTAGTGTTTTGACAATGTTTTATTTTTTATTTCTAAATAACAAAATTTTAATATTTTAGGAAGCGGTTACCCGGAACCGGAATCGGTTCCCGGCGGTTCCGGTTCCAAAAATTTAAGAACCGCTCTAACCGGTTCCGGTTCCAATATCTCAAGAACCGCCGGTTCCGATTCCTGTCAAAAAGGGCGGGTACCCGCATATGCTCACCCCTAGACCTGACCATGGGCGCTCTCCACTGTATACTCGATATATTTTATAGCTCTATTAACAAAGGTCCTCATCTTTATATCCATTACCATCTTTATTCCATCGTTTGAAAAGACAGCCTGTGGTGGTTGGGTAGTCTGTCTAACAAACCTATGGTGTAGGTGGTCTATGGATTCTAGCGATAGAACTGGAGGATTGAGAGTCAAACCTTCATGGCAATCATGGTATAGGTACTGATGAATATTCTCCATCATTATTGGTTCCCTTGGTGGCATCTCCGGACGTCTCCTTAGCGACTACATATTTTTGATGATTTCGTCGACTAACCTCTGCGGAGGGTGCCTTGATGAAGAGGGAATGTCCGCATGCACCATAGTTGGTTTGGTTGGTGATGGGATGGTTTCTTGAGTTGGCTCATGTTGGGGTGGTTCAGGTTCATCAGGTTGTGTTTGGGCTTGAGGTTGTTGAGGTGAAGAAGGTTGGATGTATATTTGTTCAGGTTCATTGGGTAGGGTGATGAAAGGTTTTATGGTGCGAGGAGTTGATGATGGGGTTAATGGTTGGCTTGGTGTTGGTGATGTAGTAAAGGGTTGGTTCGTTTCTGTTGGTGGAGTTGATGGGTTTTCGTCGGATGAGGAACTCAACACGATGGATTCAGGTATGGTGGCAAGGGGAACATGTACATTTTGTACATCTTTAGAGGGCTGAGCCTCTGGTTCCCTTGCTTTGGTTGATGGTGGAGGCTGTTCTTGTGTTTGGGGTGGTGGTGTTGGTGCAGCTGATTCCATCGGTTGTGAAGCGGTGGCCTTATTATCCCCCTCATGAGGACCTAGACCATGATCATCTGGGTCTGGATCCTCATGCCTTTGCCTTTTGAGGGGGCGGCTTGATGAGCAGGAGGCCCTGCTCCTGTTTTTCTTCCATAACCGTATGTGTTCGGTCAATGTGCGCACTTGATCCCTTTTGTGCTGTAGTTCTATGGAGCGAAGAAGAGCATTCGTTCGATCTTGCTGTTGTAGGAGATTCTTCTTCAGCGTATTGTTAGGCTCAACCGACCTAGCAACAAACTTGGCACTTATCTCACTGCATGATGAGATTAGTGCCTTGTACAGAGCCCTGAGATCGGCTCTGGTAACAAACTCCGTGCTTGATTATGAAGCTTGTGGTGGCACGAAGGTGGTCATGGATGTGGATGGAGGAATGGGAAGGCTGGTAATCAGATTTCTCACCTTTGCAGTGAAGGAGGAGAAGGCTTCATCGAAGGATGGGTCTGTAGAGGGAGGTGGAGGTGGAGGTGGTGGTCGGGGTATTTGGGCTAGAATGGTGGCTGCAAGTTGGTTTAGGGTTGTTTGTATTGTGGCCATTTGGTTGGTGAAGGAGGCTAGTGTTTCATCGATTGACGAAGTTGTTTGTTGTGGGGTTTGTTGAGGGATTTGGGAAAGGAGGGTTGCGGGAAGGGTGTTGAGGGTTTGGGAGATGGTGTTTATCTGGGTGGTTATGGAGGCTAAGGTTTCATCGGTCGCAATTGCCATGGCCGTGAGGGTGGCAATGGAGTTCATCATGAGTTGGTTTCTTTGGGTGGCAAAGGTGGAGGAGGTGTTATGGTATTGGGTGACAGTTTGTTGCAGCATCTGGAGGAGGGTGATGTTGTCCCTAGTTTGGGTTTCGAGGGATGCAAGGGATTGTTGAATGGGGGTTAGATCGATGGAAGGTGGGTTGTCGACAATCCCTTCGATGATGAGTTTTAGGTCTTCCAAGGACCGCTGAACTGAGTCAGCAAAGGCTTGGTGCTCAGCCTTTGTGACCAGATTGGCCACGGGGGTAACCCCTGCAGCAACAGATGCTGCAGGTTGAGCCTCAGCTCCAGAGCCACCTTCATTGCCTTGTGAAAATATAGTCCGTGAAGGACTTCCATCATGTCCTTGATAGCCCTCTGGTGAGGAGCTATCTTCTGATGTTGCAACAACTTCTTCTTCTTCCTCGGCTTCAGAGGCCGGGTAAGAGAAGTAAGTGTGTTTTCCCTTTGCTAGATCAAGTATCGAAGGGGGTGGTTGTGTGTGAATGGGAGATCGTTCTGAACGATCTTGAGGAGAAGTAACGACAGAAGGAACACATGCTTCTGTGTGTGTAAGTGGTGGTGTCGAGCCATGTGGCGATGTGACTCTTATTTCTGCATCACCTCTCTGTTGGGAGAGGGGCGATGGATGTCATGGTTCCTCAGCTAAATCATCTCCAGAGGCCCGAAGATTGGCCTCTGGATGGCTGGTTTGGGTTTGGTTTGGACTGGGTCGTCCTTGTTCAATACCCCTTTGGTCTTGATCGCCAGGGGTAGAGGTGGTGGTAGCCCTTTGGGAAGAGGGAAGGGGAATTGTATGTGTAGGGCCAGGAGATGCACGAGGAGTGTCATCATCATCATCATCATTTTCATCGTCCGATGAAGATGGCTCCTGTGCTCCCTCGCTTGACTGAGGGGACGTCTCTATGCGCTCTGGGGTAGCTACCCTTGGTGCATTGGACAGCAGAGAGCGTTCGTAAGTTCTTCGAATCTCAGATGTCTCTGGGATGACACTGAGCATGGCTCTGGAAAATGGCCTGTCAATGGTGTAGCCATCCTTTGAAAGTGTAGGGCGATGGCCATGTGTTAGCTCCATTATTCATCTCTTGTAGAAGTATAGAAAAAGTATGCAAGTCTTGACAGAAGGATATCTTCCACATAAGACAATAGAGGACTAACGAGAGAAGCCTTATATTCGAGCAAGTAAAGTGTGACAGAACCTCTGATGTCTCTTACAGAGGTTCTGGAAAATGGTCCTCTGTCAATAAGAACATGCAAGTCAATTACAGCAGAGCCTCKGAGATGGCTCACAGAGGGTCTGTGGATTTCGTCTTCTGTGAAGATTATGTTCCAACTGTTTTTCAATGGTTATTAGCTGCATGTGCTTCTCACGTGACTAGGACTTAATCGACTTTATTTGGACGGCTCAGATGAAGACACGCCTCAAGATCTGGTCTCTAAGGTCGTTAGGAACTAGTATAAATAGCGGCTAAGGCCTTTGTAATTGTGCGCTTTTTGAATTATAATCGTCTAATTTTTCAATTGAAAAACCTTTGAAGCAATTCTCCTGTGTTCATCTTCTTCCTCATCTTGACTGTGTGTTCTTGATTTATTTACTTTGTTCTGTTCTTATTATTGTTTCCGCTGCACTTTAATCGTCTTAGAGTTCATTCAGAGTATTAGATCAATATCAAAGCTGAATTTAAGGTCCAACAATTGGTATCAAAGCAGGAATTGAATTCTTATTCGATTAATTCTGTTTTTGGTATTAATCTGTGTTTTCTAGAACACCAGTTTTTCTTCAGATTACCCTGTTTCACTCTCTATTAAATCAGTTTCATCTTGTTCTTATTTTTCTTCTTCAAATTTCAATGGCGAACTTGGTTAATTCCTCGTTCATGAGTACTGGATCTCAATAAAAGCCTCCCAYGCTTATCCGTGAGGAATATCCGCAATGGAAAGTTCGCATGATCAACTTTTTGGAGGGAATTCACCCCAGAATTTGTGAATTTCT
>NC_037544.1:21388297-21390749 GCF_001531365.2 Cynara cardunculus var. scolymus | reverse complement strand
ATGCATCTAACCATGTCAATGAAGGCCACCTTGGATTTGGAAGTATGGACTTTGGCTGACTTATTTGGTTCTCTCAAAAGTCAAGAGCCTCAAGTACTTCAAATGAAGAAGAACTATGGTGGTCCGCTTGCTCTGGTTGCAGAGGATGGCAGCTCTGGTAAGGGGAGAGAAACAAAGAAGGAAGAGAAGGAGAAGAAGAAGGAAAAGAAGATCCTGATAGCAGAGAGTGAGGAGAGTTCTGAAGAAGAACTCACGATGAAAGAGATGATGGAGACTCTGGCTTTGATCACCAGAGAATATAGAAAGGGTAGTGAAAAGAAAGAGTACAAGAGTTTCAACAGAAGAAACTTCATAGAGGGTGGTAGATCTGATGCAAGTGAGAAGGAGCAGAAGCCTTCATAGAAGATAGAGGAGCAGAAGAAGGAAGAGACGAAAGAAGGATGCTTTAGATGTGGCAAGCAAGGCCACTTTGCAGCCGAATGTTGGTCAAAAGGGCCTAAGGCTCCACAGAGGGGTCCAAGAGATGCAGCCTTCTACAAAAAGAAGGTTGACTACTATCAACAGAAGTCTCTGCTAGCTCAATCTAGTGAGTTAGTAACTAATGAATCCTCTGACGAAGATGATCAGAAGGGTCTTCTTGCTTGGGAAGATTCAGACACAGAGGATGAGTTCTTCTGTGGGATGGCAAAGATCGACTCTGACTCCTCTGAATCAAATGACCAAGAGGTTTCTACTTCCTACTCTTCTGAATCAATTGATCTATACACAGAGATCATTGATAATCTTGATTCATGTCATTTGGAACATTACATGCTTAAAGAAAAACTTTCTCTTTGTGAAAAAGATTCTTCTCACAGAGGAAAGAAATAGATTTTTTAAAATTTTCGAAGAAGCTCAAACAAATTTTGTAAATTTAAAAAAATCTTCAAAAGAAAAGTTTGCCAAAATTCAAAAGGAGTTGAAAAACAAGGTTGATGAGTTAAGGATGTTAGAGCATGAGAAATGCAATGTTACTTCTGTCAAAGAATTCTTCCAAAAAGAAAGAGAATTTTTACATCAAGATGTTCTTGACAGAGAGCTCAAAATTAGAAAGTTTCAACAGGCTCTAAATGTTTATAAGAAGATAAAAGTTAACATGGGCAGAAGAGGTCTGAATTTCTCAGAATTTGACAACAAACCTGGTTTTAAATCCAACAAATCTCTTGAGTGTACCTTTAGATCCTCAAAGAATCTTAAAAGTAACATTTCTAACACTAAGTCCATTTTCAAAAGAAGAAGGCTGTTGGTTGCTCCAGACACAAAAACTTGTTTAACAATGGAAAATGTTGCTTTTGAAGACTGTATTGACTCTTTCTCACCTTCTGAAAAGAAGGATTCCATTCCAAGGAGATTTATGAGACAGAGTCGGATAGGAATTTTCAAGTTTGGACAACCAGAGACTCAAGAAAACTGTACGTTTGTGTGTACAATTCAGCCTCTTGAGAGAAAGTTATCCTCAGAGGCTCTTGAATGTTTTCCAAAACACATCACAGAAGCTACAAATGTTAACTCAAATTTCCCAGAGCTCTCTGAAAATGATGCCTCTAAGCATGATTATGCCTCAAATCATGAAGCAAGTCCTACACAAGTTGTAGAAACTGATATTGATCTTGAGAAAAGAAAGAAGGAAAATCAAAGACAAAGTAACTCTCAATGCTCTTCCTCTGCAAATCAAAGACCAAATTACACTTGGCAACAATTGAGAAAATGGTATCAATCTAACATTGCTTCTGTCTCAATAAATGCAGGAAAACCAAAGTGGGGATCAAAACAGAGGAGAGCTAAAAACGATTTCAAAAAGGAGCCTAGAATAGGAAAGGAATCTTGTAAAGAGAAGCCCATACCTAAGAAGGGCTCTAAAAATAAAAACTCTGTACCCTTCTTTGCTGATTTTAATGAAAATTTTAAGAAAGCTTCTTGCAATGTTTCCTTCTGTGATTGTTTCAATATCATGAATGCTCTATCTAATCAACATTCACCATTCATAATGTCTGGTCTTTCACCCCAAGAATCATGAATCTGGGGTGAATAATAGACAACTTGGTAATTCTTCTTCAAAGAACAATAAGACCAAATCAAAGGATGCCGTGGTATACCTCAAACAAGCTAATGTTAAAGGACCCAATTGGAAGTGGGTACCTAAATTAAACGTTGTCTAATTGTAGAAGAAGCAGCATGTGTCTACTTGGGTTGTTGAATCAGGTTGCTCGAGACACATGACTGGTACCATAGAGCTTCTATCATCTTATTTAAGGCAAGAAGGAGGCTCTGTTGCTTTTGGTGGAAATCAGAAGGGGAAGATCAAAGGATATGGAATGATCGTTAAGGGAGAAATAAAGATGAATCAAGTCTTGTATGTGGATGGACTGAAACACAATTTAATAAGTGTCAGTCAATTGTGTGACAATGGTCT
>NC_037544.1:21385573-21387420 GCF_001531365.2 Cynara cardunculus var. scolymus | reverse complement strand
GGTACCACTTCTTAAAACATCATGTAGAAGAAGGTAATATCGAACTATACTTTGTAAAATCTGAATTCCAATTGACTGATCTCTTTACAAAAGCCCTTGATGAGAAAATGTTTATATTCATTACAAAAGCCCTTTATATTCTTATTATTTATTTATTTATTTTTGTATATAGTTTTGCTTCCTGATTAACCTTCATTTGTTTTCATAGTTAATAGGTTTATCTTGCAGAAACTTGCAAGGATTGAGGGGGAGTATGTGCCTGAAAAGGAATAAAACCTATTGAAGAAGAAAAATGTCTTTCATCACAGAAGTCTTTTCACAGAACCGCTGTGATAACTCTCAGAGGCTCTTTGAACGGATTCTCTGTCGATACTTCTTCTTAGGATTTTAAATGTTTTTGTTTTGAGAGGGAGCCATGGAAGCTGGCTCATAGGGGGAGGTTTTGAATTGAAAATCAAAACCTCAGAAGGTGCCAAAACCTTTAAAGTATCTTGATCTCAGAGGTCAACTCA
Organism: Cynara cardunculus var. scolymus; assembly: GCF_001531365.2. NCBI lineage: Eukaryota > Viridiplantae > Streptophyta > Magnoliopsida > Asterales > Asteraceae > Cynara > Cynara cardunculus. The sequence continues at coordinate 21,386,908 of NC_037544.1, read as the reverse complement.
TTAGAACCTCTGGCGCTTCTATTAGAGGCTCTGTGGGTCTGAACTGAGCAAGTACTCATCTCTCTGAGGATTTTCAAACCGTTTAGGTAAATAAAGGTGTAACATGTTAGAAGGCCCTGCACATATCACAGAGGCTCTGTTACCCTTAGGCCTCTGACGGAACTCTCTTCTATAGTTTTGTATTATTGATATGGTGCGAGTAGTTCTGTGGATAAGGGTTAAAACAGATCACGCGCGTGTCAGAAACGGGGGCGCACGTCATCAATCCTGTGTCTTCCCAACACCGCGTGTCATATTTTTGATTCGTCCCTGCCAAAAGCCACTCATCATGCTTTTTTCACCTAATAAACGGTTCGCTTTCAAAGTACTCACTATAAATACTCTTCCCCCCAACATAAACCCCTTCACTTCTCTAAAATCTCCAACCTGCAAAATTTCAAGCTTTCTAAAACCTGTCAAATCACTTGTTCCAATGGAAATAAACGTAAATACCCTGCGCACAGCCCTGCATCTACCTCTCTTGGAAGATCTCAATTTGGATACCTTCGCTCCATCTCCTACAGACGCCGAATTGATCGACTTCCTTGAATTTCACTCCTACACAGCAAAGACAAAAATCATAAAAAGGACTGAATTCAAAAGGAAGGGCCTTCCCCCAATGTGGAATACTTTGTTCTCAATAATCAATTGTTGCTTAACAGGGAAGGTCGGTAGCCATGACCAAGCTTCACATGCCATGCTTTCCATTGTATATGAAATCTACTTCAATCTGCCCCTTGATTACGCGCAACTTATCTTCGATGACATGGTGGGCTTAATTAAAAAGAAGTGTGCTACTCAAAGGGGTGAGAAGTCAAAGGTGAAGGCACAGAAGAAAGCCAAAGAAGACCTCAATCATCCAAACTTAATCCTACAGAGGTTCTTTGGCTTAGTCTTTGGGGATATGATAGCAGAGAAGCTGCCCTCTACAGAGCCAAACGCATGATTGTATCCAATGAAGGAGTTCCACCCAATAGAGCATGAGCTAGGGTACAGAAGCCTAAGGCCACTATCAAAAGCCATGCTCAAATACCTTAGCAGAGGAGATAGGAAAGCATATAGACGTGGATACAGGCAGCCAGAGCCGGTCCCTGAAACCCGTCCACGCATAGGTATCCCCATAGGAGAGAGAGTGCAAAAAATGAGGGTTGAGGGAAGAAGAGAGGAGCCTGCAGAGGCTAGGGAGATGAGCGAGGAAAGACCAAAGGTAGTTAGTCCCCCACAAAAGCAAAAGAAGACAAAGAAGACTCAGAAGGATGTCGACTCTTCTGAGAAAAGGAAAGGGAAGAAGAGACC
>NC_037544.1:21383241-21384933 GCF_001531365.2 Cynara cardunculus var. scolymus | reverse complement strand
AGGCATTCGTTGCCCCTCCACACTTGAGTGAACAACCAAGTTATGCTTCAGAGGCATACGAGAGATTCATAGAGATTGCGGGTCTAGAACACCCAAAGTCTCCACTCGATCCCTCTACTGAGTTAGGCTTTGAACCTACTAGGTACGACATCGACAGAACACTGGTAGGCTCTGCAATTGGAGATGTTCGAGGATCCGGTGGAAGTCCCCGAGATGACACTGTAAAATCAGTCACTGACGGCACCTTACACTCCAAGGCTACTAGGTCACCATGTGTTGGTGATCTAGGTTCCCCGAGTACTTATGTGACAAAGGAGGAGTTACGAACCTTCGCCACAGAAGTATTCAAGAAGATGGATGAGTTGAAAAGCTTGTTCTCCTCCCATCAGGTGACAGAGGCTCTTACACCTCTTACAGAGGCTCTGAAGGAGTTGACTTCTACAACTTCTGAGCTCAAGGTGACCTTATCAACCCTTCGGAGCTCTGTCCTCAAGAAAGACGATCTAACAGAGGCTTTCAGCGTATTGTCTCTCAACCCCTGTTCAATCCACAAGCTCAAAACAGAATTAACAGAGGTTGCCGCCCAATATGCTGCAGACTTTATTTCCGCCGGATACACCAACTATTCTGCCTTCAAGGATGAGATCAAAGAGATGTTCTCCTCTGCGGTCACTTATGGCATCGATTCTTCATCCTCCAGGGCTAACATTAACCATCTAGCCACTCGCAGAGAGCTAGACGCAATGGTTGAAGCCCTTTGAGAGACCGTACAGAAATACAACGACCATCTTCTCAAGGAATCCCGAGTAACCAACGAATCAATCAGAGACTGCACGAAGCAAATTGTCAAAGAAGGTGACTCATTTCGTAATGAGATCTATCATTGCATCTCTAAAATGAAATGGGCCACAGAGATGGACATCAACAATGCTTCTGTGAATGCTGAGATGGTCATTGAAAAGATGGAGAAGGCGGCTTCCAAAGTTCTAAGGCGATTGAAGAAGGCTCCCCTCACTACTTGCAAGACAGAGGCCACTCAAATCCATGATGATCAGGAAGGTGATGACCCTGATCGTCATGAGGGGGAGAAAAAGACAGAACAAAAGAAGACAACCTCTTCCAAACCACTAAAAATAGTGCACTCTGCTGCTGCCCTATTCTCAAAAGACAAATCTCCAGAGCCTAAGGGGAAAGGCAAGGGTAAAGCAGTAGAGGAGTCGCCACAGAAGGGGTCAAGCTCTGACATGCTGGAGGAGATCAATGAAGAAGAGTATGATGACCCTGATCTTGTTCGAGCACTAAAGGCTTATTTGGCAGAGGAACAGGCGAAAAAGGGCAGAGTCCCCATCCTAGAGTCGGAGAAGGCTCTTCTTCCAAACTTGCCAAAATACCGGAAGAAACGTCCACGGGTACGTTTGACGCTCTAGTAGGAACTGTCAAGCCAATCCTACCAGAGGGGTCTACCCAGAGGCCTATACTCGAAGAAGAATCCAGAACGCCAGAGTCTGCCACGGTGGGGAGGGTATCTGAGATCCTTGAATCCATGAACAAGATTCCTACACAAACGGTGCGCACAGAGCCTGTAACCACTGTTGAGGAGATTCTGCGGTGGCATTACTCATCCTCAGACACAGAGCCCCCTTATGACCCAGAGCTTACAGGAATGCCCTCTGCCATTGCAAAGTTCCACTT
>NC_037544.1:21380590-21382291 GCF_001531365.2 Cynara cardunculus var. scolymus | reverse complement strand
TCAACTGTGTGTTCTTGATTAATTACTCTGTTTGTTCTTATACTGTTTCCGCTGCACTATTATTGTTCTTAAAGATCATCCAGAGTATTTGGTTAATATCGAAACTGAGTTTACAGGTCCTAACAATTGGTATCAGAGCAGGAATCAAATTCTTATTTGATTAATTTTGTTCTTGGTATTAATCTGCATTTTTTTTAGAACACCAGTCTTCTTCTTCAGGTTACATTGTTTCACTCTATTCTATCAGATTCATCTTATTCCTATTTTTTCTTCTTCTTTCAATGGCGAATCTGGCCAATACATCATTCATGAGCACTGGTTCTCAATCAAAATCTCCCACGCTAATTCGTGAGGAGTACCCTCAATGGAAAGTGCGAATGATTAATTTTCAGGAAGGAATTCACCCACAGATATGTAAATTTCTTTATAATCTTCCTTACGTGCCAATGAACTTAATCCCAAGAGTTCCTGCAACTGGCACAACCCTAGAAATTCCTGAACATTACGAACCAAGACCTGCTGCTAGTTGGAGTGATGAGGACAAAATAATGGTTGAGTTGGGCAGTAAGTGCAAACGATTGTTAATTATGGTAATACCTCACGAAATCTTCAAATGCATCGACCACTGTCAATTGTCCATGGATATTTGGGCAGAATTAGAAAAGCAGATTGAAGGAGGTAAGAAAACACTCAAAAACAATCGATCGATTTGCATTGACGAGTACCATAGCTTCAAGGCGAAAGAAGGTGAATCCCTGTCGAACACATACTCTAGATTGAACACCTTGATTAGTAACTGCAAGAGGTATGGAGACATGAGAACGGCAGAGGACAACAACTCGTTATTCTTGAAGAGCCTTGGAGTTAAGTGGATGCACCTCACCATGTCCATGAAGGCCACTTTAGACTTGGAAATGTGGACTCTGGCTGACTTGTTTGGCTCTCTTAAAAGTCAAGAGACTCAAGTTATGCAAATGAAGAAAAATAATGGTAGTCTACTAGCTCTGGTGGCAGAGGACGGCAGTTCTGGGAAGGGGAAAGGAGTGCAGAAGGAAGAGAAGGAGAAGAAGAAGGTTCTGATAGCAGAAAGTGATGAAAGTTCTAATGAAGAAGTCTCAATGAAGGAGATGATGAAAACTCTGGCCTTGATCACCAGAGAATTTAGAAAGGGTGGCGAGAGGAAGGAATACAAAAGTTTCAACAGAAGAAACTTTACAAAAGGAGGTAGATCAGAAGCAGGAGAGAAGGAACAGAAGCCTCTACAGAAGATAGAGGAGCAGAAGAAGGAAGAATCGAAGGAAGGTTGTTTTAGATGTGGCAAGCCAGGCCAATTTGCAGCAGACTGCTGGTCAAAAGGGCCAAAGACACCACAGAGGGCTCCTAGAGATGCAGCCTTCTACAAAAAGAAGGCTGACTACTACCAGCCGAAGTCTCTGCTAGCTCAATCAAGTGAGCTAGTAACCGATGAGTCCTCTGATGAAGATGAAAGAAGGGTCTTCTCGCTTGGGAAGACTCAGACACAGCGGATGAGCTCTTCTGTGGGATGGCCAATATTGACTCTGACTCCTCTGCAAGAAATGACCAAGAGGTTTCTACTTCCTACTCTTCTGAATCTCTTGATCTTTACACAGAGATCATCGATATCCTCGATTCATGTCATTTGGAGCATTTCAATCTAAAAGAAAAACTTTCTCTTTGTGA
>NC_037544.1:21373533-21375480 GCF_001531365.2 Cynara cardunculus var. scolymus | reverse complement strand
ATTAGTGCCAATGGAACTTAATGTGGAAAAACTTCGAACAGCTCTTCACTTACCCACACTGGAAACTCTTAATTTGGATGCATTTGCTGCAACCCCGACAAATGAGGAATTAATTCAATTCCTTGAATTCCATTCTTATGCGACCCAAATTTTCAAAAGAACACAGTTCAAGCGCAAAGGACTTCCTCCTATCTGGAATACCCTGTTCTCAATCATAAACTGCTGCTTGACAGGGAAGGTTGGAAGCCACGACCATACCTTCCACGCAATACTCTCAATCGTATATGGGATTTACTTCAACCTGCCTCTCGATTACGCACAACTTATATTTGAGGATATGGTTGGATTGATCAAAAAGAAATGCGCGACATAGAGGGGAGAAAAGTCCAAGGTCAAGGCGCAGAAGAMGGCCAAGGAAGACCTCAACCATCCAAACCTCATTCTACAGAGGTTCTTTGGCCTCATCTTTGGGGATTTGATCGCAGCAAAGCTACCTTCTATCGAGCCTAACGCGAGGCTATATCCTTTCAAGAAGTTCCATCCAACTGAGCATGAGCAAGGGTGCAGAAGCCCCAGACCACTATCAAAAGCCATGCTCTGGTACCTTAGTCATGAAGATAGGAAATCCTGTAGACGTGGATTCAGGAGGCCAGAGCCGGTCCCTGAAACCCCTCCACGCATAGGAATCCCCCTAGGTGAGAGTGTACAAAAAATGAGGGTAGAGGGATGAACGGAGGAGCCAGAAGCCGCTGGAAAGGTGAGTGAGGCAGGCCCTAGAATACCAAGTCCCCCAACCAAGAAGACTAAGAAGACGCAGAAGGGTGTCGACTCTTCTATGAAGAAGAAGGGGAAGAAGAGGCCCGCAGAGGAAGAGGGCCCAAGTAGTCCTCTACAGAAGCCCAAGAAGAAGAATCAAAGAAGGCCCAACCCACAGAGGTTGTGGTCACAGAGGTTGCTGTTCAAGAGAGCCCCGCGGAGGCTACTCCAAAGCACAGCAAGGTTGTTCAAGAGGAGTCCCCAACAGAACAGATCCAAGACGTTCTCTTCCATATTCAACAAGAGTTCAAAGCACCAATAGACGTGACAGAGTTGGGGACAGAGGTCGTCTTAGACGAAGAAGAAGAAGTAGAGATGGAGTTAGGTGAGGGACAAAAAGATACCAAAGGTACACATCTTAGCCTTCTTTCTATGGATTTTCAAACCGTTTAGGTAAAGGTGTAACATATTAGAAGGCCCGACACATATCACAGAGGCTCTGTTACCCTTAGGCCTCTGACAGAATTCTCTTAATGGTTCTTGTCTATTGATATGGTGCGCGTGGTTCTGTGGATAAGGGTTAGAACTTACCACGCACGTGTCGGAAACGGGGGCGCACGTCATCAATCGCGCATCTTTCCAACACGGCGTGTCATACTTTTGAGCCATTTCAACCCAAAACCACTCATCACGACCTTTCGTCAAAATATAACGGTTCAATTCAAAATCCTCACTATAAATACCCCTCTCCCCCAAATCAAAAACCTTTACAATACTCTTTCTTCTCCGGCGAACCTGAAATTTCTTGAGCGTTAATACAAACCTGCAAAAAAAAAATGTCTTCCTCCTCAGCCTCAGCTCAATCCGTCAATGTTTCGAGTGACAATGAAGTAACACAGGCCCAAGCTCTAACGTCTCATGCCCTATCTTTCGTTCAAAATCGATACGAGAAGGTTGTGCTTGTGAAAAAGCCCAACAACTACTACTTCGTTCCTTCACAAACAGGTTTCCCTGAATTTACTTTCCCATTATTAGAAATTCTTCGCAACCATCCTCTATACTATGCCCTGTATGCCACCAAAACAACACCTGAGTCATATATAACCCATTTCCTTCTAAGTTCTTATATAACAACCATAGACGACACTGGTCTGAGCATCGTTGGCTATGCATCTCACCCTACCAATAAAT
>NC_037544.1:21367237-21372123 GCF_001531365.2 Cynara cardunculus var. scolymus | reverse complement strand
CACAACCAAGAGAGGCATCCGTTGCCTCTCCACACATGAGTGACCAACCAGAATATGCTTCAGAGGCATATGTGAGAGTCACCATGACAGAGGGTCTAGAACGCCCAATGTCCACACTCGATCCCTCTGCCATGTTAGGCTCTGAACCTACAAGGCACGATATCGACAGAACACCGGTAGGCTCTCCTCACAAAGAAGTTCGAGGATCTGGTGGAAGTCCCCGAGCAGACTACGACAAACCAGTCGTTGAGGGCGCCCCCTTCAGAGCTCTGTCCTTCAAAAAGATGATCTAGCAGAAGCCTTTAGCTCTCTGTCACTCAACCCCTCTTCGATCCAGAAGCTAAAGACAGAGCTATCAGAGGTGGCCGCCCATTTTGCTGCTATTTTCGTCTCTGCCGGTTACACAGACTATTCCACGTTCAAGGACGAGATCAAGAACATGTTCTCCTCTGTGGTCACCTACGACATCGACACCAAATCCTCTAGGGAAAATATCAACCATCTAGCCACTCGTAGAGAGCTAGATGCGATGGTTGAAGCCCTAGGAGATATCGTGAGCAAACACATAGATCAATATCTTGCAGAGGCTCGTGCCTCCAACAAAGCCATCAGAGATTGCACTTCAAAACTTGTGAAAGAGGGTGACTCCTTCAAAGTTGAAGTGGTCGACAGAGATTGACATAAGCCACGCCTCTGTGCTTGCTGAAGAGGTGATCAAGAAAATGAAGAAGGCGGCCACTAAAATTCTAAAGAGATTGGAAAAGGCTGCCCTTGATACTTGCAAGGCAGAAGCCACCAAACACCATGACGATCAAGGCGGTGATGACCATGATCGGTATGAGGGGGAGAAGAAGGCTGAAGAGCCCAAGAAGAACATTTCTGCCAAACCACTCAAGATTGTGGACTCTGTAGCTGCCTTGTTCTGAAAAGGCAAAGAAAAAGCACCAGAGCCTAAGGGGAAAGGCAAAGGCATAGCTGTAGAGGAAACACCACAGAAGGGGTCGTCAAGCTCAGAAACACCACAGGAGATAAACGAAGAAGAGTACAGCGACCCAGAGATCGTCAAAGCATTGAAGGTGTCATTCGTAGTGGCTAAAGCAGGAAAGGGCAGAGGCCCCATCCCCAGAACCGGTGAAGGCTCTTCCTCTAAGGTGAAGGAGGAAACGTCCACGGGTACGTTTGACGCTCTGCAAGAAACTGTCAAACCTATCCTTACAGAGGGGTCCACCCAGAGGCCAATACTTGAAGAAGAAGAAGAAGCCAAAGTGCCAGAGTCCGCTACAGTAGGAGAGATTTTTGAATCGATGAGCAGGATTCCCATGCAACAAGTTCGCACAGAGCCTGCTACTACTGTGGAAGAGATTCTGCTGTGGAGATACTCTACAGTGGACACAGAGCCCCCCTGTGATCCAGAGCTCACAGGTATACCTTCTGCCGCTGCTAAGTTTCAATTCTCTAAACTTACAAGGCCACGCAAGCAAGTTTTCTCAGAGCACGTGATTACATCACTTGAAACAATTTCTCCAAGAACCTTGCTGAAGAAGACGATGCTCTATGCTCTATATGTTGTGAAGAAGGATGACGGCAATCTTTACACGTTCGCGGATGCTGACCTCCATAACCTCTGTGTATTTGATCTTATCTTCTTGCACAAAATTCTCAACAAATACATGGACAAGAGGTCAAGCTATTCTCTATCGCTCAGAAGGCTTATCGAGGTTATGCGCGCACAAATGAAGTATTACAGCCAGAAGGACTTCAAAATAGCGATAAGGTTAGCCCATTCAGATCTAAAGATTACCCCTCCAAACAACAATCCAGGTTGGATACTTAGGTGTCATCCCAACTCCATTGTTCGCAACCCCATTTTTGGGTTTGTGTTCTTGGACAAAGATGACTTCCTAAGGTTCTTTGATCCAACAGAAGCGAACAAGTACTCCACAGAGACCCTTGAGTGGATATTCAAAAGAGTGCTGGCAGAGGTGAACAAAGGGCATCTAAGGATGGATGAAGTGTCTGGCATTCTGGAAGCTATCAAAGTACAAGTCAACTTCAAAGAATGGATCTTCAATGTCTACAGAACCATCAAGACTGACATGCTATATGCTGTAGACGACTATCCAGACTCTGCGGTTGGATAAACTTCTGTAATAGTATTGGCCTAAGCAACACAATTTTGTAATTCTTTCCTTATGTAATTCTTTTTAGAGGATGAATTTTTTATCTCCTCTTGTAATTCTTTCAATTAAGTCATTTCTTGCATTAAATTGTCAAGTTTTACTTTTTCATACTTAGGGGGAGATTGTTAGCTCTCATATTTCATTTAATGTAAAAGTATGAAAAAGTATTAYTGCAAGTGTTRACAGAAGGGTTCATTCCACAGAAGATCACAGAGGACCAACAACAGAAGATGTTCATTCGAACAAGTCAAAAGTGACAGAACCTCTGTTGTCTCTCAYAGAGGTTCTGGAAACTGGTCCTCTGGCAACAAAAGCTTACAAGTCAAATGCAGCAGAGCCTCTGGAATAGATCACAGAGGGTCTGCGGGTTTACCTTATGTGAAAAACCACTTCTTACTGTTTTACTTAGGTTAGTTAGCTGCATGTGCTTCTCACGTGACTATGTTTGTATTTGACTTTATTTGGACGACTTGAATCGTTTCAAACGTCTAGGTCATGTCAGAAAAGCCGTTAGGAACTAGTATAAATAGCAGCTAGGTCTTTGTAATTCAGTGAGCTTCCGAATTGTAATTGTCAATATTTTCAATCAATTGAAAATCATTTGAAGCGATTCTCTCATGTTCTTCATATTCATCAACTGTGTGCTCTTGATTAATTACAGGTCCTAACAATGTCTCTTTCAGAGAATGGATATTCAAAGTCTACAAAACCATCAAGTCTGATCTGCAATTTACTGTAGATGATTATCCAGACTCTGCTGTGGATTAAACTCTTGTAATAGTGTAGGCTTTTACAATCTTTTAATTCGTTCATTAATGTAATTCTTTTTCAGAGGATGAGTTTAATCTCCTCTTGTATTTTTTTTATTAGTCATTTCTTGCACCTATTTGTCTAAATTTACTTTTTCATACTTAGGGGGGATTGTTAGCTCCATTATTCATCTCTTGTAAAAGTATAGTGTTGATCCCAGATCACTCAATAACACTTATAATCTAGTTATGAATAACCAAATTATAATGATTTTATGAAGAAAGTTAAGAAGACTCAAAATTAATATATGAATATTAAAGAACAATTTGAGCTTCAAAGGTTTTACTTTATTGATAATAAAACGTAAAACACTAAGATGACTTTTCACGTATGCGCTCATTTTACAATAGGCCTAGTCGTCTATTTATACTAGTTAGYTAATGCTAAGATAACTAACTATTGYTACTTTCTAGCAAATATTCTAGCTAATAGATATTGTTTATCTTTTACATGGATAATCATTGTAAACAAGATAAACTATAATTCCAGCTGTTGATTTGTCATCTCCAGCTGTCATTATTGACGTGGCGCTTTCATTCTTATCTTTAAGTCTTCGATATATGCATGGATGAATACTTAGAAAACCTTCTCAGTGATAGTCTGTCCATCGCATCAATTGAAGAGGTGGAAGGTTGAGAAGGTTTGGGAATTTGAGAGATGATGGAGGATGGTAGTTGATGAAGATGGCGAGTGATGATTTGTAGTTGGGAAATGATGTATGTGAGGTTTTCATCGGTCTCAGTTGCCTGAGCCGTGAGGGTGGCAAGGGATTAGAGAAGGACTTGGTTGCGTTGGGTGGCTAGGGATGAGATGGTGTTATGATGTTGGGTGATGGTTTGTTGGAGGATTTGGAGGCGGGAAGAGTTGGTTTGTGTTTGGGTATCGATCTGGTTTAGATGTCGTTGAAGGATGGCAAGGGATTGGTGGAGGTCAGAGGTATCGGTTGAGGGTTATTTTTTCACCAGCCCTTGGATTAGGAGTTTAAGGTCATCCAAGGACCGCGTCACTTTGTCAACATAGGCTTGGAACTCAGCCTTAGTGACTAGATCTGCTAGTTGGGTAACCCCTACAGCAACAGATGCTGTAGGTTGGGCCTCTGTTCCTGAGGCGCCTTCTTGGCCTTGTGTGAAGGTAGGCCGTGAACGACTTCCATCATGTCCTTGATAGCCTTCAAGAGAAGAGCTATCTTGTGATGTTGGGACATCCTCTTCCTCTTCCTCAGCTTCAGAGGCTGAGTAAGTGAATCGRATGTGTGTTCCCTTCGATAGATCAAATATCGAGGGAAGGGGTGCACAAAACGAAGATCACTCTGAATGATCGATGGGTTCAACATCAAAAGCAACAAATGCTTCTGCGTGTGTGAGGGGTTGTGGCGAGCCCTGAGGCGAAGGGGCTCTTATTTCTTCATCACCTCTCTGTTGAGAGAGGGGTGATGGATGATGGGCTTCCTCGGCTTGATCATCTCCAGAGGCCCGGAGGATGACCTCTGGATGGCTGGCTTGGGTTGGGATTGGACTAGGTCGTCCTTTTTCAATATCCCTTTGGCTTTGATCACCAGGGATAGTGGATGTGGTTGCCCTTTGGGTAGTGGGTTTAGAAATATGTTGGTGAGGGCCGGGGGAGTCACTAGCATCATCATCATCATCATTATCTTCATCATCCGATGAAGACGATGCTTGTGCTCCCTCGTTTGGGGGGGGATGGCTCTAAGTGCCCCGGGGTAGCTTCCCTTGGTTCGTGGGACAGCATGGAGCGTTCATAGGCTTGGCGTATCTCATTTGTTGATGGAATGACAAGTAGCATAGCCCTCGAGAGTGGTCTGTTGATGCTATATCCGTCCTTGGAAAGAGTTGGGCGATGTCCATGCATTTTGTAGATCGGTGTGAATGGCTCCGT
>NC_037544.1:21364422-21365542 GCF_001531365.2 Cynara cardunculus var. scolymus | reverse complement strand
CCCCTCAAAGGATGCATGGAGATATGTAATGAAATGTAAAAACTCCCCCTAGAAATAGTAAGGAGTTTACATTTTGGATGACCAGAGGCTCTGGTCTATACAACCAGAGGCGCTGGTTGTGAAACTTGAGACCAGAGGGGCGCTGGTTGCAAAGGATTTGAAATCCAGAGGCTCTGGTCTTTAGAACCAGTGGGTCTGGTTGTGAAGGGTGAGTAAATGAAGTGTGAGAAGAAGTGAAGACTTGCTATCAAAGAAATCAAAATCACAGGCTCTGGTCTTTAGAACCAGAGACTATGGTTGAGAACAATACAATGCAAGTAGGAAAGAAACCAGAGGCTCTGGTCTTTGGAACCAGAGGCTCTGGTCTTTGGAAACACTTAGTCATATAAATGATTTTAGTGAGCAAGGACAAGAGGGGCTCTGGTTTCAAAGGGGAAGGGAAAGTAAGATTCAAAAGYGATGGATGGGGTCCAGAGGCTCTGGTCTTTAGAACCAGAGGCTCTGGTTGGAAAAGAAATGAAATAAAAAAAGGGAAGTTGGAAGGGAAAAAGTTTACTTGCTTTCAAAGAGTCTTAAGCCAGAGGCTCTGGTCTTTAGAACTAGAGGCTTTGGTTGTAAAGAGAATAACGGATAGCAAGTAAAGGTGAAGACCAGAGGCTCTGGTCTATGGAACCAGAGGCTCTGGGTGGGAGAGAAAAAAAAATACTTGATAAGAAATACCAAGTATTTGCTTTGAACCAGAAGGGCTCTGGTTTCCTTTAGAACCAGAGGGGTTCTGGTTGCAAAGATGAAATTTTGCCAGTAAATCTAAGTCATTTTATATGGCCAAAGGCTCTTGTCCTTAGAACCAGAGGCTCTGGTTTAAGATACTTAGAGAATATATGGCTTTGTTACTGTATCACTTATTGGCATACCCCTGAGATATTGAGAATCGATGGTTAATAGATAATTGCCTTTAAGTGGTGAGATTCAGCATACACATCTTGCTGACTAGAAATAAAAAACTTTTTTCATCAAGAGCTTTTGWAAAAATGTCAGCAAGTTGAATCTCAGTTGGAACAAAGTACATTTCTATGTTACCTTTTTCAACATTATCTTTCAAAAAATGGTACCTTACATC
>NC_037544.1:21360708-21361610 GCF_001531365.2 Cynara cardunculus var. scolymus | reverse complement strand
AGTTTTCCCATCTCACATGCGGATCACATATGATCTTTTTCAAATTTGAGAGCAGGAATGCCTTTGACTAGATTCTGTGTGGCTAGTTTTCTTAGCGCATCAAAGTTAAGATGTGAGAACTTTTGATGCCATAGCCAATTTTCATCACTCTTATGAGATACAAGACATAGAGTGTCTTGTTCGATAGAGGATTCAAAGTCCAGAAGGTAAAGGTTTCCTTCTSTCTTTGCTGTGAGGATTGGGTTTCCAGACTTCGTTTCTATAATGCAGAGACCTTTGCGAAATTTTACTTCAAGACCTCGGTCGCAGAATTGACTTATGCTTAATAGATTGTGCTTTAAGCCTTCGACATAAGCTACTTTACTGATGGAAACTTTTCCTTTGGTGAGAGTCCCGTATCCCTTGATTGTTCCCTTGCTATTGTCTCCAAAAGTCACCGAGACTCCAGATTTTTTGATGAAGGAGGATAATTGACTTTTATCACCAGTCATGTGCCTGGAGCAACCTGAATCCATGTACCATGGTTGCACATGCTGGTCCTKCAASACAAATTAAAGGGATTTAGGTACCCATTTCATAATGGGTCCTCATTTGTTAGTATGGGGGGTGGTACTCCTTTTGTTTTCCTTGGCCTTTACAGGCTTTGGTTTCTTTGCCTTTTTATTTGGTCCCTTATATCGATAGACATGTTGAGTGATGGGAAAATTATGTATCAGCATGTGATTCCTCAGGTTTTGTAAAAGAATTAGACATTGACAAGAATGATGCATTGGTTGTGTTTGTCTAATGTGCTTTTTATTCGATGAAAATGAAGAAGTAATTGTAGGTAGAAATCTTGTCCTAGCATTGGGTGTTTTTACAAACATCCTATCTAGTCCAGATTTTTTATTGAAAGTAGGCTT
>NC_037544.1:21345776-21357528 GCF_001531365.2 Cynara cardunculus var. scolymus | reverse complement strand
TGCCTTGATGTCTTCATCGATCTTCTGGTTCTTCATCACTTATTGTTTTTCATTAATTTTTACATTTTGCACTATGGGATCTAACATATAGAAAAAGTATTCTGCAAGTCTTGACAGAAGGATATCTTCCACAGAAGACAATAGAGGACTAACGACAGAAGCCTTATATTCGAGCAAGTAAAGTGTGACAGAACCTCTGATGTCTCTCACAGAGGTTCTGGAAAATGGTCCTCTGTCAATAAGAACATGCAAGTCAATTACAACAGAGCCTCTGAGATGGCTCACAAAGGGTCTGCGGATTTCGTCTTCTGTGAAGATTATGTTCCAACTGTTTTTCAATGGTTATTAGCTGCATGTGCTTCTCATGTGACTAGGACTTAATCGACTTTATTTGGATGGCTCAGATGAAGACACGCGTCAAGATCTGGTCTCTAAGGTCGTTAGGAACTAGTATAAATAGCGGCTAAGGCCTTTGTAATTGTGTGCTTTTTTGAATTGTAATCGTCTAATTTTTCAATTGAATYAATTGAAAAACCTTTGAAGCAATTCTTCTGTGTTCATCTTCTTCCTCATCTTGACTGTGTGTTTTTGATTTATTTACTTTGTTCTGTTCTTATTATTGTTTCCGCTGCACTTTAATCGTCTTAGAGTTCATTCAGAGTATTAGATCAATATCAAAGCTGAATTTAAGGTCCAACATCATGCATCTTGAAGAATGGAGTAATGGGTTCCTCGGCTGGTAGATTATGTTTCCTCATCGCATCCCCTATGAAGAGAGAGAGGAAACGAGGAAACAAAACTGAGGTCAAGGGCTTGCCGGTGGCCTGGAGCTTGCACTTTTTGACGACCGCTGTGTGGATCTGATTGTATATGAGGAAGGCATAGTCAAGTGGGATGTTGAAGAAGAGGCCATACATAATTGTCATTATGTTTATGTTGCCTTGATCCATCGACCCTAGCTTGCATGTGAGGGCCTTGTTCAATATGGAAAAGAACATATTCCACATTGGCGGCAAAAACTGTCTCTTGAAATCTGAGGCGTTGCGTAGGTCACGATTGTAACCTAGCATTTTGATGAATCGGAGGATGTCTGAGGTCGTGGGTTGATCGGTATATTGGTCAATGCCGAGCTCTTCACGGGTAGGTATGCACAGAACCCTAGAGACTTTTGCCCGAGAGATTTTGAGCGAGAAGATCATGTCATTTGGGGCGTCGATGTCCCCTATTATTCCACGGCTGTCAGGGTCGTACTCATAAGTTTTCCATTATTGTTGGATGTATTTTAGAGGTACGCCATTGTCGGTTAGAGTTAAGGCAGGTAGAAGGATGCAGTTACGAAAGAACTCGATTATCATAGCCAACCTGTTGTAAAGGGTGGTTCGAAGTTCGATGGCATGATTGTTGGGCTTCATGGGCAAAAACACGTTTGCTTGGATGTCGGCGCCGGTGGATTGAACATGGCTATCATTGTCGTTGGACTCGTGTGATGTGGAGGAAGCCATTGCGGATGTAGTTGCAGGTTTGTTTGTGGGTCAAAGTCTAGTTGCAGGTTTTAGGAAGCGTAAGGGAAGAATGGAGGTGGAAGAAGAGTATTTAT
The DNA here is from genome assembly GCF_001531365.2 of Cynara cardunculus var. scolymus. NCBI lineage: Eukaryota > Viridiplantae > Streptophyta > Magnoliopsida > Asterales > Asteraceae > Cynara > Cynara cardunculus. The sequence continues at coordinate 21,355,931 of NC_037544.1, read as the reverse complement.
AGGGGGAACAGGAAACGGTTTGTCTTGATTATTATATTTAAATAATCATGAAAGGGGAAGGCATTTTGGCAAAAGGTGATTTGATTGGGGATCGTGAGCCGTCTTGATTATACGTGCCATTAATGTTGGTGGACACGTGTCAAGGCAGGGATAGGGAAGGGTAAGTTCAAAGGTTCATGGGGAACAGGCTGTATATGGTGTCAGGCGCGTGGGAGGATGATGTTTGGATTATTTGGAATAAGAAATTATTCCAAATAATATCTCTTTAAATATCAATCCAAAAACAATTTGTATTTAAAATTCCATCTAATTGTAAGATTAATACTAATTACGAAGTTTTGGTCTTCTAAATACCCGTGTTGTATAGTTTTTAGTCACAAAAGCTGCAATTTTGTATAATCTTAAAAATTTTGCAATTAAAGTTGGGTTTTTGATGAGAATTTTGTCATGTAACCAGAGGAGCTCTGGTTGAACATGTCCTTTTTGGATGTGGAACCAGAGATGCTGTGGTTGAACATATGTGAAGGAATTCATCGATGAAATGTTGGATTGTATGATGAATAAGCCTTGGATGACAAACCAGAGGCTCTTGATAAGCATGGGCAATCCATTATGTAGAACCAGAGGGGCTCTGGTTAATACGCATGATTTATTCATCATTTGTATATAGCATTTTGGCATCGAGGGGCTCTGGATAGAAGAACCAGAGGCTCTTGGATGAAAAATGCATAATTATGCAATGAAAAATTTATGATGAATGAAAAGCTCCCCCTCAAATGATGCGTGAGGATATGGATTGATTTTGAAACTCTCCCTTGAACTAATAAGGAGGTCAATTTTGATGACCAGAGGCTCTGGTCAATACAACCACAGGCTCTGGTTGTGAATGATGATGAAAGAATGATATGAAATGTGGCTAAGTGTGAGAGTGGACATGAACAAGAGAGGGTCTTTGCAACCAGAGGGCTCTGGTTCCAAAGACAACAAAACTAGAGGCTCTAGTTACAAAGGCAATGAAAAAGGATATGAAGTTATGGTTAAGTATATGAAAAAGGATATGAGAGGATGGAGCCTTTGAGACCAGAGGGCTCTGGTTGCGAAGGCGATGCAAACAAATATGTAATTTTGGTTAAGTGCCTGTATGTGTGTGTAGAATGGATGGGCCTTTGAGACTAGAGGGCTCTGGTTTCAAAGGCTTTGAATCTAGAGGCTCTAGTCTTTAGAACCAGAGGCTCTGGTTGCGAAGGCGATAAAAACAAGTATGAAAATATGGTTAAGTGCATGTGAATGAGAAAAAGAGGGGTTCTTTGGGTCCAGAGGGGCTCTGGCTCCAAAGGGTATGAATCAAGAGGCTCTGGTCTTTAGAACCAGAGGCTTTGGTTGTTTTGGATATGGTATTTAAAGTTGAATGATAGGTGAAGATTGGAAGCCAAGTTTTATTTGGAAACTAGAGGTCTCTAGATGCAAATAACATGGAAACCAGTGGCTCTGGTCTATAGAGCCAGAGGCTCTGGTCTCAAAGAATGAGAATCCAGAGGCTCTGGTCTATGGAACTAGAGGCTCTGGTTGCGAAGGTAATACTTGGTAAATAAAAGCTAAGAAGTTGCTTTGGACCAGAGGTCTCTGGTTCCAAAGGCGATGAAAAACTTTTATGGGACGACACCCTCTGGTCTTTACAAGTGTTTCTATATGGCCAGAGGCTCTGGTCTTTACAACCAGAGGCTCTGGTTTAGAGTACTTGGAGTTTATGGCCAACATACTATATATCACTTATAGGCATAACTATGAGATATTGAAAATCTCAGGTTTCAAACTTATGATTGCCTCTAAGTGGTGAGATTCAGCATACCCATCTTGCTGACTAGGAATAAAAATCTTTTCTCATCAAGTGCTTTTGTGAAAATGTCAGCAAGTTGAATCTTAGTGGGAATAAAGTACATTTCTATATTACCTTTTTCAACATTGTCTTTCAGAAAATGGTACCTTAAATCGATGTGCTTGGTCTTGGAATGCTGCACAGGATTTGTAGAGATTGCTATAGCACTCTTGGAGTCACAGAGGATTGGAATTTTGTTATATTGAAATACATAGTCCTTAAGCAGAGTCTTCATCCAGAGAACTTGTGAGCAACAACTAGCAGCAACAACATATTCTGCTTCTGTTGTAGAGGTTGAGACACGGTTCTGTTTTCTGGATGTCAAACTTACCAGCTTGTCCCCCAAGAGTTGACAGCTTCCAGACGTGCTCTTTTTATCAAGCTTGCAATCTACATGATCTGCATCTGTGTAGGCTATTAGATCAAAGCTAGAGTTCTTTGGATACCAGAAACCCAATGAAGGAGTTCCCTTGAGGTATCTAAAGATCCTCTTGACTGTAGTGAGATGAGATTCTTTAAGATTTGATTGATATCTTGCACAAAGACATGAAGCAAACATAATTTTTGGTCTACAAGCAGTTAGATACAGGAGTGATCCAATCATGCCTCTRTAGGTTGTTACATCCACAGGTTTGCCTGATGGATCAGCAAATAACTTAGCTCCTRTAGYCATAGGTGTTCTCATCGATGATGAATTTGAGAGAGAGTATTTCTTCAGAAGATTAGTCACATATTTGGACTGATTGATGAAAACTCCTTCTGAAGTTTGTTTTATTTGAAGACCAAGGAAGAAACTCAGTTCTCCTATCATACTCATCTCAAATTTGCTTTTCATCAACTCTGAGAATTTTTTGCAATGTTTTGCATTTGTAGAACCAAATATGATGTCGTCCACATATATTTGAACAAGTAATATGTCACCTTTGTGCTTTTTGAGAAAGAGGGTTGTATCGATTGTACCTTTTTCGAATCTATTGTTGATGAGAAAGGTGTATAGTGTTTCATACCAGGCCCTTGGTGCTTGCTTCAGCCCATAGAGAGCGTTGTCTAGAAAGTAGACATAATCTGGATGTTTTGGGTCTTCAAACCCAGGAGTTGCTGCACGTATACTTTTTCTTGAAGTTTGCCGTTTAGGAAGGCGGACTTAACATCCATCTGATAAACCTTGAAGCCTTTGTGAGCTGCATAGGCTAGGAATATCCGGATGGCCTCAAGTCTTGCGATGGGAGCAAATGTCTCATCGTAGTCAATCCCTTCTTCCTGGCAGTAGCCCTTGGCAACAAGCCTGACTATGTTTCTTATGACTATGCCATCTTCGTCCTTCTTGTTCCGGAAGACCCATTTGGATCCTATGGCCGTCTTCCCTTTGGGTAGAGGCATAAGGGACCATACTTTGTTTCTTTCAAACTGGAGTAATTCTTCTTGCATTGCGTCTATCCAGTTTGGGTCTTGTAGAGCTTCAGTAATTTTCTTTGGTTCTATCATGCTTAGAAAGTTGGCGAAGAGGCATTCATTGGCTGTTGTTGATCTTGTCTTGACACCAGATGTTGGGTCACCAATGATTTGGTGATGTCGGTGGTCTTTCGTCTACTTGGTGCTTGACTGGGGTTCTGGAGCAACAGGATGCAGTTCTTCATCGACTGATGGAATTAATTGCTCCCCCTCAAAGAGATGATCTCCAGAGTAAGACTCTAGTTCCTTTTCTTGATCTGAAGACACAGAAGAAATATAAGATGAAGTAACATGAGTTTTAGTAGGAGTGTACCTTTAGAATTGGGGACTTCATGTTCTTCATTGGTTCGGAAAATAGATTTTACCGTAGGTGCATGTCCGGAGATTACTTCTTCTTCGAAGATGTCTTCAAATAGTTGAGCTAACTCTGATTCATTGGGTTTGCTCAGTGATGAATCAGATGCTCTTCTTTGAAGTCCGAGTCCTGAACTGTTGTGTTTAGAAGTTATTGGTGTGGAATCATCACCAGGACACATTGATGCTTTCGATGACAATTCTTGTCCTTTTGATGTAGACTTTGTAGGCCTTTGCAGTTTGAGAATAACCTAGTAAGATCCCTTCATCAGCTTTCTTGTCGAACTTGCCAAGATATTCCCTATCGTTGAGTACAAAGCATTTGCACCCAAAGACATGAAAATATTTGACATTTGGTCTTTTTTGGTTGATGAGCTCATAGGGTGTCTCTGGTGCCTCTTGTTGATGATAGATCGGTTCTGGGTGAAGCAGGCAGTGGAAATAGCTTCAGCCCAGAATGTGATGGGTAACTCCGATGAATCAAGCATGGTCCTTGCTGCTTCCACGAGGGTTATGTTCCTTCGTTTCACCACTCCATTCTGTTGTGGAGTTCTAGCTGCTGAGAAGTTTTGTGTAATGCCTTCAAAAATGAGATATTCATCGATTCTGGCATTTTTGAATTTAGTTCCATTGTCGATTCTAACCTTTATTAGTTTTCGTTGTAGAAGGACTTGGAGCCTTTTCATCACTCCAATGAGTAGGTCAGGAACATATGATTTCTTCTTTACAAATTCAACCCAAGTGTATCTGGAGTATTCATCAACCAGTACTAACATGTACTTCTTTCCAGATAGACTTTGGGTTGATATTGGCCCATAGAGATCTATATGTACCATGTCCAAGTGCTTGGTGCAAAAGGTTTCTGACTTGGTTTTATGTGAGGCCCGTCTTAGTTTTCCCATCTCACAGGCTGAGCATAGATGATCTTTTTCAAATTCAAAATTCAGAATTCCCTTGACCAGCTTCAGTGTGGCTAGTTTTCGTAGTGCATCAAAGTTGAGATGTGAGAACTTTTGATGCCATAGCCAATTTTCATCGCTCATATGAAACACAAGACAGAGGGTGTCTTGTCCCATAGAGGATACAAAATCTAGAAGATAGAGATTTCCTTTTCTCTTTGCTTTGATGGTTGTTTGACAGGGCATTGTTTCTATGATGCAGAAACCTTTGCGGAACCTGACTTCAAGACCCTTGTCGCAGAACTGGCTTACGCTTAGTAGGTTGTACTTCAAACCTTCAACATAAGATACTTTGCTGATGGAGATATTTCCTTTGATGAGAGTGCCATGTCCCTTGATTGTACCCTTCCTGTTGTCTCCAAATGTCACAGAGCCTCCAGATTTTTCGATGAAGGAGGTCAGTTGACTTTTGTCACCAGTCATGTGCCTGGAGCAACCTGAATCCATGTACCATGGTTGCGCATGCTGGTACTGATCATCAAAGTCGGAGGTGGATTCTGCAGTCGATGTAGCCATCAGACAGATGAGTGCTTTGTCTTCTTCATCGGATGAGGAGTCAGATACCCAATTTTCTTTCACAGCCATTAGGCTTCGCTCTTTTGGATTATACTTGTACTTATTTTTGTAATAATCGGCATCCTTTACCAATCATCCTTTGCACTCTTTTGAAAAATGACCAATTTTACCGCATCTGAAGCAGTGAAGGTCATTTTTCTTTCCGTTTCTATCTTCTTTCTTGTCCTCCCGTCTGTCCTCTCTCTCTTCTCTTTCTTCTCTTCTATCTTCCCTCTGATAGAATTTCGATGGTTTCTTCTCATGGTATGACTGGTACTTCTCCTTCTTGAAGTCTCTTCGTTCATAGGGTCTCTTGATGAACTTCTTTTGGAACTGTCTTGTAATCATGGCCAGAGATTTAGCAAAGGCTTTGATATCATCATCTGATTCAGATGACTCGTCTTTTGATTCCAATTCTACCACCATTGCTTTCTTTCCTTTCTTCTTGTGTTATCTGGTGGAGGTCCTTGATACTTCCTTTTCATCAGCAGCAAGAGCCAGCGGTCCACCGATAGATACTTTTTTCTTCATTACGTCGTTCTCTTGTGCTACAAGCGTTCCATATACATCATGAAGTGACCAGCCGTTTAGGTCCTGATTAGCTTGAAGGGACATTGACAGCTGAGTCCATTCATCGCCAAGACTTTTTAGGAACAAAACATTGTTTTCTTCCTTTGTTCTAGTGATATCGTTTCGACAACATTGATTAATCAATGTGTTGAAACGATCGTAAGTCTTCTGTATTGGTTCATCAGGAAGAGCTTTAAAGTTGGTGTATTCATTGAGACATTGTGCTCTACAATTCTTCTTTGTTTTAGCTCCTCCTTCGAATTGGCTTGCAAGTTCATCCCACAATTCCTTTGCTGTGGAACATACATTGAGGGATTGGAAGATTTCATTGGGTATGGCCATGATTATCAGTCTTTTGGCCTTTTTGTCGGTTTCAACCCGCTCTTTGTCGTCTTCATCCCAATTCTTCTCATCCTTGGGCATGTAGTAGGCAGGAATTTCTGCTGTGGTATTTGTTCCTGGGACTCTTGGAACGAGAGTCTGTGGAACATAGGGACCTTCCATTACAGACCGTAGAAGGTTTCTGTCCATCCCTTCCAAGAAGTTTACCATCCTTATTCTCCATTGTGGGTATTCTTCTCTTTGAAGAGTTGGAGGCTTGGTGAGGGAGCCAACACTATACGTAGAATTCCAGTTGGCCAAGGGAGATTCTTATAAGAGAGAAAATTTACTTTTTTGGTGAAGATATTTTATGAAAAACGTGAATTGAGAGATTTTGAATGATCGTTTGATTGGAAAAACAATCAATTGGCTCTGATACCAATTCTTGATCCCAGATCTCTCAATAACACTAATAATCAGTTTAAGAATAACCTAATTATATGTTTTAATGAACAAATAATGAACACTCAAGAACAATGTATGAACATTCAAAGAACAATCTTGAGTGCTAATAATTTCACTTTATTCACTATTAATATGAAAACGTAAAAATGGCATTTTTTACAAAAGGCCTAATCACCTATTTATACTAGCGATAACAAGATAACTATCTAGTAAAACTATCTAGCCAACCTTCTAGGAAAGATAATGCTTATTTAAAGTATGGATAAACTATAAATCAAGATAAACTTAAAATCCATCTGTCAATTTGTTATCTCCAATTGTCTTCCATAGGATGTTAATTCAACCTTATCTTCATATATTCATCGCATGCCTCTGGTTGAACTGCTGAAGAAAACTCAAAGTGTTGTTGACCAGAGGGGTGATGAAGATGCTCTTTCCATCGCATCTCTGTTTGATTCATCGGCCCTCTGGTTGTTCTCCAGACTTAGTTAATTTTGCCTTAATGTCTTCATCGGTCTTCTGGTTCTTCATCACATATTGTTCTTCGTTACTTTTACACTTATGAATTATGGGGTCTAACAAACTCTGTCTGGCGGTAAACCAGACAAGTACTCTGGAAAGACTTCTGGGTATTCACTAACAATTGGGATCAATTCCTGGTTTCCTTTCTCTTTCTTTGCATCAATAACATATGCCAAACATCCCTGACACTTCTTCCGGATACAATTTCGGGCTTTCAACACAGACAAAAGACTAGTACGATGATTCTGACGATCACCATAAATAACAACTGACCCTCTGTCTGGCAATGATTTTGACGATCACCATAAATGATTCTGACAATACTGGCCTGATGTTCTGCCAACCAATCCATACCTACTACTACATCAAACTCTTTCATCGGCATTGGGAACAATCGAATTGGTAGTTCACACCCCTCAATAATAATAACGCAGTTATTGAATATACTAGTTAAAAGATTCCTGACTATTAGCAGTATCAACTACTAATTCGTCATCAAGTAACATAGAATTCAAACATGCAATTTGACCAAACGATGGTGATACAAACAAAATTTTTGCACTGGAATCAAATAACACCTTAACACGTATAGAATTCAGAAGGAAAGTACTTGTTACTACATCTGGTACAACCTCTGCTTCATTCTTTGTAATTTGGAAAGCTCGACCCCGTGCTCCTTCTTGTCCTCCAATGGATACATTGGGTCTTCCCCGAGTACCCGATACATTACTCTTCATAGTCAACTGCAGAGTTCTCAACAACGGACAGTTGGGTCGAATATGATGTCACACCCCGCTCAAGCGGAAACACGAGATGTAACAGGTAAGCGAATCACAACCACAGTTAATAAACAACACTTCAAGTTTTACAAAACTAAATCGAGTTTAGCACCATAACCGAGTTTGGGCAAACATACATCTTTTACAAAATGTTTCCAATGCGAACTAAATCGGTCTTGCCAAGAGTATGCTCCCAAAGCACATCAATTTTTACTTATTACCTGAAAAGCATCAAAATAAAACAAGGTCAACTACAAAGAGTTGGTGAGCTCACGAGTTTTCACATGCATAAATCATTTTAATGCATAAACCAATTATTTGCAAACTTATGCGAATCTTTTACACTAAATAAATGTAAATCTACCACGATGTAAGAACTTGAGACGCTACTGAGCCTATCTTGACCAATGTGCCCCATCATTTACGAACAACCATAAGTAGCCCGTAGACTACTTAGGTCCCACATTTCATAAAAGTACTAATTCAGCGGTGGTCCAAATTCCACATGATTAGACAAATAAAATAGGTAATGTGCACCCCTTTCTGGGTGGGACTGCCAACACAATAGCGGCTATCCACAATTACCACGGACCGGGGACGTGCCCGAGTTAACAAGTAGCGTTTACGGATGGGGACTTTATTTGGAAACATACTCCCAAGCACATCAATTTAGCATTTATATCATAGTGCAAAAACAGTCATTAATCCATGACAAAACAAAGTTTGACTAAGAAGTTACTTAGTTCAATGGTTTCAAACAAAGTTTGACTAAGCAGTTCCTTAATCCAATGGTTTCAAACAAAGATTGACTAAGCAGTTCCTTAGTCCAATGATTTCAAACAAAGTTTGACTAAGCAGTTCCTTAGTCCAATGGTTTCAAACAAAGATTGACTAAGCAGTTCCTTAGTTCAATGGTTTCAATAAATAAGCATGCATAGTTTGCTTAATCTCATGCTTTTCCCCCAGCAAAAAATAGACAAAACATTAAAAGTGGGGCCGTGAGAACTCACTGGTTTGATGATGAATATCCAAGAAGATGACCTCAGAAGCTCTTCAATGCCTGCCCTACTTTCCTAAACAGACCAAATACCGACACTTAGATTACTTATGGGTTCTTGACCAAGATAAAGTTAAGTTGCTTCCCATGCAATGCCATTAGGTTAATATAAATTAAAGTTGATATTTTATTATTTATTCTGAAAATAGCCCAAAAATTAAATATTAAAAGAATTCGAAATCCTTTACTCAAAAGCTGCACTTTGGACAGATTAAACATTTTGTTCCAAATATTTTTGGGGTTTAACAAAAATAACCAAAAGTAGAATCTTCCAAAGGTCATTTTTATGTCCACTTTTTACATTATTCCAAATCATGAGCCAAGCCGACAATTTCCAAAAAAAAAGAAATTTGAGTGGGTTTTTCTCATTAATACCCTACACAACTAGAGTTACACAGCCCCCAAAACAGATTGCACACTTTTCAAGTGGCAGTCGCTTAGGAGACATAAACTCATCATTTTTCACAGATTAAAATACTAATTTTGAACTATCGACCTCGATCAACTTCAAGAAAATATTTTCCGATTCCATTATATTCTTTGTTGGACCTGTAAATTCAGTTTTGATATTGATCTCTTACTCTGAATGAACTCTTAGGACGATCACAGTGCAGCAGAAACAATTATAAGAACAAAAAAGAGTAATTAAACCAATAACACACAGTTTAATATGAGAAAGAAGATGAACGCAGGAGAATAGCTTCAAAGGTTTTCAATTCATTCAATTGAAATTTAGACGATTACAATTCAGAAGCGTACTAAATACAAAGGCCTAAGCTGCTATTTATACTAGACCCTAACGACCTTACTGACAGATCTAGAAAGTGAAATCATCTAAGCCGTCCAAATAAATCTATTAAAATCTAGTCACGTGAGAAGCACATGCAGCTAACAACCTTTGAAAAACAGTAGAACATGATCTTCACAGAAGACAAATCCGCAGACCCTCTATGAGCCATCTCAGAGGCTCTGCTGTAGTAGACTTGTAAGATCTTATTGTCAGAGGACCATTTTCCAGAACCTCTGTGAGATACATCAGAGGTTTTGTTGAACTTTACTTGCATGATGAAACAACTTTTGTTGCTAGTCCTCTGATGTCTTCTGTGGAAGATACCCTTCTGTCAACACTTGAAGAATACTTTTTCATACTTTTACATAAAGTGAATATTAGAGCTAACAATCTCCCCCTAAGTATGAAAAAGTAAAATTGGACAAAAGGATGCAAGAAATGACTAATTGAAAGAA
>NC_037544.1:21343293-21345471 GCF_001531365.2 Cynara cardunculus var. scolymus | reverse complement strand
ACCCACTCAAGTGACTCTGTTGAATACTTGTTCACCTCTGCCGGATCAAAGAACCTTAGAATGTCATCCTTGTCCAAGAACACAAATCCAAAGACGGGATTGTGGACAATGGTGTTGGGATGACATCTAAGTAACCAACTTGGCCTATTCTTCGCAGGGGAAATCTTTAAATTTGTTTGGGCCAACCTCATCGCGATATCGAAGTCTTTCTGGCTGTAGTATTTTACTTGAGCGCGCATTACTTTGATCAGCCTTCTGAGGGAAGTCGAATAGCTTGACCTCCTCTCCATGTACTTGTTAAGAATTTTATGCAAGAAGATAAGGTCAAATACACAGAGATTGTGGAGGTCAGCATCTGTGAACGTGTAGATATTACCGTCATCCCTCTTCACCACATATTGAGCATAAAGCACGGTTTTCTTCAGCATAGTCCTTGGAGATATGGTTTTAAGAGAAGTTATCACGTGCTTTGAGAAGAACTGCTCGCGTGGCCTTGTGTGTTTTGAGAAGTTAAACTTTGCAGCGGCAGAAGGCATTCCTGTAAGCTCTGGATCGTAAGGGGGCTCTATGTCCAAGGCAGAGTAACGCCACCGCAGAATTTCTTCCACAGTGGTTACGGGCTCTGTGCGTACTTGCTGCATAGGAATTTTGCTCATCGATTCAAGGATCTCAATAACCCTTCCCACTGTGGCAGATTCTGGAATTCTGGTTTCTTCTTCTTCTAGTATCGGCCTCTGGGTGGACCCTTATGGTAGGATTGGCTTGACAGTTCCTACCAGAGCGTCAAACGTACCCGTGGACATTTCCTCCTTTTAGAGCAAGAGCCTTCTCCAGCTCTGGGGATAGGGGCTCTGCCCTTTCTTGCTTGTGCCTCTGCCAAAGAAGCCTTTAACGCTCGAACTAGGTCTGGGTCATCATACTCTTCTTCATTTATCTTCTCTGGCGTCTCAGAGCTTGACCCCTTCTGTGGCGACTCCTCTACAGCTTTACCCTTGCCTTTCCCCTTAGGCTCTGGAGATTTATCTTTTGAGAACAAGGCAGCTGCAGAGTCCACTATCTTTAGTGGTCTGGCAGAGGTTGTCTTCTTAGGCTCCTATGTCCTCTTCTCTGTCTTCTTCTCCCCCTCATGACGATCATGGTCATCACCTCCTTGATCGTCATGGATTTTAGTGGCTTCTGCCTTGCAAGTAGTAAGGGGAGCCTTCTTCAATCGCCTCAGAATCCTGGTAGCCGCCTTCTCCATTTTCTCGATCACCAACTCAGCGTTCACAGAAGCGCTGCTTATGTCGATCTCTGTGGCCCACTTCATTTTAGAGAGGCTGCGATAGATTTCGCTTCTTAGTGTGTCACCCTCTTTGACGAGCTTTGAAGTGCAGTCTCTTATTGATTGGTTGGAAGCTCAGGCTTCTTTGAGGAGTTGGTCTATATATTTGCGCACGATATCTCCTAGGGCTTCAACCATTGCGTCTAGCTCTCTGCAAGTAGCTAGATTGTTGATGTTTGCCCTGGAGGATTTGGTATCAACGCCATAAGTGACTGCAGAGGAGAACATCTGCTTGATCTCATCCTTGAAGGAGAAATAGTCTGTGTAGCCGGCGGAGATGAAATCAGTAGGAAACTGGGCGGCCACCTCTGATAACTCTGTTTTCAGCTTTTGGATTGAGGAAGGGTTTAGAGACAGGGCGTTGAAGGCTTCTGTGAGGTCTTCTTTGTGAAGGACAGAGCTCTGAAGGGCTAAAAGTGTCGCCTTGAGTTCTRAAGTTGTGGATGTCAACTCCTTCAGAGCCTCTGTTATTGGTGCAAACGCCTCTGTCGATGGTTGAGAGATGAACAAGATTTTCAACTCGTCCAACCTCTGGAATACCACTGTGGTGAAGGTTTGTAACTCCCCCTTCATCACATAGTTATCCTTGGAACCTAGATCACCAACACATGGGGACCTAGTAGCCTCGGAGTGTGAGGCGCCCTCAGTGACTGGTTTTGCGATGTTAGCTCGGGGACTTCCACCGGATCCTCGAACATCTCCAATTGGAGAGCCTACCAGTGTTCTGTCGATATCGTGCCCAGTAGGTTCAGAGCCTAACTTGGTAGAGGGATCGAGTGGAGACTTTGGGCGTTCTAGACCCGCAGCCTCTGTGATTCTCTCACATGCCTCTGAAGCATGACTTGGTTGTTCAC
>NC_037544.1:21340137-21343208 GCF_001531365.2 Cynara cardunculus var. scolymus | reverse complement strand
AAGCATGACTTGGTTGTTCACTCAAGTGTGGAGAGGCAACGGATGCCTCTCTGGGTTGTGACGAGTCCTTGGGCGAATGGACTCTTATTTTAAAACCAACATCCTTTTGAGAGGATGTTGGAGTATGTTGTGGTTCCCGGGCAGTGCATTCGACAGAGGACGAAAGAATGTCCTCTGCGACGTTGGTTTCGGTTGGGTTCAGCGTGTGCACGCCTTGTTCAATAGAGGTTCCCTCTAGAACAGGGTCCCTAGAAACGTGGGTAGCACTAGGAGGGGGGCTAGGATGTGTTTCTTCGACATCTTTTACTCCCTCTTCAATCTCCAACTCTTCTTCTTCGTCATCTAATATGACCTCTGTCCCCAAATCAGCTACTTCTGTAGGCGCTTTAAACTCTTGTTGAATTTGGAAGATTACTTCTTGTATCTTCTCTGTTGGGGACTCTTCGTGAACCACCTTGCGCAACCTTTTGCGCTTTGGAGCAGCCTCTTCAGGGCTTTCTGGGATTACAGCCTCCGTGACCACAACCTCTCCAGGTTGGGCCTTCTTTGATTTCTTCTTCTTTGGTGTTTGCAGAGGACTGCTTGGTCCCTCTTCTTCCCTTTCTTCTTCTCAGAAGAGTCAACACCCTTCTGAGTCTTCTTTGGTGGGGGACTTGCTACTCTCGGTCTGTCCTCACTCACCTCTCTAGCCTCTGCTGGTTCCTCCCTTCTTCCTTCTACTCTCATTTTTTGCACTTTCTCACCTAGGGGGATACCTATGCATGGAGGGGTTTCAGGGACCGGCTCTGGTCTCCTGTATCCATGTCTGTACTGTTTCCTATCTCCGTGGCTAAGGTATTTGAGCATGGCTTTCGATAGAGGTCTGGGGCTTCTGTACCTTAGCTCATGCTCTGTTGGGTGGAACTCCTTCATTGGATACAATCTGGCATTAGGCTCGGCAGAGGGCAGCTTCTTTGCAATCATTTCACCAAAAGACAAGACCAAAGAACCTCTGTAGGATAAGGTTTGGATGGTTGAGGTCCTCTTTGGCCTTCTTCTGTGCCTTCACTTTTGACTTCTCACCCCTCTGTGTCGTGCACTTCTTCTTGATTAATCCCACCATGTCGTCGAATATGAGCTGTGCGTAATTAAGGGGCAGGTTGAAATATTTTCCATATACAATGGAAAGCATTGTGTGAGAGGCTTGATCATGGCTGTCGACCTTCCCTGTTAGGCAGCAATTCACGATCGAGAACAGAGTGTTCCAAATAGGGGGAAGGCCTTTTCGTTTGAATTCAGTCCTCTTAGCGATTTTTGTCTTGGTAGTGTAGGAATGAAATTCAAGAAATTGAATTAGTTCAGCGTCTGTTGGTGTTGGGGCGAAAGTATCCAAATTGAGAGTTGCCAGGGAAGGTAGGCGGAGGGCTGTTCGCAGGGTATTAACGTTTAGTTCCAAAGGTACAAGGGATTTGTTGATTGGGTGAGAAGCATAACCAACGATGCTCAAACCAGAGTTATCCAGGGTAGTTATGTATGAGCTTAGCAAGAATTGGGTGATATATGTTTCATGTGTAGGTTTGGTGGCTGAAAGGGAATAATATAATGGATGGTTACGGAGAATCTCAATGAGGGGATAGGTGAATTCAGGGAAACCTATTGAAGATGGGGCGAAGAAATAATTATTGGGTTTCTTGACTAGAACTACTTTCTCGTATCGATTTTGAACAAATGATAGAGCGTGAGAAGTTAGGGCTTGGGAATGGGTTACCTCGTTGTCGCTTGAGACATTAACAGATTGAGCGGAGGCTGAAGATAAAGACATAGTTGCAGGTTTTTAGAGAAGCTCGAAATTTGCAGGTTCGTCGDAGAAGAAGGATATTGTAAAGGTTTACATTTTGGGGGGAAAGGGGTATTTATAGTGAGGGATTTGAAAGCGAACCGTTTATTGGGAGAAATAACGTGATGAGTGGCTATAGGGTGTGACGAATAAAAAATATGACACACAATGTTTGGAAGACGCACGATTGATGACGTGCGCCCCCGTTTCTAACACGCGCGTGATTTGCTTTAACCCTTATCCACAGAATCACGTGCACCATATCAATAATAGAGAACTATAAGAGAGTTTTGTCAGAGGCCTAAGGGTAATAGAGCCTCCGTGATATGTGCGGGGTATTCTAGCATGTTACACCTTTATTTTACCTAAACGGTTTGAAAATCCTCAGAGAGATGAGTACTTGCTCAGTTAAAACTCATAGAGCCTCTGATAGAAGCGTCAGAGGTTCTGATGAGTTGACATCTGAGAACAAGATACTTCAAAAGTTTTTGGCACCTTCTGAGGTTTTGATTTTCATTTCACAACTCCCCCTATGATCCAGCTTCCATGGCTCCCCCTCAAACTAAAAACCATTTAAAATCCTAAGAAGAAGTATCGACAGAGAATCCGTTCAAAGAGCCTCTGAGAGCTATCACAGAGGATCTGTGAAAAGACTTATGTGATGAAAAAACATTTTTGCTTCTTCAAAAGGTTTTGTTCTTTCTAAGCACATACTCCCCCTCAAACCTTGCAAGTTTCTGCAAGTTAAACCTATTAACTATGAAATCAAGCGAAGGTTAATCAAGAAATAAAACTATATACAAAAAGATTTTTAAGAGAAGAACTATATACAAAAGGAGATTATTCAAAGAAAAACTTTTATGCTAAAAGAATAAACAATAAGACATCCAACATCTAGAACTCTGGACATGCCATTCCTATTTTCTCAACAAGGAAATTAAACCTTTTTCTCATCAAGGGCTTTTGTAAAAAGGTCAGCCAATTGAAATTCAGATTTTACAAAGTATAATTCGACATTACCTTCTTCTACATGATGTTTTAAGAAGTGGTACCTTATGTCGATATGCTTTGTTTTTGAATGTTGTACAGGATTGGCTGATATAGCAATAGCGCTCTTACAATCACAGAGGATGGGGATCTTGTTGACAGAGTAGCCATAATCACGTAGTTGAGTCTGCATCCACAGAGCTTGTGAGCAACAACTTGCAGCGGCTACATATTCAGCCTCTGCYGTGGAAGTTGATACACAATTCTG
>NC_037544.1:21313446-21336373 GCF_001531365.2 Cynara cardunculus var. scolymus | reverse complement strand
TTGACAGAAGTAACATTACACTTCTCATGCTCCAACTTCCTTAACTCATCCACCTTGTTTTTCAAATCTTTTTGAACCTTGGCAAACTTTTCCTTTGAAGAATTTTCCAAATTTATAAACTTTCTTTGAACTTCTTCGAACATTTTGAAAAATCTGTTTCTTTCCTCTGTAAGAAGAATGACTTCTTTTTTCACAAAGAGAAAGTTTTTCTTTTAGCTTGAAATGCTCCAAATGACATGAATCGAGGTTATCAATGATCTCTGTGTATAGATCAAGTGATTCAGAAGAGTAAGAAGAAAAATCCTCTTGGTCATTTCTTTCAGAGGAGTCATAGTCGATCTTTGCCATCCCACAGAAGAGCTCATCCTCTGTGTCCGAGTCTTCCCAAGCAAGGAGACCCTCCTGTTCATCTTCATCAGAGGATTCATCAGTTACTAACTCACATGATTGAGCTAGCAGAGACTTCTGCTGATAGTAGTCAGCCTTCTTTTTGTAGAAGGTTGCATCTCTAGGACCCCTCTGTGGAGCTTTTGGCCCTTTTGACCAGCAATCTGCAGTAAAGTGGCCTTGCTTGCCACATCTAAAGCATCCTTCCTTCGACTCTTCCTTCTTCTGTTCCTCTACCTTCTGTGAAGGCTTCTGCTGCATCTCACTTGCCTCAGATCTACCACCCTCTGTGAAGTTTCTTCTGTTGAAACTCTTGTACTCCTTCCTCTCACCACCCATTCTGTATTCTCTGGTGATCAAGGCCAGAGTTTTCATCATCTCCTTCATCGAGACTTCATCATCAGAACTCTCCTCACTCTCTGCTATCAGGATCTTCCTCTTCTTCTTCTTCTTCTTTTTCTCCTTCTCTTCCTTCTTTGTTTCTCTCCCCTTTCCAGAGCTGCCATCCTCTGCAACCAGAGCAATCGGACCACCATAGTTCTTCTTCATTTGTAGAACTTGAGGCTCTTGACTTTTAAGAGAGCCAAATAAGTCAGCCAGAGTCCAAGCTTCCAAATCCAAGGTGGCCTTCATAGACATGGTTAGGTGCATCCATTCAATTCCAAGCTGTGGTATTCATCAATGCAAATGGCTCGATTGTCATTACTCCATACCTTTTGCAGTTGCTAATTAAGGTGTTTAACTTTGAGTATGTGTCCGACAGGGATTCACCCTCCTTAGCCTTGAAGCTGTGGTATTCATCAATGCAAATGGCTCGATTGTTCTTGAGTGTTTTCTTACCTCCCTCAATCTGTTTTTCCAATTCCGCCCAAATATCCATGGACAGTTGGTAGTGATCAATACATTTGAAGATTTCGTGAGGTATTGCCATGATTAACAATCTTTTGCACTTGCTGCCCAGATCAACCAATATCTTGTCTTCATCACTCTAGTTAGCAATAGGTCTTGGCTCAAAATGTTCAGGAATTTCAGGGGTTGTGCCAGTAGCATGAACTCTTGGAATTAAGTTCATTGGCACATAAGGAGGATTGTAGAGAAATTCACATATTCTAGGGTGAATTCCCTCTAAAAAGTTAATCATTCGCACCTTCCATTACGGATACTCCTCACGGATAAGCGTGAGAGGTTTTGATTGAGAACCGGTGCTCATGAATGAGGAATTGGCCAAGTTCGCCATTAGAAGAAAAAATTAGGAATAAGATGAAACTGATTTAAAAGAGCAAAACAGGGTAACCTGAAGAAGAAGACTCGTGTTCTAGAAAAATGCAGATTAATATCAAAAACAGAATTAATCGAATAAGAATTCAATTCCTGCTCTGATACCAATTGTTGGACCTGTAAATTTAGTTTTGATATTGATCTCTTACTCTGAATGAACTCTTAGGACGATCACAGTGCAGCGGAAACAATTATAAGAACAAAAAAGAGTAATTAAACCAACAACACACAGTTTAATATGAGAAAGAAGATGAACACAAAAGAATAGCTTCAAAGGTTTTCAATTCATTCAATTGAAATTTAGACGATTACAATTCGGAAGCGCACTGAATACAAAGGCCTAAGCTGCTATTTATACTAGACCCTAACGACCTTACTGACAGATCTAGAAAGTGAAATCATCTAAGCCGCCCAAATAAAGTCTATTAAAATCTAGTCACGTGAGAAGCACATGCAGGTAACAACCTTTGAAAAACAGCAGAACAGGATCTTCACAGAAGACAAATCCGCAGACCCTCTGTGAGCCATCTCAGAGGCTCTGCTGTAGTAAACTTGTAAGATCTTATTGTCAGAGGACCATTTTCCAGAACCTCTGTGAGAGACATCAGAGGTTCTGTTGAAMTTTACTTGCACGATGAAACAGCTTCTGTTGCTAGTCCTCTGATGTCTTATGTGGAAGATACCCTTCTGTCAACACTTGCAGAATACTTTTTCATACTTTTACATAAAGTGAATATTAGAGCTAACATTCTTGAAGATAATAAAACCGATTGTGAGATGCATGCAAGGTTCATCCATACTTCAAAACATAACTTTTAATGATCCAACTTCACATGCAGTGGGATTTTCTCCTACTTCCTTAGAGATTAAAGAATATTGATCATAGATTATCATCCTTTATGAGACATTTTCATGTCGTTGGTGGATAATCTCTCCTCTTTAACTCTCTAGAACTTACTAAAAGATTGAGTAGGAGAAGTAAATGGGTGAAAACATTTCAAATTCAGCAATTATAGGTTAACTAGCATCATACCCTTTTCTTAAAGTCTCGAGATTTCTTCAAGAATGATAGAGCTCCTAGAGCTCTTGAACGGAGATGGAACCGGCTGAAGAGTGGAAGATTTTAGAGAGATGGAAGAGAGGTGAAAAGTTTTAAGCTGGGAATTTGGAAATGAGAGTTTTTCAAAGGATGCGGGGTATTTATATTAGACTTTTAAAGAGAAAACGGGCCGGCCTCTAAGGGCCCAAGCCCAAATAAACTTTTATTATCCTAAATAAGAATAAACCCACTTTACATTTACCCAATCATAAAATAACACTAGAAATTTCCAAAATTCTATCTTTTGATAAATTAGTTGGACATTAAAATGGGACTTTGGTAATTTAAATTTAAAAGCTTATAATATCAACTTTATTTTATTTGGAGCATTTCTAAAGTATTTGGAATTGCGCAAGTTAACTTCATCGGTTACCCTCCGAGGCGTGATCTTCCAAACAAAACTTGGGAAATAAGCCAGATGAACTCTAGTCGCCAAAGCTAGATCCTAAAAAAATATACTACTCAATATAGGACCTAAAATAAGGCGCTAACCTGAAACTCCGAAATGACATAATGTCACAGTCTCCCGAAGCCAGCAAAATTTCGTCCCGAAATTTATTCGTCAAACCCAGATTATGACTTGGTAGAGAACAAGTGGGGATACTTGCTTTTCATGAAATCTTCCCTTTCCCACGTATATTCCGGCCCATGCCTCGAATTCCAATGAACTTTCACAATTCGAAATCTTGCTATGCCTCAAATACTTGACTTTTCGATCGAGGATTTCGATTAGTTCTTCTGTGAAGCGTAACCGCTCATTAATTTGAATTCCTTCCAAAGGTAGAACCAATGATTCGTCAGCTAAACACTTCTTAAGATTTGATACATGGAATGTATCATGAATGGCACTAAGCTCTAGAGGCAAGCTTAGTTTATATGCGACCGGTCCTAATCTTTCGAGTATAACAAAGGGACCAACATACCTCGGGCTAAGCTTTTCTTTCTTACCGAAACGTACAATTCTTTTCCATGGAGATACTTTCAAGAGGACTTTATCACCTACTTGAAATTCCAATGGTTTCCTTCGATTATCAACGTAGCTCTTTTGACGATCTCTCGCAGTTTTAAGCCTTTCCCGAATGATTGAGATTTTGTCGGTTGTCTCCTGAATAATGTCGGGCCTAGTCAGCTGCCTGTCTCCAATTTCCAACTAGCTGAGTGGAGATCTACACTTACGCCCGTATAAAGCTTCATACAGTGCACACTATACTAGTGTGATAGTTATTGTTGTAGAAGAATTCAACCAATGGTAAATGGGTATCCCAACAGTCTCCAAAGTCTATCACACAGGCTCGTAACATGTCTTCTAGCGTTTGAATTGTCTTTTCCGTTTTCCCATCAGTTTGAGGATGATAAGAAGTTCTCATGTCTAGCCTCGTACATAATGCCTTTTGAACTGATTGCCATAGTCGAGAAGTAAAACGACTATCTCTGTCTGATATGATGGAAATAGGTACTCCATGCCGCGATATGATTTCATTGATATACAACTGCGCAAGCCTTTCCATACTAAAGTCTTCTCGAATAGGCAAAAAGTGTGCGGATTTCGTAAGTCGATCCACTATGACCCAAATTGAGTCATATCCTCTCCTGGTTCTGGGTAACTTTGTAATGAAATCCATCTATATCTGATCCCACTTCCATAGGGGAACCTCTGGTTGTTGAAGAAGACCAGATGGTTTCTGGTGTTCAGCTTTTACCATCGCGCAAGTTAAACATCGACTTACGTACAAAGCAACGTCCTTCTTCATTCCTGGCCACCAGTAGTATTCTCTTAGTTCCTTATACATCTTGTCGGATCCTGGGTGAATAGAGTATCTAGAGCGATGTGCTTCCTCCAGAATTGTTGACCGAAGACCATCGTTCTTTGGTATCCAAACTCTATTTCTGAAGTAACGCACTCCATCTTCTCGAGTTTCAAATTCCTTCTCTAGGTGGTGCAGGGTTTCGTTCTTTAGATTCTATGTTTTCAACACCTTTTCTTGGGCTTCAAGAATTCGCGTTTTTAGATTTGTCAAGACCAACATTCCCATGGTTCGTGCCCTGGATGGTTTCACCCTTTCCTTCCGGCTTAAGGCGTCTTCTACCACATTAGCTTTTCCCGGGTGATATTTTATTTCTCAATCATAATCATTGAGGAGTTCGACCCACCTCCGTTGCCTGATGTTCAGCATCTTTTGGTCTAGAATATGTTGAAGGCTTTTGTGATCCGTATAAATGATGCATTTGGTGCCATAAAGATAGTGCCTCCATATCTTAAGTGCGAATACTACTGCCCCCAATTCCAGGTCATGTGTAGTATAATTCTTCTCATGCACTTTGAGTTGCCTTGAGGCATATGCAATGACCCTTTCTTTTTGCATTAATACACATCCTAAACCTTGATGCGATGCATCACAATAAAGCACAAAGTTTTCCGAACTTTCGGTTAATGATAATATAGGTGCATTGCATAGTTTCTACTTAAGAGTCTCAAATGCTTCCTCCTACTTCTCCCCCCACACAAACTTCTTGTCTTTCTGAGTTAAGGCTGTGAGTGGTTGCGCAATTTTTGAAAAGTTTGCGATGAATCGCCGATAATAGCCTGCCAAGCCAAGGAATTGACGGATTTCCGTAGGGGTTCTTGGGGCTTCCCATTTCCTAATGGCCTCAATCTTGGCAGGATCTACCTGAATCACTTTTTCATTGACTATATGACCAAGAAATTGTACTTCACGAATCCAAAATTCTTATTTGGAGAATTTTGCGTACAATTTCTGGTTTCAGAGTAGCTCCAATATTATTCTTAGATGTTGCTCGTGGTCTTCCTTGCTACGGGAATAAATTAGTATGTCATCTATGAAAACGATTACAAACTTATCCAGGTATGGTCTGCAGACTCTGTTTATTAGATCCATAAAAACTGCCGGTGCATCGGTTAGTCCGAATGGCATAACCAAGATCTCGTAATGACCATATCGGGTTCTAAAGGCTGTTTTAGGAATGGCTTCTTCCCGAACTCTCACTTGGTGGTAACCAGATCACATGTCAATCTTGGAGAAATATACCGCTCCTTGGAGCTGATCAAAGAGATCATCGATTCTAGGAAGAGGGTATATATTCTTGATGGTCAGCTTGTTAAGTTCTCTATAGTCAATACACATTCGCATTGATCCATCCTTCTTTTTAACAAACAGAACCGACGTACCCCATGGTGAGTAACTTGGTCTTATGAATCCCTTATCTAATATTTCCTAGAGTTGGGTTGACATTTCTTGCATCTCCGATGGTGCCAACCGATATGGTGCCTTTGCCACTGGACAGCTCCAGGGATTAAGTCGATACAAAATTCGACTTGTCTTTGCGGGGGTAGACCTGGTAAATCTTTTGGGAACACATCGGAAAACTCCCGAACTATGGGGAAATTCTCACTACTTTTCTCTTTGACCATCCCGTCAATCACATGAGCCAGGAATGCAGCGCAATTCTTCTTCAAGTACTTTCGCATCTTCATGCAAGATACTATCTTAATTTTTTGATCTGATTTGTCTCCTTGAATCACAATTTTGGGTCCATCTTGAGGAATCCGGATAGTCTTCTCTGAACAAACAATCTCAGCTTGATTTTTGGATAGCCAATCCATGCCGATAACTATGTCAAAACTTCCTAACTCAATCGGTATAAGGTCTATGATATAATCCTTATCGGCTAGAGTTAATGTGCAGTCCATAACTATGTCTTTAGCCTTAATTTCTTGGCCATTAGTAAACTCATCTATGCAAGCTTCTTCCAAACTTTGGGGTCTTAAGTCAACCTTAGACTTGAAATCTAGTGATACAAAACTCCTATCTGCTCCTGAGTCAAATAAAACTGATGCAAATTCATTATTCAGAAGAAACGTACCTGAAACCACATTGGGATCATATCTAGCTTCTTTGGCTCCGATCTCAAACGCTCTGCCCCGTGCCTGACCTTCTGTGTTTCCTTGACTGGTTGGTCGGGCTTGACTTGCAATGGTTCCTTGTTTCCTCTTCGGGCATACATTCCTCATGTGATCAGGGCTCCCACAATCGAAGCATAATCTTCTTTGGCAGTCCTTGGCTGTATGACCCCCTAGCATCTTTGACAAATGATACAGTTTCCCCGATGTGGATATTTGCATTTGTTACACTTCGTCATGCCTCCTTGACTTACCACCTGAGTTTCTACCCCAAAATTTCCCACCATTCTCCTATTCCTTTCATATCTTCCCCCAGACCTTCTATTCCCCTGCTCCTCTATTTTCCGTTTTCCCTTGGCAAATTCCCCTAATCGAACCGCATTATTTGTGAGCTTGGTGGCAATATCTATCGCCTCCTTAAGGGTTTTTGGGTTGGCCGAGGTGATGTTTCCTCGGATTTCTGAAGATAATCCCCAAATATATCTCTCAATACGGACTTCCTCTGGTGTTACTAAATGAGGTACTAGGTTTGCCAACTCATGGAATCGAGCCGTATACGCAGCTATATTTTCTCCTTTCATTTCATGATTCCATAACTCCATTTCTAACTTCTGGAGTTCGCTCCTTGGGCAGTATTCATCCTTCAGTAATTTCTTAAACTCTTCCCAAGAAAGCTGGTTAGCCGCTTCTCGACCTCTGGTTTGTACTAACGTATTCCACCAGGTAAGTGCCCTTCCTTGTAACAAACATGCCGCATACTCTACTTTATTTCCATCAGTACATTTACTAATGTGAAGAACAGACTCCATGCCTTCGAGCCATGATAATAATCCTGTGCTCCTTCAGTTCCATTGAATTCTTTCGGGTTGCAAGATCTAAAAGATTTATAAGTGCATTCCCTAACCGTCCTTGGCTATGGATTATTTGCTTGGTTAACATTCAAGCCAGCAGCCACTTGACTAACTATATTGGGGAGTGCTGTTAGAAGTTGTTCTGACATAAGTCATGCAATCTCGTGATTTTCTCTCCTTGGCGGCATCTTTGCAGGCCTAAGTCAGAAGGGAATTCGTCATTTTTATGGCATAACAAGGGTGATAACTTCCAATCGTTTGAATGATACCAAAAATGTTCATCGCATGAATAATAATCAAGCATTTTATAAACAGAATAGGTTAAACTCAAACACACTACTTCTCGACATATTTGAGCATTAACATGCATTGATATAAAATTGAGGCTACAAACAGGATTGTTGAGTGACAAAGCAAATGAGTGAACATCCTATCACTAATCCTTCTTCTAAAACAACATCCATCCTATCACTATTCCCAAAATCAGCATCATCACTCCACTAACCACCAACCACCAATACAATTTCCTTATTTCCCTCCTCGCTGTAGCGACAGCGTTCGTGTTCCTCATCACGTGCTGATGGTGTGCTTCCATCACATCGGACAGGTTTTTTAGGATATGATGATGGTATCCCAGCCGAGTCTGGTGCACTTGCGTTTCAGAAGCAATCCTCCTTACCCACTCTCTTTCCGCCGGATTCATACCCCGGGTGTATGACGCAGGTATCCCGGTCACCACTTGAGTTATCCTGCTCCCCAATTGTGGTCGGGATGACTCCCCTGTGACTCTAACGGAGTCCTCAAATGCCACAAGTTGCGGTAGAGGGATGTTCTTCCTTGGAGTGACTCTGATCCTGGAACCACGATAAGTTCGTGGTGGAACATCGGGTGCTGGCTCCGATGGGGGTAGGAAGGATGCTTGTGGAGGGACAGATGCTCCCCCAGTCGTCGTGTCCTGCTCATACGGGTCTATCTCTTCATTGCAGGCTGAGTTTCTTCTAGTGTGACCGACCACGTAACCGGATTCATCGGCCGAGTATTCACTAGAATTGGATGACGCCATAAAGATCTGTGACATCAATAATCTTAGTTACTCAATGAACCATCTAACAGATGCTTAGTGATACAACGAAAGTTTCTAAGCAAGACTTAAAGGTGGCAATCATGCTAGATCCTCTAGAGATAATCTCTTATTGCACTACCAGAGCTTTTGGTGGCATGACCAGAGCTTCTGGTCGCATGACCAGAGCTTCTGGTTGCATGACCAGAGCTTCTGGTTCATCTAAAACACCAAGGAAAAGAATTTCTTATCCATCATCCTCTAGCAAACCAATGGAATTCTAATTCATCAACCACTGGTTCAACCTTCGCACTTAGAATAATCATGGATTTCTCGTCCATCGATCCTCTGGTTCCTTATATTTGCACTTACCAGAGCTTCTGGTTGCAAGACCAGAGCCTCTGGTTCAGCTTCCATACTTAGAAAAGTACTAAGTAATCCGTCCATCGATCCTCTGGTCCCTCATACTTTACAATACAAGGAGACCGCTAATCCATCACCTCTGGTCCTTCTAACCAGCGCTTTTGGTCTAACATGGACACTTAACGAAATAAGGGCTTTTCCACCCATCGCCTCTGGTCCTTCTAACCAGCGCTGCTGGTCCAACATGGACACTTAATGAAATAAGGGAAAATCCACCCTTTCACTTCTGGTCGGCCTAGGGCATTGGATATTCATAATAAGTGCAACACATAAAATCATGCTTTTCATAACAATTTCTTCTACTGGAGCATATCTCTCGTACAACCGATTAAGTTCTTCTTATTATATGTAGATTAAGCACAGGTGATCAGGCTTTGTTTAATCGTCATATAATAGTGCGATTCCGCTTTAAAAATCACTTTGAAATTTTTTGGTTATAGTCGGTGGTTTTTTTTAAGGAAAACCAGCGTTCTCTATAACCGAAGCTTTGATACCAAATCTGTCACACCCCGCTCAAGCGGAAACACGAGATGTAACAGGTAAGCGATTCACAACCACAGTTAATAAACAACACTTCAAGTTTTACAAAACTAAATCGAGTTTAGCACCATAACCAAGTTTGGGCAAACATACATCTTTTACAAAATGTTTCCAATGCGAACTAAATCGGTCTTGCCAAGAGTATGCTCCCAAAGTACATCAATTTTTACTTATTACCTGAAAAGCATGAAAATAAAACAAGGTCAACTACAAAGAGTTGGTGAGCTCATGGGTTTTCACATGCATAAATCATTTTAATGCATAAACCAATTATTTGCAAACTTATACGAATCTTTTGCACTAAATAAATGTAAATCTACCACGATGTAAGAACTTGAGACGCTACTGAGCCTATCTTGACCAATGTGCCCCATTATTTACGATAAGTAGCCCGTACACTACTTAGGTCCCACAGTTCATAAAAGTACTAATTCAGCGGTGGTCCAAATTCCACATGATTAGACAAATAAAATAGGTAATGTGCACCCCTTTCTGAGTGGGACTGTCAACACAATAGCGCCTATCCACAATTACCACGGCCCGGGGACGTGCCCGAGTTAACAAGTAGCGTTTACGGACGGGGACTTTATTTGGAAACATACTCCCAAGCACATCAATTTAGCATTTATATCATAGTGAAAAAACAGTCATTAATCCATGACAAAACAAAGTTTGACTAAGCAGTTCCTTAGTCCAGTGGTTTCAAACAAAGTTTGACTAAGCAGTTCCTTAGTCCAATGGTTTCAAACAAAGATTGACTAAGCAGTTCCTTAGTCCAATGGTTTCAAACAAAGTTGGACTAAGCAGTTCCTTAGTCCAATGGTTTCAAACAAAGAATGACTAAGCAATTCCTTAGTCCAATGGTTTCAATAAATAAGCATGCATAGTTTGCTTAATCTCATGCTTTTCCCCCCAGCAAAATAGACAAAACATTAAAAGTGGGCCCGTGAGAACTCACTAGTTTGACGATGAATATCCAAGAAGATGACCTCAGAAGCTCTTCAATGCATGCCCTACTTTCCTAAACAGACCAAATACCGGCACTTAGATTACTTATGGGTTATTGACCAAGATAAAGTGAAGTTGCTTCCCATGCAATGCCATTAGGTTAATATCAATTAAAGTTGATATTTTATTATTTTTTCTTAAAATAGCCCAAAAATTAAATATTAAAAGAATTTGAAATCCTTTACTCAAAAGCTGCACTTTGGACAGATTAAACATTATGTTCCAAATATTTTTGGGGTTTAACAAAAATAACCAAAAGTAGAATCTTCCAAAGGTCATTTTTATGTCCACTTTTTACATTATTCCAAATCATGAGCCAAGCCGACAATTTCCAAAAACCAAGAAATTTGAGTGGGTTTAAATTTCTCATTAATACCCTACGCAACTTGAGTTACATAGCCCCCAAAACAGATTGCACACTTTTCAAGTGGCAGTCGCTTAGGAGACCTAAACTCATCATTTTTCACAGATTAAAATACTAATTTTGAACTATCGACCTCGATCAACTTCCAGAAAATATTTTCCGATTCCATTATATTCTTGAAGATAATAAAACCGATTGTGAGATGCATGCAAGGTTCATCCATACTTCAAAACATAACTTTTAATGATCCAACTTCACATGCAGTCGGATTTTCTCCTACTTCCTTAGAGATTAAAGAATATTGATCATAGATTATCATCCTTTATGAGACATTTTCATGTCCTTGATGGATAATCTCTCCTCTTTAACTCTCTAGAACTTACTAAAAGATCGAGTAGGAGAAGTAAATGGGTGAAAACGTTTCAAATTCAGCAAGAATAGGTTAACTAGCATCATACCCTTTTTCCTTAAAGTCTTGAGATTTCTTCAAGAATGATAGAGCTCCTAGAGCTCTTGAACGGAGATGGAATCAGCTGAAGAGTGGAAGATTTTAGAGAGATGGAAGAGAGGTGAAAAGTTTTAAGCTGGGAATTTGGAAATGAGAGTTTTTCAAAGGATGCGGGGTATATATGAGGCTTTTAAAGAGAAAACGGGCCGGCCTCTAAGGGCCTAGCCCAAATAAACTTTTATTATCCTAAATAAGAATAAACCCACTTTACATTTACCCAATCATAAAATAACACTAAAAATTTCCAAAATTCTATCTTTTGATAAATTAGTTGGACATTAAAATGGGACTTTGGTAATTTAAATTTAAAAGATTATAATATCAACTTTATTTTATTTGGAGCATTTCTAAAGTATTTGGCATTGTGCAAGTTAACTTCATCGGTTACCCTCCGAGGCGTGATCTTCCAAACAAAACTTGGGAAATAAGCCAGATGAACTCTAGTCGCCAAAGCTAGATCCTAAAAAAAATATACTACTCAATATAGGACCTAAAATAAGGCGCTAACCTGAAACTCCGAAATGACAGAATGTGACATATGATCTGGGGAATTACAATTAAAACATCTTCTATTGGTTGGGCAGCTTCTTGACAAATGATCTACCTTGCCATATTTGTAACATTTTCTTGGGTCTGACTTGCAGTCCCCTTGATGAATCTGTCTGCATTTAGCACAAACTTTCTCATTGACTTTCTGTTCAATTTTACTATCATATTTCATTGATTTTGGCCCTTGAAAGTTGGATGCAGGCCCTTCCCATTTCCTTTTCTCTACAATTTTACCTCTGACTGTCGATTCCTATTCCGTTCTATAACTTCTGCCGCATCCACGGTTAGTGAAAAGGTAGTGGGGTTCATAGCGATTACAAATTCATGATCGAAGGTTTTAACCTCTAGATATACCTCTACACTTTCCTGGATTCTAACGAGATGTAATGTTTAGCAAACCGTGAATACTTAATGAACTTTTCAGTATACTCTCGAACAGTGCCCTTGCCCTATTCTAACTTCAGAAAATATTCCTCCATTTGTCGTACAACCATCTTGGGACAGAATTGATCTTTGAATCGGTTAACAAATTCCGCTCAAGATAGTGTTTGTAAGACAACTGTCCTGGCAAGACTCCACTTCCCACCAAAACAGAGCATTGGACTTCAATACTGATACAGCAAATTGAACTTTATCTGCTTCTGGACACCGAATGGTGTTAAACATAGATTCGATTTCCTTAATCCAGCACATAGCCTTTACTGGATCTCTTTCCCCAGAGGAAGTTGGTGGTTTACAAGTCAATAACATCTTGATGTCTCTTTCCTTGTTGTGAGTAACTAGAACAGAGGGATGCACTTCCACTCTTTCCGTTTCAACCCTAGTCGGTATTCCCATAATAGACGTTAGGTTTCCCTTAACTTCCCCATTTCCTCTGTCAGCATGTCTTTAGTTATATATTCTGGGTGTGGCACTTGTTCCTCCTGAACATTCCCAGAATGGGATTCTTCATGCTTAGAATGTGTTTATGCCCGACCCCTTCCCAGTGTCTGACTTATTCACCTGCCTCTTCCCCTCGTTCTTCCCCGACCTCTATTTCCAGAAGTACTTGTTAGAAGATTAGCGGGTGATTCTTCTCTTTCCCCAGACTCATGATGAGCCATTCTCTCATATCTCCGTGTTCGGCTAGACATCTGCAGGTTTCAATGTTAATGGTCACGTATTCACATTCCCAAATATAATGAAGTATTCAAGTCCAGATATGTACCTGTAAATTCTTAGTTACACTAGCCAGATGAAATTAAAATTTACCTTACACACTGTTCTTTTAACTCATCATATTTACTTCCAATGGTGCTAACTATGTCCGRGACCCTTAACATGCAATGAAATAGTTTAAGTCTAGGTATCATGCTGTTAAATACCTAAATCCCTTAAACTCAGGCTCTAATACCAGTTTCTTTACCACACATTGCATGTAACACATACTTCATTCACAAGAAATACATGTTCACAAACCAATCAGGTCCTTTAGTACAAGAATCTATCATATAAAATACATAGTCCAAAAATTCAAAATACAATTCTTGTACTATTCATCCTTCTTGTATCAAAACTATACACATTATGAGCAAATCTTCAAATAGACATGTATAACAGAAAATATAACACTTTCCCTTCCCCTTATCGACAACACTTCCTGCAATACATATTTAAAATCACAAAAATGAGGGTTAGACCAGAAGGTATAATGAGATCCCTTTCTATGTCATTGTAGGGTGAAAATCACCAAAACATTATTTAAAACAACTTTTCATATATATATATATATATATATATATAACACAATATATGAACAAGTAAAAGATAATACCAATACTTTTCCAATTCCAAAGCCAATCTCTAGGCTTTTAAATAACACATCCAAACCCAAATAGGTTTGAACCAACCAGGTTTCTGATAATGCCACTTTTAAACCTTTTTAATTAAAAAACAAGGTTTATTCAAAGTTTCAGCCCAAAACCTATTATCCACTTCTCAATAACATCCAGACTACGATTTCCAATAAGAATCCTGATCCTAAACCTTTAAATCACAAAGAAATAAAGATTCTAGATCATAGTAATCTTATAGGATATAATAGTAAGAGTTATATCACATATCACACATACAAATGCCACTCTTATATCCAAAGGTACACCTCTCCTTGATATGCCAACCTTATCCCATGGTACACCTCTCCTTGATATGCCACCCTTGTTTCCTCATCAAATCATTATATAAAAATATTTCCAATTACAATAGACCACAGTCATAAATGTCCTAATGAAACATCATCAGTTCAAAATCAATTTATCAAAATTCTCATTCTTTATCATCATAAAAGAATAATAATGATTTATTTTGAACTAACACTTAAATCAAAATACAAACCGGTCAACTTTAACAAGTTTTGGTCAATATAAAGCTGGCCGAACTTCATCTCCGGTCAAATCTTGACCAAGATACTAATCCAGACAACACTTAGTCTTACTCAGCCGGATTTGTATCTCTTGTCCGATTTACAAAATCCGGACAATATATTCACTTAACCGATTTATCAATCCGGACAAGTGAACATGAATCCGATCAAGCTTTCAAATTATATACATGGAATTATTTTCCATCATTAAAGTCCGATCAAAACACATCGGACTATACTATACTGTACAAGCCCTTGATCGATTTATGGGTAAACCGGATAGTCCTTGATCGTATTCCTACTTCTCCGTTCAAAATCTTTATCCGATTCATATTTAAAAAATATCACAAACTCTCCAAACCGCACAATACTATGATCGGTTTAGAACTAAATCGGACAACACGTGTCCGACTTAACATAATCCAGACATCACTTGTCCGATTTAAGCCGAATCCCGGTAAACTTTCATAACTCAAATCAATTATGCAATTCAAAGTACTTTTAAAATATTTAACCACTGACCTTCAAATTTTTGCAAAAGAAATCATTTAATTTCAGTCAAATTGAGCAATCCGATCAACTCTTCTTTTAGAACTCTCTTTTAGTTTTAAAAATGGCAAGAAGAAGAGTATGGGGGTCTCACTCCTCCTTATATACCCCTTTCTCAAAAGAGAAAGGCAGCTAAACCGCCTCTTCTTATGCATGCCTAACCCATGCATCCCCTATGCATGATACACCTTTTATGCATACAATAACATTATGCATTTCACATATTTAAATTCTCACACATACATTCCTTCACCGATTTCATGCATATATATAATATCATACATGCACTTTTATGCATATTTAAGCTCATGCATACTAACACATTTTTCCATACATATTCACTTTATGCATGTAGACATGCATAAAAATTCACATACTCACATGATCAAATATATCAATTTATCATGCTTTCACGTAAGCACATCATATATAATCATGTATTAGTTACCTCAGGTGATAACCAAGACCCGGTTATCACATAATCCGGTTAACACTTTCTTAAATCCCTCTCAAGTTTGAAATTGGCAAGAAGAGATGAATGGAGGTCTCATCCTCTTTATATACTTTCCTTCTTTAGAAAGGCCGCTAAAACAGCCTTCCTATGCATGCATTCATGCATATTCCTTCTTATGCATAAAATATCATGCATATAGACACACATTCATGCATATATGATATCATGCATCTATGCATTTTATTTATCATGCATATGCATATTAAACTCATGCATACTAACATATTTTAGTCATGCATATTCATATTATGCATACACATTTATGCATAAAAACTCACATATTAGCATGATTAAATATATCAATTCATCATGTTGTCACGTAGACATATAATAAATAATCACGTATTAGTTACCTCGGGTGATAACCAAGGCCCGGTTATCACAGCTGCCCAGCTAATAGAAGATGTTTTAATTGCAATTCCCCAGATCATATTCGTCCTAATTGTCCATTGTTGAGGACTCCACAGTTGACTATAGGTTGTAACGTATCGGGCACTCGGGGAAGACCTAATGTATCCAGTGGACGACAAGGAGGGACGCGGGGTCGGTGTTATAACTGGGTTTTCTGCAAAGCTGGGTTGAGGTAAATTTATGTGTTCATTATGTGAATTATGTGATAGCATGCATGTTGTCTTAAAGATAAATGCATAAATTATGTACACATGTGTGGTAATTTGATATTATGCATGCATGTGGAAATTTTATAGGCGGTTATGTGATAAAATAATATGTGAGAATATTATTATAATCAAAACCTTCTTGGTTAAGAAAGGTTCATTATAAAACATTATCTTTCCACCACCTAATGATTTTATATTAAAAGATATTCATCACCGCCTCATCCTAAGTATAAAAGAAAGAGGATAAAGTAAGGACCTTATCAGTTTACCATATTACAAAGTATACAAGAGAAATTTAAAGGCGGTGAAAGTGTTCTTGAAGAAGTTCTTGAAAAATATTCTTGAAGAATATTGTTGTTTAAAGATTCTGTGATTTGCTGCGTGATAATCTGCAGAATCTGTTATTTTAAGGTGAGTTTTAAACTACCGTCGATTATAAATTATGAGTTTTATCTACTGTTTTATTCTATAAATTATGGAATATTGATGGGTTTAAATTTGAAAGAATCCAGTAGAACTGTTTAAATGGTTTTTTAAAAGAAACTGTTTTATGAATTGAAAAACTTAAATCTGTTTTGAAAGAGGTTGAGCAGGAACTGTGTTTGAAGGAACAATTTGGATTTGATATTCTGTTTTTGAGGATTAAGCAAAAACAGACGATTTAGAAATCATATGAAGAAAAGATTGTTCTTATGGATTGAAAGGTTTGAATATAAACCTATGTTGAGAATATGATTTGGTAATAGAAGAAGATGAAATAAAAATCGACGGCGCTTTCTTTATTGAAAGGAAAATTACAAACTCTCAAGAACCCTAATCRACTCTCATGTGATGTATCTAAATCTATGTTTACAATGAATTTTCTAAAATGCTCTCTTCCATGTTTTCTATGCCTGAAACACTACTATATATAGGCATAAATCCATGATAATCTGAATAGGATTAGCCTTATCCAAAGTAGGATTAGCCTTATCCAGAATAGGACTCTAAAGAGAGTCGTCTTGAAGGACCAGAGGATAGATAGACCAGAGAGGTTCTATCACTCCAGAGGCTCTAGTCAATACAACCAGAGGCTCTGGTCCTCCAAAGGCTCTGGTGTCTCTCACAGAGGCTCTGGTGCTTGTGTCTTCACAGAGGCTCTGTGACATTTCGCAGAGGCTCTGGTTCTTCTTACAGAGGCTCTGGTCGTCCATACTTGGTCGATTTATCACAGCGGCTGGTGTTCTTCCAGACATAGACGCTTTGGCACAGAAGCATCTTCAGATGATCCACCCTTAGCCCATATTGCTTAATAAAACTTTTTAAAATAATCATTAGCATCAATTTGATGCTAACAATCTCCCCCTAAAGTTTTATGAAGCAAGCATCTTCATGAAGTCTTTAGGTCTTCTCCCCTCTGCTTTCTTCAAAAATCTTTAGTGTGCTTGGTATGAATGGAATATTCAAGCTCCCCCTGAATGTAGGTCTTTCTTCTTCATTTTCAACTTTTAGAACAAATCAGATTCAATGTGAATGCAGCACCACTGATTGCACAAGATGCAGCTTTAATCTGCCCACAATCCAGCACATTCTTTGAAGCACAAAATAGCCACTCACCCCAAAAGTAGCAAATTCATCCAAAAAATGGATAGATAAATGTGTGAATTACTTGACAAAACAGTTTAAACAGTCTTATTACAAAGAAACTTTCATTGAACCGCAAGTTGAGTAGGAATTTAGCTTTAGAGCTTGATTCAATTGAACATAACTTGAATAACCGAAACAAACACCATTGGAATTAAGAACCGGAGAGAAGAATTGACATTTAAGCTTTATGACTTCAAGAAACAGCAGGTCAATTCAAAGAAAATTAACAGAATTGCTGTTAATGCTTCTAAGGGCAAAACAGGAAGGAATTTGCCATAGACATGTAGGAATGGTGATAACAGGCAAGAAAAAACGTTAAGCTATTATAGATTCAAATCCACAATGAGAGAAGATAAAAGTATACTCAAGATATTGGTGATAAAGATATGTTTGACAAATAAAACGCCAATTGCCTTAGGCTGTGAGTACCATGAACTCTTGCTAAAAACGCCTATGCGCAGATTTGACAAAATCAAAGTTCAATAAAAAATCGACTGACTCCAAGAAACTCTATAGACATTTAAGCATATGATGAAATCAGAGTTTTTGGGACCAAACTACAGTCGAACAGGAAGCAGTTCATGAGAGTATTTTTCAACAAAATTGAATCTACTGCCAGAAAGATCGTATCAATAGAAGTTAATCGATTTGGCTCTGATACCACTTGTTATATCCCAGATCTGACAGTAGAACAATTTCATAAAGGAAATCAAGAGAAATTTGTAATAGAAGAAGATGAAATAGAAATCGACGGCGCTTTCTTTATTGAAAGGAAAATTACAAACTCTCAAGAACCCTAATCGACTCTCATGTGATGTATCTAAATCTATGTTTACGATGAATTTTCAAAAATGCTCTCTTCCATGTTTTCTATGCCTGAAACACTACTATATATAGGCATAAATCCATAATAATCTGAATAGGATTAGCCTTATCCAAAGTAGGATTAGCATTATCCATAATAGGACTCTGAAGATAGTCGTCTTGAAGGACCAGAGGATAGACAGACCAGAGAGGCTCTGTCACTCCAGAGGCTCTGGTTGATACAACCAGAGGCTCTGGTCCTCTAGAGGCTATGTTGTCTCTCACAGAGGCTTTGGTACTTGTGTCTTCACAGAGGCTCTGGTTCTTCTTACAGAGGCTCTGGTCGTCCATACTTGGTCGATTTATCACAGCGGCTGGTCTTCTTCCAGACATAGACGTTTTGGCACATAAGCATCTTTAGATGATCCACCCTTAGCCCAGATTGCTTAATAAAACTTTTTAAGATAATCATTAGCATCAATTTGATGCTAACAGGATATTTCAAAAAGTCCCTTCCGTACACGCTACTAGTTAACTCATGCACGTCCCCCCGGGCTGTGGTAATTGGGGATAGCCGCTATTGTGTTGACAATCCCACCCAGAAAAGGGTGCATATTACCTATGTTTTTTTCATAGTCTACTCATGTGTTCGAATGGGCTACCGCTGAAGTAGTACTGATACGAACCGTGGTACCTAAGTGAGTGAACGGGCCACTTATGCTAGTTCGTAAACTAATGGGACATATTGGTCAGGTGAGGCTCTGTAGCGTCTCAAGTTATTAAGCATCGATGGAAAAATTTACATTTATATTGTGCATGTTATGTATAAGTTTGCAAGTTGTGATTTATGCACTTTAAATATTTTGTGCATATGAAAACCCGTGAACTCACCAACTCTTTGTAGTTGACGTCGTTTATGTTTCATGCTTTTCAGGAAATTAAGTAAGAATGGAAGTTTTGGAAGATCTTATGCGATAACACCTGTTCACAAGTTTTTGAAATCTCTTTTTATAAATGATGTTGTTTTCATCGTGAACAGTAGAGTTATGAACTTGTAAATTTCATGGATTATGTAATTAATGGTGTTATCTATCGATTGGAGCTATGAAATGCTTACCTGTTATGCCTCGTGTTTCCGCTTTAGCGGGGTGTGACATATAGATTTTGGATAAAACTATGAACGAGGTTCACTCTGACAGAAACGTCTGCAGCCTATCATTGGATGAAATAGTTCATATGAATTTCAGGAGAAATAAGGATGGTCATTGTGTGTGATGGATAACTATTGCTATAAACAAGGGATTGATGGAAGTAATAAGGGTGGTCATTGTATGTGTGCGTGGTATAACTCTTGCTATCATATCTAATAAGATTACAACCGATTGGAGTTCTCTCTTCTTGGTGATTTGAGGATTCAGAGATGTTGTTCTTATTGGAAATAGTAGTATTGTTGTTACGGTTATAGGAA
Source organism: Cynara cardunculus var. scolymus (assembly GCF_001531365.2). Classification (NCBI taxonomy): domain Eukaryota; kingdom Viridiplantae; phylum Streptophyta; class Magnoliopsida; order Asterales; family Asteraceae; genus Cynara; species Cynara cardunculus. Next base: position 21,316,405 of record NC_037544.1, on the reverse strand, counting down.
AAATATGTGGCTTATGGTATTTGGTTTTGATAAAAAGTATTTTGGAACAGAGTGTTCATTTTATGAGGAATCAGAGAGGCTCTGGTTATTTCTTACTATTGGACCAGAGGATTCGGGTTATTGATTTGAGAAATATGCAAGTTTTTACTAAATGTAATAGTTGGACCAGAGGCTTTGTATCTATTGATAAGAGCTTCTGTGTCAAAATCACATTTTAAGAAAAGGGATTTTATAATTAGCTTTCTATACAAAAGACAGACCAGAGGGGCTCTTGTCGACTCGCACGTTGAACCAGAAGCTCTGGTTGGTCATAACTTTTAAACTAGAAGTTCTGGTTAGTACAAACAGAAGCTCTGGTCAAGCATGAACTATTTATAACTATTATTTTTTATGAAAAAGGATATCTTATTGATTAGAAGCTTAACTAAAGAACATTATATATATATGAGCCAAAAGCTCTGGTTAGTACAACCAGAGGCTCTGGTCGAGGAACCGAAGCTCTGGTAAAGGAACCAGTGGGGCTCTACTCATGTTTAGTAAAATAATTCTAAGTGTGGCGTTTGGAACCAGAGGCCCGATGGACCATGGCAATGAGAATAAACTTAACTCCTGACCTTGATAAAGAAATTCTGAGATGTTAGAAAGAAGTTGTAAAGGAGGATCTTATGAAGTCGAAAAGATTGGGTAAAATGATTTTGTGTGTCCCTATTCACTGATCAATCTTCATGTTAGCTTTACAATCATGGCAGATCTGATATCTCTTGTAAGAACATCAAGAACATTCATATGAATATTGAGAGGAAAAGTCAATGCATCTAAATGTGGTCAAACCTCTTATTACGTATATCAAATTTACAAATGAGCTCTCTTACTTCAATTACAAAGAACACTCCCTATTTATATGGTCAAACTACTAAACAAAAGTCAAAGTCCAACTCCTATAAGAAAAGTCAAACACGATGACTTTTACAATTATAGACAATACTTAACTTTCAAGATGAATACAATTAATACTGATTTTCAGACCTAACATTCTCCCCCTTTGTATTCAGACTTGAAAGAAAATTCTGCACTTTAAGTTCTTGTTTGAACTTTGAAACTTTAAGCATAAAAATGTCATCTTCAAAAGAAATCTTCAACTTGTAATATTCAAGTAATCATCTGTTGAGAAAGGTCTTCTAGCATTCTCCCCCTCGAATTTAGAATCGCAGTGATCTTCTCTTTTGACAATGTAGAACAGTAATCAACAAAAACAATTTACAAGATGTGATCTTCAAAGAATCTTCAGTAAACAAGTCTTCAGTAAACTGTTGTAAAGATGATCWTCACATTCAACATCTCTCAGTCGTTGTAGCACACAAATAATCTTTCTACGATTATCTCCAGTCGCGCTTCTTTTGAGTCTTTTGCCACTTTAGAAGTTACTCCCCCTTGATCTTTGCATCAGATTCCCTTTAATAATGTTTGGAAATGAATATTTCATTCATTATTACATATACTCCCCCTTATGATGAAATGAGAATCATTCCATCATACATAAGATGAATGAAATTTTCCGTGTAAGCCGTCAATTCAAGAAACTGTAAGTAGATCTTTTCAAATCCACTTATTTAATATTTTCAGATTAAGGGAATGGGAAGGTAACAACCAATTTCAACGTATGAAATTGTTTTCAACCTTATAAAAAGATTGACCTGTGAGTATAACAGATATACTCAGTACAACGGATGTACTGTATATATGAGACTTTTTGATGTTCATCTCACCAGTTCTTCCATTCAATCATTGATAGCTAAAAAATAGCATATCTATGAATGTTTTGGCAAATTAACATATAAAATGCTAAATCTGTGTAGTCTAGAAGGATAAAGCAACTTATGCTTCTGTTTAGGCTCAAAAAGATAAACCGTGTGGACTACACAAATTTATCAGACTCAACATGTGATAAAAAAGACTTGAAGGGGGGACATATATCCTTCTGATTTCAATATCAACTTTCTCCGAATGAGAAATTGATAGATGATGAGCTGCGTGCCCCAAATGTTATTGAAACATTTATCTGTTGAGAGATAAATGAGTAGTTGGTGGGGTTTTGACAAGAATTGGCCTGGGTTTTGCCTTTTTCAATATTAGTCTCCAAAGAATCGAGAACTAATAGATTATGTGGTATGCCCCGGATTATGTAAGTTTGGAACAGGATTTTCGTATTCTTTTAATCCTGACACAACTCTCGTCAATACAGAAGCTTCAGCTACTTGAAGAGTGAAGAACAAGTGGAAGCAACCGATGCAACTCGCGATATTTGGCAGCAACTAGCGAGTCTTTTTCCCGCTTTCACCTTCGATTTTTTCTTTTAGCTCACAACAACTACCCCTCTCTTTTTCATTTTAACCTCAGCACACAAACCCTTTTTGATTTAAAGCTCACTCAGATATGGTTATCTTCTTAAGTAGGTCTGTCGGTTTTGACATTTTCGTATAAGAGACGTGATAATAACAGTTTGAAGAATAGCTGAAACATGTATTGGAGTTATGTACGACGAGAAATTACGCAAGTAAAATCTCAAGAAATACCTGTTCAGAGAATGTACTCGTTTCMGAAAACAATTCCATTTTCAAAAACATTTATTCAAAAATTCTAGAGAACTCCCCCTAGAAAGCAGATTTAAGTAATGAAACATTTAAGCTCAAAAATATAAGAAAATTGAAGAAAACATTTTAAGTACGGGTTCTAAACTGAGTGTTTAGAAACCACACTCGGTAAGCACGGGTTCTAAACTGAAATGTTCAGAAGCCTCGGTATTTAAGCTCGGGTCCTAAACTGGGTGTTTAGAAGCCTTGGTTGGAATAAATTACAACTCCCCCTGCATCGGTGTATCACAAAAATGATATTCTGATCAGCAGAAGATGGACACACCTGCAAAACCAAATCAAGTAGATTTTGGTACCCAAACGAACTT
>NC_037544.1:21299697-21312020 GCF_001531365.2 Cynara cardunculus var. scolymus | reverse complement strand
AATTCAAATTTCCAGCATTTTCAATATATACTTTGGTATATCTTTCTTTTAGCGTTTTTAATTGATCATCAAAATTATTTGAACGCAATTTTTCTGATTTTAACTCTTGCTGGAAGGTTTGAATTTGGAGTGTCATCTTTTTTCATCTGATTGATGCATGATTGATGTAATACTTCATTATTCATCAACTCTTTCTCCTTATAACTCTCGATGTTCTTTTCCAGCTCAGCAATCTTAGCTCTCAACTCCTTTATGATATCTGCCATTTAAAAAAAAATTATCTGATTTAGGATCTATGTAGTGAAATCAGATAAAAGGAAATTTGGAACAATCAAGCTAAAAAAGAATTGAAAACAATAAAACTGATGAGAATTTAGTAAAACGACGAGAAACTGTCAAAAATAAGTAAAAACAGTCTAAACCGTTGAAAACAGTTAAAAACTGTTAAAAACAGTCAAAGATAGTTAAAACAGATGAAAAACAGTTTACGTGACGCAAAACAGTTCAAAGATTCTCAAACAGTTAAAACACACACAAAACAGATATACGATGATCCAAAAATTAAAATCTAAGAACAAACAAAACACAAAACCAAAAACACAACAAATATAAGCCCACAAAAAAAATGTCCAAGTCCAAAACAAACTGATTCAAGACCAAATACAATACAATCTACGCTTTAAACAGTGAACAAGTATCAGGTCCAAGCTAGCTTGAGATGTCCTTGATATTGTATAATTCTACAAGTAATTCCTCTACTCTTCTTAAACAAGAGGTCTGTTAACACCACTTGTATTGCTGTTCCAGTGCACAAATGACAGCAACACCTTTTTGCACCAAGCTGTCCACTATTGTTGCTGCTGCTATTTGACAGATTCTGCTTCAAATCTGCTTCAAATCTGCTGTTTCAAATCAGCTCTTGAAAACAGTCTACACTTAAAAACAAATGAAAACTGCTTCAAATCTGCACTAGTTCAATAGCTGCAGACGAGTCTGTTAAAACAGATGTTCCTTCTGCTTCCTATCATGCCATCTTGCTACTTTTCTTAATCCCAGAAAGCAAAACAAATACAGCAAACAGCAAACAGTAAGCACAAAATTTGATTAAAAACAGTAAGCACAAAAATAGTAAGCAAACAGCAAACACAAAACAGTAAGCAAATAGCAAATAGTTCACAACATGAAGTATTGCTCATAAACTTCTTCAAAACTGTTGAACTAACAATACCAGTTGAACTAACAAATCACAAACACAGTTATTCATGCATCATGCTCAAAAATACACTGAGTTTGGATATCATCACCTGTCACAGATATCACAAAAATACCAAAAGAGAAGGATGCAGGAGCAGCTCAACAAGACCTCAGATATCACATCAAACAAAACTATCATAAACAAGTATTTAAAGCACTCAAAGCAGGTGTAACTCAGGTCAAACAAAGCTTAAAACAGCTGCAGTTGAATGAAATTCCAACTCTGCAAATGATTGAGGCACAGATATATACAACCCTTGTGTTATTGCAGCAAGCTAAAACAGTCAGTTTAAACAATGAAACTCAAAACAAGCAACTGTTTCAAGATCAACAAGGCTGCTGTTTCAATATTGAACTCAAAATCCAATATGATATAAACCTCTTCTGTTGTAAAACCTTGAACCTGTTTCAATGAACTCTCTTCACATCTATGTCCACCTTCTTCTCCCCAATTGACTGTTTGAATTCAAATACTTGAAGAGTTTGTTGTTAGTTCAGACAGTTGAWTCCCATGATCTTGTATAACAAAAAGAACTCAGAAATCTGATTATATGCGATGAAATCAATGATAAAAAACAATAATAAACTCAGAAACAGAAATCAAAAACACATAGCATTTCCAAAACTTTATCTTGTGAAGAATATGGGCATAGAAGAACCTGAGTTTGTCCACCTTGTAAATCAGATTTAGAAACTTTGCCACAACAAATTTTCTGCTTCAAAACTGTGTGATTGTGAATTCCTCAAGTGCAAGCAACTGAGCGATTCAGAATCCCTTGAATAATGAAATCTGGATGAAATAGGCAGCGATAGACTGAGCGATTTAGTAAACAGGATACATGGACTTAGCGATTTAAAGTCCGAATAAATCAAAACACAAATTGCTAAGACTTAAATCGATTGATGAGAGTACGACTTACCTGAGCGATTTAGAAGTCCGACTAGATGGATTGAGCGGTTTAATAAACCAAACACTTATCCGGACAAGAGTTATACGAATCCGCTCAAGAATCCGGTCAAGTTATGTGCGATTTAGACTTAGAAAAAATCAAGAGAACTTTACCTGTTGATTTGTGCGATTTATAATCCGATCAAGATGATTGTGCGGTTTAGCTTAAACCGCTCAAGAAACCCTGTCAAGCAGTGTGCGGTTTAACCTTGCTCGAATCTGATTGATGCACGGTGAACAATCCGGTCAAGAGATGTGATTACAAGATGAACAAGATTAGAATCCGATTGATGCTTCTACGTTCAAGGTTTCTGCGGAGAACAAGAAAGGAAGCTTAGTTTTGATCGGTTTAGCCTGTTGGGCCAGACTTAAACCGGTTGGGCCTTATGAAGGTAGACTAGTTGAACTATTTAACAACTAAAAAGAACTAAAATCAGATCAAAAACAATCAGAAACACAAAAACCAAAAAAACAATTAAAAAAATGGATCAAAAACACTGATTTAAAAAAAAAATCAAGAACACGAAAAAATTCTAAAAACACATAATCCGATTAAATCTTGATTTAAAATGATCAAATCACAAAAGTTTGTGAATAACAAAGATTCACAATTCAATTCCGAGCATTTTGATCCTGTTTTTAACACAAAAACACAAGATTTTACGAAAAAATCGGATCAAAATCTAAAAAAAATAAAGCACACGAACAACAAAAAAATTCAGAAAATAAAATCTTCACTTATCTCTGATTTCTTGCAAACATGCTTTGATACCAATTGTTTGTCCCACACTTCACTGATCAATCTTCATTAAGCTCCATAATATGGCAGATCTGGATTTATCTTGTAAGAACATCAAGAACCTGTATATGATAGTTGAGAGGAAAAGTCAATGCATCTAAATGTGGTCAAACCTCTTATTACGCGTATCAAATTTACAAATGAGCTCTCTTACTTCAATTACAAAGAACACTCCCTATTTATATGGTCAAACTACTAAACAAAAGTCAAAGTCAAACTCCTATAAGAAAAGTCAAACACGATGACTTTTACAATTATAGACAATATTTAACTTTCAAGACGAATACAATTAATACTGATTTTCAGACCTAACAGATTTCTACTTTGAAAACGAATGATGAAGGAATTCTGTGCTTTCAGAGACGAATTTGGGTACCATGCTATGGGAATGTTCGGAAGGTTATTCTGAATGAAAGTCATAAGTACCGTTACTCTATACATCCAGGTACCAATAAGATGTATAAGGATCTGAAACCTTTTGTAATATTTGGTGTTTGTTAATTAGTTGATTAGATAGTCAATGTCAGAATTTTGGGTTTTTATCTTTTAAAATTCTTTTGTATAGAAAAATAAGTGTGTATTTGGTTTATTTTAATAAAAGTTTTGTTGAAGGGGAGGGGGAGTCGGTTGAGTTACACCGCCCAATAAGATTTCCATTTACTATATATAGTAAATGGGTTTTCAAAGAAAAAGTTTACACACTCTTTATAATAAGAAAGTCTCCTTAACTTATCATTCGGATCGGCTGAAGAGGAAGAAGATTCGAAACTAGAACTTTCGGTTTTAAGGTGAGTGTAATATGCTTTGAGTATTAATCGTTTTTACACAAGGAAGTTGCTATTAGAACTTGCTTATTATGAATTGCATTACATATTAACCGGATATACCCTAAACCGGACAAGAGACGTCCGGATACTCCTTAAACTGGACAAGAGATGTCCGGATATTTTCCTAAACTGGTCAAGTGTTATCTAGTTTACCTACTAAACCGGCCAAGGGTTAATCAGATTCAAATTTAAATCGCTCAAGGCTGTTGACCAGATTCCTTATCCGGCTGTTGTCCAAATTACAAATCCGATTGAAGTTGACCGAATTGCAAGTCCGGTCCAGGTTATATCAAAGTATAATTCCACTCAATAAGAAAGGAAATGGTAATGGCTGTGTAACCGCGAGGAAATGGTAATGGCGGTGTAACCGCGAGAAAGAGGTAATGGCGGTGTAACCGCGAGAAAGGTAGTGGTAATGACGGTGTAACTGTGATAAATTGTGTGAGATAATAGATAAAATATATTTAATTACACAGGTTCGTTATAAATCTTGGAACTTGAAATATAAATTGTTATATGAAAAAAAGTACACTTAGTAGACCTTCTGGGTCAAATGCTCAGTTGTTGAATTAATCTGTTTTTGTAGGTCATCTTTCTTCACAAGACAAAGGCAAGGGGAAAGTTTAAAACAAGGTTATGCAGTTGTGTATTTTGTATTAGACAAAATTTTTGTTAACCCATATTTTGTAAACGATATAACGTTCGGTTATCAGATGTGATTATTGTATATTACGTATTAGAGTTAATTGTGGGTTTTTACAGTTGGTATCAGAGCCTTAGTTTAAGGGATTTGGGTATTTATAGATACTTAGACTTAAACTGGGGTGTAGAAGATACAATAATAGGTTTCACTGGGACTATGAATATGGGAATATGTTATAGCTGAACCTATTATGAAGATAAATATGATAAAGTTAGATTACATATTACTAATGTGATCTTGAGTTATGGATAGATTTGAGGATAAATATGTTATCATGCTTTGATTATATGAATAATCATATATGTTTAAATGTGGCAGAAAGAGACGTACAATGAGAAATGACAGATAATCCTAATCGATCAGGAAGGTCATCTACCAGTTATGGAAGAGGTCGGGGAAGAGGAAATTTCACCCAAGAAGAACACCCAAAAAATATGATTAATGTAGAAACATGAAGTCGAAGCAGGGGTCGAGGAAGAGGGAGAAATATTAGACAGGAAACTCGTGTGGAACAAGAATTTTTGGCACAAGAAAGTTCAATGTTTCTCCGTGGAAGAGGAAGAGCAAGGGGTGGACATAATGTTCCTGATCCTGGTTTTGTTACTCAGGAAATACTGGCTGCTGAGTTGGGAAAATTCCAAGAAAGTTTGCTGAATTTATTAGGATGCCCGACACAAAATAACCCAGAAATAATAAGGGATCCGGACCATCAGAAAGAACCCGGAGCTAGTACACCGGCAACAGATACATCTGTGCCCCTTACTTCGTCCTCAGTTCATAAAAGAGGGGATATTAAAATGTTTCTTGCTTGTAAACCTCCTAAATTCTCTAGGGAACGTGACCCTATCAAAGCCATGTGTTGGCTTAAGGAAATTGAACTAAGTCTGCAAATCAGTAAAAGCGCATAGGAAGATAATGTTATGTTTGCTGTATCCCGGCTAACGTCAAGTGCTTTATACTGGTGGGAGGTTTTGTCAAGTTCAGATCCAAATATTCTAAAAACCATGTTATGGGAGGAATTTGTGATAAAGTTTAAGATGCAATATTGTCCTGAAGCAGCAGTACGAAAGTTAGAAGATTATTTCCTTCGTCTAGAACAAGGGAACATGTCAGTTCATCAAAACAAGGAAGTCTTCATGGAACAATCTCGGTTTGCTGAAGCATACAGTATATCTGAAAACAGTAACGTGAGAAAGTACATTTGGTAATTAGGCCATTGTATTAAATGTCGCTTTTACGTTTTTCTTATTAATAAAGTGAAACCTTTGACGCTCAAGATTGTTCTTTAATGTTCATAATTTATTCTTGACTGTTCATCACTTTGTCCATTAAAACACTATAATTTGGTTATTTTTAACTCGATTATTAATGTTATTGAGAGATCTGGGATCAACAATTGGTATCAGAGCCAATTGATTTTTTTTAATCAAATCGATCATCTAAACTCTCTCAATTTTTGCTTTTATCTCTCTTCAAAACGTAAAATATTTCTCTTAAAAAATTCTCAATGGCCAACTGGAATTCTGCGTACAGCGTTGGCTCCCTCACCGAGCCTCCAACTCTTCAACGAGAAGAATACCCACAATGGAAGATAAGAATGGTGAATTTCTTGGAGGGAATGGACAGGAACCTCCTGTGATCTCTAATGGAGGGTCCCTACATTACACAAACCCTTGTCCCAAGAGTCACAGGAACAAACACCACAGCTGAAATTCCTGCCTACTATATGCCCAAGGATGAGAAGAATTGGGATGAAGACGACATAGAACGGGTAGAGACAGACAAGAAGGCCAAACAACTGATAATCATAGCCATACCCAATGAAATCTTCCAATCCCTCGATGCATGTTCCACAACCAAGGGACTATGGGATGAACTGACAAGCCAACTGGAAGGAGAAGCAAAAACGAAGAAAAATCATAGAGCACAATGTCTCAATGAATACACAAATTTCAAAGCCCTTCCTGATGAATCGATACAGAAGACATACGATCGTTTCAACACATTGATCAATCAATGTCGTCGAAACGATATCTCCAGAACTAAGAAAGAAAACAATGTTTTATTCCTAAAAAGTCATGGTGATGAATGGACTCAGCTATCTATGTCCCTTCAAGCAAACCAGGATCTAGACGGCTGGTCACTTCATGATCTGTATGGAACGCTCGCAGCATAAGAGAACGAAATAATGAAAAAGAAGGTATCCATCGGTGGACCTCTCGCTCTTGCTGCCGATGAAAAGGAAATATCAAGGACCCCTACCAGAGAACATAAGAAGAAAGGAAAGAAAGCACTGGTGGTAGAATCAGAATCTGAAGAAGAAACTTCTGAATCAAATGATGAAATTAAAGCTTTTGCCAAATCTTTGGCCTTGATTACAATGCAGTTCCAGAAAAAGATCATCAAGAAACCCTATGAACGAAAAGAATTCAAGAGGGAAAGGTACCAGTCATCCTATGAAAGGAAGCCATCCAAATTTCATCAGAGGGAAGATAGAAGAGATAGAAGAGAAGAGAGAGAAGAAAGAAGAGAAGACAGAAGAGACGAGAGGAAAGAGGACAAGGATGGAAGAAAAAATGACCTCCGATGCTTCAGGTGCGAAAAACTTGGTCATTTTTCAAAATAATGCAGAGGACAATGGGTAAAGGATGCTGACTATTACAAGAACAAATASAAGTATAATCATAGAGAACGAAGCCTGATGACCGAAAAAGAAAACTGGGTGTCTGACTCTTCATCGGATGATGAAGACAAAGCACTCATCTGTCTGATGGTCACGTCTAATGCAGAATCTGCCTCCAACTTTGATGATCAGGTATGTGAGTCTACTTCCAATGAAACCAACTCTRCTCCATCAGAGCTAGAGTTAAGGGTGATAAAACTTTCAGAGGATTTCTTTAAATTAAAAGAGAAATTAAATTTTGAAAAATCTGAAAGAATAAAAGCAGAAAAAGAAGCAAGTTTCTACAAAAGAGAAACTGACCTTCTAACCGAAGAAAAAGACGAACTAGCTAAGGAAAAGACTCGCATAAGCATTCTTAAGAAATCAGAGGAAGATAAACTTCTAGATTTAAACAAACGAATAACTAAGGACCTAGAAAAGAAAACTAAGGCCTTAAAGGAATCGAGGCAGAGAGACTAAACTCAGTTGCTCTTAAAGATTTCTTTCAAAAAGAGCGGGAAATTCTTCACCAGAAGCTTCAAACCAATGAACTTCTAAGGAAAAGTACAAAGATGCCCAAGACGTTTATGAAAAATTAAATGGTCAAACGGACACTCAAGGGATTGGATTCAATGAATTGGACTCCTTCATCGAATCAAAGAAATCCACCCTTGAATCCACTTTCAAACTTGGATGCATTCAAAAACCCAACTTTAACCAAAAGCAAATTTTAAAAGAGTTCAAGTCGATGGAAAAACTGTCGTTTTGAGATAGGATTTTGAGAATGTGGTATACGAGAACAATACAAGTAAGAATTCTGATGAAAGAAATGACACCTCTAAATCAGAGACCGATGGAAACCCTATGGTCAAACCAGAGTCTCTGAGTGTCAATTCCACACCATCAGCAAGTACCGTTGATGAAAAAGAGAATCCTAATGAGGAAACATCAGCTGATGAATCGTTGAACCACCTAAGTAAAGTTGAAAGTTCATCGAAGTCAGAATCGATGAAACCTCAAGCAGATCACTCTGAAGCATCAACCTCTATACCCACATCTTCTACTTCAATCCATGCTAATTTTGATTTCGAGAGATCAGCAAGAGACTTTCTTGATTCTAAATCTGAAGAAGAGATAATTTGTGAATCACCAAAAATCATTGAGAATAAGAAGCATCAAAACTTAAAACCCTCAATGAAATATGGTATTCCTTCATCAATGAAATCATCAGACAAAGAAAAGGGTAAACTGAAAGATAGAAAATATGCCAAAGATAACTCACAAGGCCCTAGTACATCCTTCAGGTTCATCAAGTTTACTCGTGAGCAAAAACAGAAGTGGCCTGCCTCTGAGAAAACTAACCACCACTTTTCTTTCTATTCAGTTGAAGAAAAGCAGACCTTCCTTAGGAGAAAAGAAGTAAAGCCAAAGACCTCTTCAAATAAAAAACCTGAACTTGATAGGACAGGATTTACACCTACATTTACTTCTTTGTTTCCATCGAATAAAAAGAACGTTAGACATACAAATCCAAAGCATCATCACTGTCAATGTTTAACTCTTTTAYRAAACCTGAGGAATCRYATGTTGACACATCACTGTCCCTTCTCCCAACACGTTTATCGATACAAAGTTAGAACCAATGAAAACGTGAAAAAGGCCAAACCTAAGGACAAGGGAAATTCAAATAAACCCAAGCCATTGGTGATTCACATGGACTCAGGTTGCTCCAGGCACATGACTGGTGACAAAAGTCAGCTGTCCTCCTTCATCGAAAAATCTGGAGGCTCTATGACTTTTGGAGACAACATCAAGGATACTATCAAGGGATATGGCACTCTCATCAAAGGCAACATCTCTGTCACACCCCGCTAAAGCGGAATCACGAGATGTAACAGGCAAGCAAGTCATAGCAACAGTTTATAAATAACACCATTTCAAGTTGTTCAAAAACAAAATGGTTCATCGACATAACAGGAGTTAGAATTTACACAACATTCATAATTACATCAAAAACTTGACTTAATCGATCTTGGCTCAAGTATGCTCCCTTAAAATCTAAACCACTCACTTAGAACCTGAAAAGCATGGAAATAAAAACGAGGTCAACTACAAAGAGTTGGTGAGCTCACGGGTTTTCACATGCACAAAAACATTTCAATGCATAAACCGAGTAATAGCAAACTTATGCGAATTCTTTGCACTTAATAAATGTAAATCCCTCGCGATGTAACACTTGAGACGCTACTGACCCTTACCTGACCAATATGCCCCATTAATTTTCGAACAACCACAAGTAGCCCGTTCACTACTAAGGTCTCACGGTTCGATAAAGCACTAATTCAGCGATGATCCAAATTCCACATGATTAGGCTAGAAAACGTAGGTAATTGTGCACCCATTTCTGGGTGGGACTGTCAACACAATAGCGGCTATCCACAATACCACGCCCCAGGGATGTACCCGAGTTAACAAGTAGCATGTACGGACGGGGACTTTTATTTGGAAACATATACTCTCAAGCGCATCAATTTAGCATTTATTCTAAGTGCGGAAACAGTTGTCAAAACAAAACATAATGAACCCGACTAAGCAGTTCCTTAGCCCAAGAGGTTCCAAGTAAAACTTGACTAAGCAGTTCCTTAGTCCAAAGTTTTGAGCAAAGCATCGACTAAACAGTTCTTTTGTCCCAACATTTCAAATAACATAAACATCCAAAGTTTGCTCAATCTCATGCTTTTCCCCAGAAAATATATAAAAAGCATTAAAAGTGGGGCCGTGAGAACTCACTTGATTGGCGATTATCCGAATGATTCCTTTAAGGACTTGCTATGCTCGCTCGAACTTCCTGACAGACCAACCAGCGCTATATTACTTACGGTTTTTCCTTGGCTAAGGTAGATTCAAGTTGTTTTAAATGCAAAGCCATCAAATGTTCTTATAAAATAAAGCCGATTTTTAATTATTTATTTAAAAGGAACCTTCCAAAATCCAAATAATGACATCATTAAATGTCATCCCAAAAAAAATGATGGCAGCCGCCAATTACCAAAACCAAGAGATTTTGAGTGGTTTTAACACTCTTTTCAAGAATAATCCACAATCCTTGAGCCACACGCCTTCAACACCGATTGAATGCAGCTCAACATTTTCAAGATTCAAAACTCTAACACAAAACCATCATCTTCGAACAACTCCAGAAAACAAAATAAGTTTTCAAAAGGATAAATCCGATTAGAGTTGCATGCAAGACTTATCATCCGAAAATGTGATCGGACCTCACATGCAAGGAATTTTTCTTTCTTTCTTTGAGATTAAAGAACTTGGGTCACGGATTATCATCCCAACAAACACACATGCGGGTCTTTGATGAATAATCTCTCCTCTTTAAATCCCATAAATCTTACTCAAAGAGTCGAGTAGGGATAAAGATATAGACTTTTGGACATCAAAATGAGAAGTAAACAGCTCTAAAACATACATTTTCTCGACTACGAACTAGTCTCATGAACAGCATAAATCTTGAGTTTTGCTATTAGATGGAATCGGTTGGAAAGTGATGGAGTTAGAGAGAGAAACGATGAAATGGCTGGAAATTTGGAAAGTGGAGAATTTTCAAAAGGGAAGGGGTATTTATATGGGGATTCAATATAAAGAATGGGCTGACCTCTAAAGGCACAAGCCCAAAAGACTTTTATTTACAAAATAAAAGACCCCAATAATAACAAACAAAACATTTTTGACAAAAGATTTTTAAAACACCACTCTATCAAAATAATAATTGGCAACCAAATATAAAAGATTGGAACTTTGGAAATTTGAATTTAAAGAAGAACGAAACGAAAATATAGACTTTATTTTAATGTGAAATATTTCAAAACTTATTTGGCATTGCACGAACTAACTTGGTTAGCTACCCGCCGAAACGTGACCTAACAAACTAATCTTGGAAGATGAGCAAGATTATCTCAGATCATCGAAGCTAAATCCTAGAAAGACTTAGTTTTCAATAAAGGTCCTAAAATGGGATATTAACCTGAAATTCCAAAATGAAGAATTGTCAGTCCCCCAAGCCAGAAAAATTGTCCCGAAATTTAATCGTCAAGTTTAAAGTCATGGTTGGCCTTTAGAACAGGTGGGGATACTTGTTTTTCGTGAAATCTTCCCTTTCCCATGTGTACTCCGGTCCACGCTTGGAGTTCCAATGGACTTTTACTATGGGAATCCTGCTACGCCTCATCTGCTTAACTTCTCTATCCATGATCTCTATGGGTTTCTCAAAGAAATGCAGTTGATCCTTAACTTGCACATCTTCCAGTGGCATTACTTGAGTTTCATCTGTTAGGCATCTTTTGAGATTCGATACATTGAATGTATCATGAATAGTGCTTAACTCCGAGGGCAAATCTAGCTTATATGCCACTGGTCCAATCCTTTCTGTTATTTTGAAAGGGCCAATATAACGAGGGCCCAGTTAACTGTTTATCGCCAATTTCTGACCAACACAATGGAGATCTACACTTGCGCCCATACAAAGCTTCATAAGGCGCACATTGGATACTGGTATGGTAGTTGTTATTGTAGGCAAATCTACACTAATGGAAGATGTGTGTCCCAACTTCCACCAAAATCTATAACACAGGCTCGCAACATGTCTTCCAGGGTTTGGATTGTTCGTTCGGTTTGTCCAACTGTCTGAGGGTGATAAGAAGTGCTTARGTCCAGACGAGTACCCATTCCTTGCTGAAGCGACTGCCAAAACCTTGACGTAAAACGGCTGTCTCTATCTGATAGAATGGAAGTAGGTACCCCATGCCTAGCGACGATTTCATTTATATAGATCTAAGCTAACTTCTCCATCTTGTAGTCTTCTCGGATTGGCAAGAAATGAGCAGATTTTGTCAATCGATCTACAATCACCCAAATGGCATCATGCCCTTTTCCAGATCGGGGTAACTTAGTTATGAAGTCCATCAATATCTGCTCCCATTTCCATTGAGGAATTTCGGGCTGCTGGAGCAGACTTGAAGGTTTCTGGTGTTCGGCCTTGACTATTGTACAAATTGAGCACTTACTTACATACAGTGCAATGTCTTTCTTCATTCCAGGCCACCAGTAATATGCTCTTA
>NC_037544.1:21296640-21298499 GCF_001531365.2 Cynara cardunculus var. scolymus | reverse complement strand
TCAATCTTGGAAAAATAGGCTGCCCCTTGAAGTTGATCGAATAGGTCATYGATTCTAGGGAGGGGGTATTTATTCTTGATGGTTAGCTTATTGAGCTCCCTCTAGTCTATGCACATTCGCATTGACCCATCCTTCTTTTTGACGAATAGTACCGGTGCTCCCCAGGGTGAGTAACTTGGTCTAATGAATCCTTTATTTAGCAGCTCCTGGAGTTGGGTCGACATCTCTTGCATTTCCGATGGTGCCAAGCGGTATGGCGCCCTTGCTACAGGGGCAGCTCTAGGAATTAAGTCGATACCGAACTCGACTTGTCTCTGTAGGGGCAGGCCTGGTAATTCCTTAGGGAAAACATCGGGAAAATCTCGAACTACGGATACGTCCTCAACCTTATTCTCCTTGATCCTTCCGTCAATCACATGGGCCAGGTACGCAGTGTAATTCTTCCTCAAATACTTCTGCATCTTCATGCAGGATACCAGCTTAAGCATTCGTTCTAGCTTATCTCCCTGGACCACAATTGGCTCCATTCCCTCTTGAGGAATTTGAATAAGTTTTTCTAAACAAACAATCTCAGCTTGATTTTTGGATAGCCGATCCATTCCTACAATTACATCAAAACTTCCTAGTTCGATCGGTATAAGGTCTATACTAAAATCCTTATTAGCTAAGTTTAGAGTGTAATTTAAAATTACATTTCTAGCCTTGAATTCCTGGCCATTGGCAAACTCGATTACGAAGGCTTCTCTCAATTTATGGGGTTTTAAGTTAATTCTCTGCTTAAAGTCTAGTGAYACAAAACTTCTGTCYGCCCCAKAGTSAAATAAAATCGATGCAAATTCATTATTCAGAGGAAACGTACCTGAAACTACATTGGGATCCTCTCTGGCTTCCTTGGCTCCCAATTCAAAAGCTCTGCCTCGAGCCTGACTTCCTGAATTACCCGCACTAATCTGCCGATTCTGGTTTGCATTTGCCCCTGTTTTCCGTTTTGGGCAATCATTCCTTATGTGGTATGGGCTTCCACATTCAAAACATAAGCGCTTCTGGCAGTCCTTTGCCGTATGGCCCCCTAGAAGACACCTCTGGCAGATGATACAATTCCCTCGGTGTGGAAATTTGCACTTTTTGCATCTTTCTGCTTCGCCCTGCCTTACCTCCTGTGATTGGGCTCCAAAATTCCTTGTTATTCTCCTGCTTCTGTCGAATTTCCCTCCAATTCTTCGGTCCCCATACTCTTCTATTTTCCATTTTCCTTTGGCCAACCCTCCGGATCGCACAGCATTGTTCGTGAGTTTCGTGGCAATTTATACCGCCTCTTGGATAGTCTTTGGATTGGCAGAGGTTATGTTTCCCCTAATTTCTGGAGATAATCCTCAAATGTACCTTTCTATTCGAACCTCTTCTGATGACACCAGATGTGGCACAAGATTTGCCAACTCATGAAATCTTGTTGTGTATGCAGAGATATTGTCTCCTTTCATTTCGAGGTTCCACAACTCCATTTCCAATTTTTGGAGTTCACTCCTCGGACAATATTCGTCCTTTAGCAGTTTCTTAAACTCCTCCCAGGAAAGTCGGTTAGCCGCTTCTCGACCTCTGATTTGAAATATAGTGTTCCACCAAGTTAGTTTCCTTCCTTGCAATAGGCATGCCGCATACTCGACCTTATTTCCTTCGGTGCACTTGCTAATGTGCAGAACAGACTCCATACTCTCGAGCCATGATAATAATTCTACCTCTCCTTTGGTTCCATTAAATTCCTTGGGGTTGCAAGCTCTGAAAGTCTTGTATGTACATTCTCGCAGAGGTCTAGGCTCAGAGTTTGAAGTCTGGTTGGCATTCAGTCCAGCAGCCACTTG
>NC_037544.1:21292450-21294864 GCF_001531365.2 Cynara cardunculus var. scolymus | reverse complement strand
GCCCTTACCAGAGCTTCTGGTTGCGAGACCAGAGCCTCTGTGSCAATATCTATACTTAGAGAAATTCTAAGAAATCCTTCCATCGATCCTCTGGTTCTTCTATTCGCCCTTGGCCAGTGCCTCTAGTCTTCTTGACCAGCGCCTATGGTCCTACATGGACACTCAACAAGAATCGAGCACTCCAATTTTCATCACCTCAGCGCCTCTGGTCTTCTTGACCAGCGCCTCTGGTCCAACAAGGACACTTGGCTAAAGTCAAACATTCTATCTTCCATCGCCTCTGGTCTTCTTGACCAGCGCCTCTGGTCCTACATGGACACTTAGCAAGAAATCGAGCATTCTAATTTCCATCACCTCTGGTCTTCTTGACCAGCGCCTCTGGTCCTACATGGACACTTAGCAAGAAATCGAGCATTCTAATTTCCTTTGCCTCTGGTCCTTTGGACCAGCGCCTCTAGTCCTACGAAACGAATATTCATATAAGTGCTACAAGATTCAGGCTTTTCAAAATTATTTCTTTTGCTGGAGCATATCTCTTGTTAGGATCGATTAAGTTTTCTTCTCATTACACATCAATTAAGCACAGGTGATCAGGCTCTACTTAAACGATATGTAACAATAAAACCCGCATTAAAACACATGATTTCAGATTTCATGAAAATCATTTGGAAAATTTTTGGTTATAGTCGATGGTTTTTAAAGAAAACCAGCGTTCTCTATAACTGAGGCACTGATACCAAATCTGTCACACCCGCTAAAGCGGAATCACGAGATGTAACAGGCAAGCGAGTCATAGCAACAATTTATAAATAACACCATTTCAAGTTGTTCAAAAACAAAACGGTTCATCGACATAACAGGAGTTGGAATTTACACAACGTTCATAATTACATCAAAAACTTGACTTAATCGATCTTGGCTCAAGTATGCTCCCTTAAAATCCAAACCACTCACTTAGAACCTGAAAAGCATGGAAATAAAAACGACGTCAACTATAAAGAGTTGGTGAGCTCACGGGTTTTCACATGCACAAAAACATTTCAATGCATAAACCAAGTAATAGCAAACTTATGCGATTTATTTGCACTTAATAAATGTAAATCCCGCGCGATGTAACACTTGAGACGCTACTGAGCCTTACCTGACCAATATGCCCCATTAATTTTCAAACAACCAGAAGTAGCCCGTTCATTACTTAGGTCACACGGTTCGATAAAGCACTAATTCAGCGGTGGTCCAAATTCCACATGATTAGGCTAGAAAACRTAGGTAATTGTGCACCCCTTTCTGGGTGGGACTGTCAACACAATAGCGGCTATCCACAATACCATGGCCCAGGGATGTACCCGAGTTAACAAGTAGCGTGTACGGATGGGGACTTTTATTTGGAAACATATACTCTCAAGCGCATCAATTTAGCATTTATTCTTAGTGCGGAAACAGTTGTCAAAACAAAACATAATGAACCCGACTAAGCAGTTCCTTAGCCCAAGAGGTTCCAAGTAAAACTTGACTAAGCAGTTCCTTAGTCCAAAGTTTTGAGCAAAGCATCGACTAAACAGTTCTTTAGTACCAACATTTCAAATAACATAAACATGCAAAGTTTGCTCAATCTCATGCTTTTCCCCCAGAAAATATATAAAAAGCATTAAAAGTGGGGCCGTGAGAACTCACTTGAATGGCGATTATCCGAATGATTCCTTTAAGGACTTGCTATGCTCGCTCAAACTTCCTGACAGACCAACCAGCGCTATATTACTTACGGTTTTTTCCTTGTCTAAGGTAGATTCAAGTTGTTTTAAATGCAAAGCCATCAAGTGTTCTTATAAAATAAAGCCGATTTTTAATTATTTATTAAAAAGGAACCTTCCAAAATCCAAATAATGACATCATTAMATGTCATCCCAAAACAAATGATGGCAGCCGCCAATTACCAAAACGAAGAGATTTTGAGTGGGTTTAACACTCTTTTCAAGAATAATCCACAATCCTTGAGCTACACGCCTTGAACACCGATTGCATGCAGCTCAACATTTTCAAGAATCAAAACTCTAACACAAAACCATCATCTTCGAACAACTCCAGAAAACAAAATAAGTTCYGATTCCAACAAGTTTTCAAAAGGATAAATCCGATTAGAGTTGCATGCAAGACCTATAATCCGAAAATGTGATCGGACCTCACATGCAAGGAATTGTTCTTTCTTTCTTGGAGATTAAAGAACTTGGGTCACGGATTATCATCCCAACGAAGACACATGCGGGTCTTTGATGAATAATCTCTCCTCGTTAAATCCCATAAATCTTACTCGAAGAGTCGAGAAGGGAGAAAGATAAAGACTTTTGGACATCAAAAAGAGAAGTAAACAGCTCTAAAACATACCTTTTCTCGACTACGAACTAGTCTCAAGAACA
>NC_037544.1:21283657-21292160 GCF_001531365.2 Cynara cardunculus var. scolymus | reverse complement strand
ACCAAATATAAAAGATTAGAACTTTGGAAATATGAATTTTAAGAAGAACGAAACGAAAATATCGACTTTATTTTAATGTTTATTTGGCATTGCACGAACTAACTTGGTTAGCTACCCGCCGAAACGTGACCTAACAAACTAATCTTGGAAGATGAGCAAGATGATCTCAGACCATCGAAGCTAAATCTTAGAAAGACTTAGTTTTCAATAAAGGTCCTAAAATAGGATACTAACCTGAAATTCCAAAATGCAGAATTGTCACAATCTCCATCAGCAAAGTGGCTTATGTCGAAGGTTTGAAGCACAACCTACTAAGCATAAGCCAGTTCTGCGACAAGGGTCTTGAAGTCAGGTTTCGCAAAGGTTTCTGTATCATAGAAACAAAGCCCGGTCACACAATCATCAAGGCAAAGAGAGAAGGAAATCTTTATCTTCTAGATTTTGAGTCCTCCATGGGACAAGACACCCTTTGTCTTGTGCCTCATAATAACGATGAAAATTGGCTATGGCATGAAAAATTCTCACATCTAAATTTTGATGCACTACGAAAACTAGCCACATAGAAGTTGGTCAAAGGAATTCCGGATCTCAAATTCGAAAAAGATCATCTTTGCTCAGCCTGTGAGATGGGAAAGTTAAAATGGGCCTCACATAAAACCAAGTCAGAAACCTCAGTCAGAAACCTCCTGCACCAAGCCTTTGGACATGGTCCATATTGACCTCTATGGGCCTATATCAACTTAAAGTCTCTCTGGAAAGAAGTATATGTTAGTACTGGTCGATGATTACTCCAGATACACTTGGGTTGAATTTGTAAAGAAGAAATCAAATGATCTAGACCTACTCATTGGAGAGATGAAAAGGCTTCAAGTCCTTCTACAACAAAAACTAATAAAGGTTAGAAACGAAAATGGAACTGAATTCAAAAATGTCAGAATCGATGACTACCTATTCAGTGAAGGGACTACACAAAACTTCTCATCAGCAAGAACTCCACAACAAAATGGAGTGGTAGAGGGAAGGAACCGAACCCTAGTGGAAGCAACATAGACCATGCTTGCTTCATCGGAGTTACCGTCACATTCTGGGCTGAAGCTATTTCCACTGCATGCTTCACCCAAAATCGATCACTCATCAACAAGAGACACCAGAAGACACCTTATGAGCTCATCAACCAAAGAAGACCAAATGTCAAATATTTTCATATCTTTGGGTGCAAATGCTTTGTACTCAACGATATAGAATATCTTGGCAAATTTGACAAGAAAGCTAATGAAGGAATCTTTCTGGGCTACTCCCAAACCGCCAAAGCCTACATAGTCTACATCAAAAGGACAAGCATCGTCATAGAAAGCATCAATGTGTCATTTGATGATTCCACTCCATTGACTTCTGGACACAACAATTCAGAACTCGGACTTCAAAAAAGAACATCTGATTCATCACTTGGCAAGTAATCTTTGGACATGTGCAAACTGCAAAATCTATCTCCAGAATCGATGAAGACCATGAAGTCTCCAATGCTAAAGGTACATCTCTTACATAAACTCATGTTACTTTACCATCCAATTCTTCTGTGTCTTCAGATCACGATAAAAAACAAGAGTCTAACTCTGGAAATGATCTCCTTGAGGGGGAGCAAGTAGTTCCATCAGTCGATGAAGAGYTGCATCCTATTGCTTCAGAACCCCAATCAAGCACCAAGTGGACAAAAGATCACCCACACCACCAAATCATTGGTGATCCAATCTCTAGTGTCAAGACGAGATCTGCCACTACAAATGAATGTCTCTTCGACAACTTTCTAAGCATGATAGAACCAAAGAAGATTTCAGAAGCCCTACAAGACCCAAACTGGATAGATGCGATGCAAGAAGAATTACTCTAGTTTGAAATAAACAAAATATGGTCCCTTATGCCTCTACCCAAAGGGAAGACGACTATAGGAACCAAATGGGTCTTTCGAAACAAGAAGGACGAAGATGGCATCGCAATGAGGAACAAAGCAAGGCTTGTTGCAAATGGCTATTGCCAGGAAGAAGGGATTGATTATGATGATTTGCTCCCATTGCAAGACTTGAAGCCATCAGAATGTTCATAGCCTACGCAGCTCACAAAGGCTTTAAGATCTATCAGATGGATGTCAAGTCTGCCTTCCTTAATGGAAAACTTCAAGAAGAAGTGTACGTGCAACAGCATCCTGGGTTCGAAGATGCAAAACATCCGGACTACGTCTACTTTCTGGATAATGCCCTTTATGGGCTGAAGCAAGCACCTAGGGCCTGGTATGAAACTCTATCTACCTATCTCATCAATAATGGATTCAAAAAAGGTACAATCGATACAACCCTCTTTCTCAAAAAGCAGAAAAGTGATATCTTACTTGTTCAAATATATGTGGACGACATCATATTTGGTTCTATAAATGCAAAACATTGCGAAAAATTATCAGAGTTAATGAAAAGCAAATTTGAGATGAGTATGATAGGAGAACTAAGCTTCTTCCTTGGTCTTAAATAAAACAGACTTCAGAAGGAATTTTCATCAATCAGTCCAAATATGTGACTGACCTTCTGAAGAAATACTCTCTCTTAAATTCATCATCGATGAGAACACCTATGGCTACAGGCGCTAAGTTATTTGCTGATCCATCAGGCAAACCTGTGGATGTAACAACCTACAGAGGCATTATTGGATCACTCTTGTATCTAACTGCTAGTAGACCATACATTATGTTTGCCACATGTCTTTGTGCAAGATAACAATCAAATCCTAAAGAATCACATCTCTCTGCAGTCAAGAGGATCTTTAGATACCTCAAGGAAACTCCATCATTGGGTCTCTGGTATCCAAATAACGCTGGCTTTGATCTAATAGCCTACACAGATGCAGATCATGTAGGTTGCAAACTTGATAGAAAGAGCACGTTTGGAAGCTGTCAACTCTTGGGGGACAAGCTAGTAAGTTGGACATCCAGAAAACAAAATTGTGTCTCAACATCCACAACAGAAGCAGAGTTTCTTGCTGCTGCTAGTTGTTGTTCACAAGTTCTCTAGATGAAGACTCAGTTTAAGGACTATGGTTTCCATTATGAAAAAGTTCCTATCCTCTGTGACTCCAAGAGTGCCATAGCAATCTCTGCAAACCCAGTGCAACATTCCAAGACCAAGCACATCGATGTAAGGTACCATTTTCTGAAAGACATTGTTGAAAAAGGAAATATAGAAATGTATTTTGTTTCCATAGAGATTCAACTAGCTGACATTTTCACCAAAGCTCTTGATGAGAAAAGATTTTTATTCCAAGTCAGCAAGATGGGTATGCTATCTCACCACTTAGAAGGTAGTAAATATTTAAATCAGAGATTATCAATATTTCATGGTTATGCCACAAAAGTGATACAAAGAAATTAGCTATAATCAATAAAATACTTTAAACCAACATCTCTGGTTCTAATACTCCAAATAAGCTCTAAAATAATTGAAGTGCAGCGGAAATATTAATAAGAGCAAAGCAGAGTAAGTAAGTGATTAGAATTTCTAAACACACTAGGAACACACAGTCACAATGAAGAAGATGAATGCAAGAAGATTGCTCCAAAGGTTTTTCAATTGATTCAATTGAAAAGTTTGACAATTACAATACTGGAAGAGCACAGTTTACAAAGGCCCTATCCGCAATTTATACTAGTTCCTAACGACCTTAGAGACTAGATCTTGATACGTGTCTTCATCTTGGTCATCCAAAGAAAGTCGATTAAGTCCTAGTCACGTGAGAAGCACATGCGGCTAACTACCTTTGAAAAGTGTTAGAGCAGAAACTTCACAGAAGACGAAAACCGCAGATCCTCTGTGAGCCATCTCAGAGGCTCTGCTGTAAATGACTTGCATGTTCTTTTGATCAGAGGAGTATTTTCCAGAACCTCTGTGAGACGGATCAAAGGTTCTGCCACTTTTCACTTATTCACTCATATGGCTTTTGTTGCTAATCCTCTGTTGTCTTCTGTGGAGTTAACATTCTGTGAAGACTTGCAAAATACTTTTTCTATAATTTTAAAAAATAGGAATAATGGAGCTAACAATCTCCCCCTAAGTATTGAAAAAGTAACTGTGGACAGTTGGGAGCAAGATTTGACTTAAGGAAACATACAAGAGGAGATTAATCTCATCCTCTGCACAAAATTTATATTACTGAAAGAAGTAAAAATTGTGCAGGCCTACACTATTACAAAAGATTACTCAACAGCAGAGTCTGGATAATCATCTACAGCATATTGTAAATCAGTCTTGACAGTCTTGTAGATCTTGATGATCCATTCCATGAATGAGACTTGTATTCTGATGGTTTCCAGAAGGTCCGTTACTTCATTCGCCCTTATTCGCCCTTTCTGCACCTCTGCCACCACCGAGTTGAACACCCATTCAAGGGACTCTGTTGAATACTTATGCCCCTCTTTTGGATCGAAGAATCTTAGTATCTCATCCTTGTCTTTGAAAACAAACCCAAAGATGGGATTGTGGATAATAGTGTTGGGATGGAACCTGTGCAGCCAAATGGGTCTGTTCTTTGGAGGAGTAATCTTCAGCTGTGGCTGGGCCAACCTCATAGCAATATCGAAGTCTTTCTGGCTGTAGAATTTGACTTGGGCACGCATCACCTCTATCAGCATTCTAAGAGAAATCGAGTAGCTTGACCTCCTCTCCATGTACTTGTTCAGGATCTTGTGTAAGAAGATTAGATCATATACGCACAGATTGTGGAGGTCAGCATCGGTAAAAGTGTAGAGGTTGCCATCATCCCTCTTCTCTATATATTGAGTGTACAGCACGGTCTTCTTCAGCATGGTGCATGGAGAGATGGTTTCTAGTGAGCAAATAACGTGCTCTGAGAAGACCAGCATTGGTGGCTAGGTGAGTTTAGAGAAGTGAAACTTTGCTTCGACCGAGGGCATGCTAGTTAGCTCTGGATTGTATGGGGGCTCTGTGTCCGTGGATGAGTAACGCCACCACAAAATCTCTTCGACAGTGGTTACGGGCTCTGTATGCATCTTCTGTGTAGGAATCTTTTTCATTGAATCAATAATTTCAGTGACCCTCCCTACTGTGGCAGACTCTGGCGTTCTGGTGTCTTCTTCAAGTATTGGCCTCTGGGTAGACCCCTCTGGTAGGATTACCTTGACTGTTCCGAACAGAGCGTCAAACGTACCCGTGGACGTCTCTTCAGGTATATTGGCTAGTTTGGAAGAGCCTTCTCTGACTTTGGGGATGGGAGCTCTGCCTTTCTCATCCGAGCCTCTGCCAGAGAAGCCTTGAGGGCTTGAACCAGATCAGGGTCGTCATATTCATCTTCATTAATCTCCTCCAGTGTCTCAGAGTTAGACCCTTTCTTTGGCGACTCCTCTACTACTTTACCCTTTCCTTTCCTCGTAGGCTTTGGAGATTCTTTGGAGAATAGGGCTGCAGCAGAATCCACTATTTTCAGTGGTTTGTCAGAGGTTGATTTCTTTGGCTCTGTCTTCTTCTCCCCCTCATGATGATCAGGGTCATTGCCTCCCTGATCATCATGGATTTGAGTAGCCTCTGCCTTGCACGAGGTGAGTGGAGCCTTCTTCAAGCGCCTGAGAACTCTGGAGGCCGCCTTCTCCATCTTTTCTATTACCATTTCAGCATTCAGAGTGGCGATGTTGATATCAATCTCCGTGGCCCATTTCATGGTAGAGATGCAACGATAGATTTCGTTTCGGAATGAGTGACCTCCTTTGATGAGTTGCTTTGTGCAGTCTCTGATGGATTCGTTAGTAGCTCGGGCCTCTTTGAGAAGATGGTCGTGGTGTTTTCGCACGGTCTCCCCGAGGGCCTCAACCATTGCGTCTATCTCTCTACGAGTGGCTAGATGGTTAATGTTAGCCCTGGAGGATGAGGAGTCGATGCCAACAGTGATCGCATAGGAGAACATCTCTTTGATTTCATCCTTGAAGGGGGAGTAGTTCGTGTAGCCGGCGACAACCACGTCTGCAGCGTACTGGGCAGCGACCTCTGTCAGTTCTGTCTTGAGATTGTTGATGGAAGAAGGATTGAGAGACAGCACGCTGAAGGCTTCTGTGAGATCAGCCTTGTTGAGGACAGAGCTCTGAAGGGCTGATAAGGTCGACTTGAGTTCAGAAGTTGTAGAAGTCAACTCCTTCAGAGCCTCTGTGAGAGGTGTACGTACCTCTGTTGCCGGAGAGGAGGAGAACAAGCTTTTCAACTCATCCAACCTCTTGAGTACCTCTGTGGTGAAGGTTTGTAACTCCTCCTTCGTTACATAGGCACTCGGGGAACCTACATCACCAACACATGGTGACCTAGTAGCCTTGGAGTGTAAGGCGCCCTCAGTGACCGATTTGACGTTGTCAACTCGGGGTAGAATAGGGTTCCCGGTTTGTGCGTTCGACAGAGGACGAAAGAATGTCCTCTGCGAGGTTAGTTGGTTCAGGGTTCAGTGTGTGCACGCTTTCTTCAATAGGGGTTCCCTCTAGAATAGGGTCCCTAGCCATGTGGGTTGCAATGGGAGGGGGGTAGGATGTGTGCCTTCAGCATCTTTTTCACCCTCTTCTAACCCCACTTCTGTCCCTAGATCTACCACCTCTGTGGGCGCTGTAAAACTCTGTTTGAGATCGAAGATTATATCTTGGATTTGCTCAGTGGGGGACTCTTCTAGAACAGCTTTGCGCAACCTTCTGCGCTTAGGTACAGCCTCTGCCGGGCCTTCTTGAACCTCGGCCTCTGTGACGACAACCTTTATGGGTTGGGCCTTCTTTGATTTCTTCTTTTTGGGTTTTGGCAGAGGACTGTTTGGATCCTCTTCTTCTACGGGTCTCTTTTTCCCTTTCTTTTTCTCAGAAGGATCGACATCCTTGTGAGTCTTCTTAGACTTCTTTGGCCTTTGTGGGGGACTACTAACTACTCTCGGTCCTTCCTCACTCAGCTCCCTTGCCTCTGCAGACACCTCCAATCTTCCCTCAACTCTCATTTTGTGCACTCTCTCACCTATGGGGATACCTATTCGTGGAGGGGTTTCAGGGACCGGCTCTGGCCTCCTGTATCCACGTCTATAAGCCTTYCTATMTYCCTTGCTAAGGTACTTGAGCATAGCTTTTGATAATGGCCTCGGGCTTCTGTAACCTAGCTCATGCTCTGTTGAATGAAACTCCTTCATTGGGTATAAACGAGCATTCGGCTCTGTAGAGGGTAGCTTCTCTACAATCATGTCTCCAAATACCAAGCCAAAGAACCTCTGTAAGATCAAGTTTGGGTAAATGAGGTCTTCCTTGGCTTTCTTTTGTGCTTGTACCTTCGATTTCTCACCTCGTTGAGTAGCACATTTTTTCTTGATTAGACCCACCATATCATCAAAGATGAGTTGCACGTAATCCAGGGGCAAGCTGAAGTATATTCCATAGACTATGGAGACCATGGCGTGAGATGCTTGATCGTGGCTGCCGACCTTCCCTGTTAAACAGCAATTGATGATCGAAAACAGAGTATTCCACATAGAAGGAAGGCCCTTTCTCTTGAATTCAGTCCGTTTGATGATTTTCGTCTTTGCCGTATATGAATGGAATTCGAGGAATTCGATCAATTCCGTATCTGTTGGAGTTGGTGCGAAGGCATCYAGATTAAGAACGYCCAGTGTAGGTAGGTGTAGAGCAATACGCAGGGTCTCRACGTTYATCTCCRTTGGTACAAGGGATTTGATTATTGGGTGTGAAGCATAGCCCACTATGCTTAATCCAGCATCTTTCAGAGTGCAGATGTAAGAACTGAGTAGAAATTGGGTGAGATAGGTTTCAGGRGTAGGTTTTGTTACGGTGAGTGCGTAATAGATGGGGTGATTGCGAAGGATCTCCAGTAGTGGATAAGTGTATTCAGGGAAGCCATTTGAGGATGGAGCGAAGTAGTAGTTGTTAGGTTTCTTTACCAACATCACTTTCTCATATTGATTCTGTAAGAAAGATATGGCATGAGAGGTCAGTGCTTGAGATTGGTTTACTTCATTATTGTTTGGGTTGTTTTCGGATTGAGCTGAGAAGGATGTTGAGCTTGAAGACATATTTACACGTTGCCGGAAAGCTTGAGATTTTGCTGGAGGAGTATTTTGGGAAGTGAAGGGGTATGAGATAGGGGGAAAAGGTATTTATAGTGACGAATATTGAATGTGAACCGTTTATTTGGCGATATACGTGATGAGTGGCTTATGGGAAAGAAGAATCAAAAAATGTCACGTGTTTTTGGGAAGACGCACGATTGATGACGTGCGCCCCGTTTCTGACACCCACGTGGTCAACTTTAACCCTTATCCACAGAACCACACGCACCATATCAATAATAGAAAACTATAGAAGTGAATTTTGTCAGAAGCCTAAGGGTAACAGAGCTTCTGTGATATGTGTGGGGCCTTCTAACATGTTACACCTTTGTATACCTTAATGGTTTGAAAATCCTCAGAGAGATGAGCACTTGCT
>NC_037544.1:21282767-21283557 GCF_001531365.2 Cynara cardunculus var. scolymus | reverse complement strand
GGTCCTTGGTGGTAAAGCGTTTTGAGAAGACCCCCTATCAACTTCTTCATAWTARAWRGCCAAACATWAAGTTCTTTCATGTGTTTGGTTGTAAATGCTTCGTACTAAATGACAGAGAGGCTGTGGGAAAGTTTGAGCCTAAGGGGGATGATGCAATCTTTATTGGCTATGCGTGGGACACCGCCGCATACAGAGCCTACATCCCCAGGACTCAAACAGTGGTTGTTAACACCAACGTCAAATTTGATGATTCTTTTCAAGTGACAAAAGACAAGTTCACAGAAGAGTTGAAAATTCAAGCMGACAAATCTMCAAATGCTACAATCACTCCAGACCTCGAACAACTTTTTGCAGAGTGGTACGAAGATGATAAAGAACCAGAAAGATCCTCTACAGAAGTTGTCCATCCAGATCAAGCATCAAGAGCCAGTTTTTCCACGACGTCTATCACAGAGCAAGCTCCCCTCACTTCATTCTCTGTGACCCCTTCCCTAGAAGCTTCTCCACCAGAAGCTACTCAAATAAATGAAAGTCCTCCAGACTTATCCTCCAACGAAGCTCCAGAACCTGAACAAGACTCTGTTTCTCCACCTCAACTTCTAATTGCTCAAGAAACAGTGCCCTCTGTTCCACCACAACATGTCACAAAATGGACCCAAAGCCATCCTCAATCTCAAATCATTGGAGAACCTTCTGCCGGTGTTAAGACGAGAGCCACGGAAAATTTTTGCTTATTCACTTGTTTTGTAAGCGAAATTGAACCAAAAACAGTTGCAGAGGCTCTGGCATA
>NC_037544.1:21276352-21281512 GCF_001531365.2 Cynara cardunculus var. scolymus | reverse complement strand
CGAATTATACTTTGTAAAATCAGAATTTCAATTGGCAGAACTCTTTACTAAAGCCCTAGATGAGAAAAGATTAAATTTCCTTGTAGAGATAATAGGAATGACATGTCCAGAGTCCTAGTTGATGGTTGTCTTATTCTTTATTCATTATTGCATATAATTTTCTTTTAAAATTTCATTGTGTATATAATTTCATTTATTGAATAACCTTTCACTTGATTTTATAGTTAAACAGGTTTAACCTCGCAGAGACTTGCAAGGTTTGAGGGGGAGTATATTCTCTCAAAATAATAAAACCTCTTGAAGAAGAAAAACGTTTTTAGTCACAAAAGTCCTTTCACAGAACCTCTGTGATCACTTGCAGAGGATCTGTGAACGGACTCTCTGTTGACACTTCTTCTCAGGATTTTAAATGGTTTTTTATTCTAGGGGGAGCCAAGGAAGCTGGCTCAGAGGGGGAGTTTTTTAAATGAAAATCAAACCACAGAAGGTGCCAAAACTTTTGAAGTACCTTGTTCTCAGAGGTCAACTAATCAGAACCTCTAGCGCTTCGAACAGAGGYTCTGTGAGTCTGAGCTGAGCAAGTACTCATCTCTCTGYGGATTTTCAAACCGTTTAGGTAATAAAGGTGTAAGCATTATAAGAAGGCCCAGCACATATCATAGAGGCTCTGTTACCCTTATGCCTCTGACAGAACTCTCTTGATAGTCCTTTTCTATTGATATGGTGTGCGTGGTTCTGTGGATAAGGGTTAGAACCAACACGTGCGTGTCAGAAAAAGAGGGCGCACGTCATCAATCGCGCGTCTTCCCAACACGGCGTGTCATATCTTTTGAGCCGTTTTAACCTAAAACCACTCATTACGACCTTTCATCAATAAAACGGTTCAATTCAAAATTCTCACTATAAATACCCCTTTCCCCTCAAATCAAAAACCTTTACCACTCTTATATTCTCCGGCGAACCTAAACTTGCAAAATTACAAGCAAAAATCCTGCAAAATGTCTTCCTCCTCATCCGCATCTGCTCAATCCGTCAACGTTTCAAGTGACAACGAAGTGACTCAGGCTCAAGCACTGACATCTCATGCACTATCCTTCGTCCAAAACCGATACAAGAAGGTCGTGCTCGTGAAAAAGCCCATTAACTATTACTTCGTTCCATCAAACACAGGTTTCCATGAATTCACTTTCCCCCTCCTCGAAATTCTAAGAAACCATCCTCTCTTYTACGCCCTGTCTGCTACTAAACCTACCCCTGAGTCCTACATAACCCAATTTCTCCTAAGTTCTTTATAACAACTCTTGACAACTCTAGACTGACCATTGTGGGATACGCCTCTCACCATACCAATAAATCCTTGGTACCATTAGAACTAAATGTGGATAAATTACGAACTGCCCTTCACTTACCTTCTTTGGAAGCTCTTCAATTGGATGATTTTGCTGCTACCCCGACAGATGAGGAATTGATTAAATTCCTTGAATTCCACTCCTATGCGACCCCAATCATCAAACGGACTCAGTTCAAGCGCAAAGGACTACCCCCTGTCTGGAACACCTTGTTCTCTATAATAAACTGCTGCTTGACAGGGAAGGTGGGAAGCCACGACCAGACCTCGCACGCCATGATGTCAATCATCTACGGGATCTACTTCAACCTGCCTCTCGATTATGCACAACAAATATTCGAGGACATGATTGGTTTGATAAAGAAGAAATGCRCAACTCAAAGGGGAGAAAAGTCCAAGGTCAAAGTGCAGAAGAAGGCCAAGGAATACATGAACCAACTAAACCTCATTCTACAACGGTTCCTTGGTCTCGTCTTTGGGCATCTGATAGCAGCAAAGTTACCCTATGTGGAGCCCAACGTAAGGCTGTACCCGTTCAAAGAATTCCACCCAACTGAGCATGAGCAAGGGTACAGAAGCCCCAGACCCTTATCCAAAGCCATGCTCAGGTACCTTAGTAAAGGAGATAGGAAGGCATATAGACGTGGATTCAGGAGGCCAGAGCCGGTCCCTGAAACCCCACCACGAATAGGAATTCCCCTAGGTGAGAAAATTGAAAAAATGAGGGTTGAGGGACGTATGGAGGAGCTTGCAGAGGCTGGTAAGATGAGTGAGGCTGGTCCTAGAATCCCAAGTCCCCCACCTAAGAAGACCAAGAAGACACAGAAGGGTGCCGACTCTTCTGTGAAAAAGAAGGGGAAGAAGAGGCGTGCAGAAGAAGAAGGCCCAAGTAGTCCTCTACCAAAGCCTAAAAAGAAGAAAACCAAGAAGGCCCAACCGACAGAGCCTGTTATCACAGAGTCTGCGGCACAAGAAAGCCCCGCAGAGGCTACTACTCCCAAGCGTAGAAGATTGCGCAAAGTTGTCCAAGATGTTTCCCCAACAAAACAGATCCAAGACATTCTCTTCAATATTCAACAAAGCTTCAAAGCGCCAATAGATGTGACAGAGTTGGGGACAGAAGTCGTCTTAGACGACGAAGAAGAAGAGGAAGTGGAGTTAGGAGAGGGAGAACAAGATGCCAAAGGCACACAACCCAGCCCACCTCCCAGTGCTACCCACACTTCTAGGGGCCCTGTTCTAGAGGGGTCTMCTATTGAACAAGGCACCCACATGTCGAGCCCAACCCATCCTATCCAYGCAGAGGACATTCTTCCGTCCTCTGTGGAACGCACAGTCGGGCAACCACTTACTACTCCTTCATCCTCTCAAAAGGATGAAGGTTTTACTACAAGAGTCCCATCGCCATAGGACTCGACACATCCCAGAGAGGCATATGTTGCCTCTCCACACAAGAGTGACCACCCAGACCATGCTTCAGAGGCATTTGTGAGAGTCACCACGACAGAGGGTCTAGAACGCCCAATGTCTCCACTAGATCACTCTGCCATGATAGGCTCTGAACCTACAGGGCACAAAATCTATAGAACACCAGTAGGCTCTCCTCTTGGAGAAGTTCGAGGATGTGGTGGAAGTCCCCGAGCAGACTATGATATACCAGTCGCTGAGGGCGCCTCACGCTCTGAGGCTACTAGATCACCATGTGTTGGTGATCTATGTTCCCAGGATGCCTACGTGACGAAGGGGGAGCTTCAAACCTTCGCCACAGTGGTATTCCAAAAGATGGACGAGTTGAAAAGCTTGTTCATCTCACGCTCGATAACTGAAGACCACGCTCGATAACTGAAGACCTCGCCCTAATCAGAGAGGCTCTGAAGGAGTTGAGCTCAACAACGGCAGAACTCAAGACAACACTCTCAACCCTTYAGAGCTCTGTCCTACAGAAGGATGATCTTGTAGAGGCGTTCAATGCTCTGACCCTCAATCCTTCTTCAATCAAGACGTTGAAGACAGAACTACCACATATGGCCGCCCAGTTCGCTGCTGCCTACATCTCTGCAGGCAACACAAATTACTCCAAGTTCAAGGACGAGATCAAGAACATGTTCTCTTCTGCGGTCACCTCATCGACACCAAATCCTCAAGGGCCAACATCAATCATCTAGCAACTCGTAGAGAGCTAGATGCCATGGTCGAAGCCTCAGGGGATATGGTGTGCAAACATACAKACCAACTTCTTAAAGAGGCCCGAGCCTCCAACATGGCGATCAGAGACTGCACTTCCCAGCTCGTGAAAGAAGGAGACCTCCTTAGAAGTGAAATCTATCGAAGCGTCTCCAAGTTGAAGTGTTCGACAGAGATAGACATAAGCCACGCCTCTGTGCTCGCAKAAGAGGTCATTAAGAAAATGAAGAAGGCGGCCACCAAGATTYTRAAGAGATTGGAGAAGGCTCCCCTGGAAACATGCAAGGCAGAAGCCACCAAACACCATGACGATTAAGGAGATGATGACCATGATCGTCATGAAGGGGAGAAGAAGGCTGAAAAGAAAGATGAGCCAAAGAAGACTCCTACCAGAGGCGTCAAGATTGTGGACTCTACAGCTGCCTTGTTCTCAAAAGGCAAAGAAAAGACACCAGAGCCTAAAGGCAAAGTTGTAGAGGAATCACCACAGAAGGGGTCGTCGTCTAGCTCAGAGACTCCACAAGCAATAAATGAAGAGGAGTACAGCAACGACCCAGCGCTCCTTCAAGCATTAAAGGCATCTCTGGCAGAGGCTCAAGCAAGAAAGGGCAGAGGCCCCATCCCCCCCAGAGCAGGAGAAGGCTCTTCATCAAATTTCCCACAAGTCCAAGAAATATTCACGGGTACGTTCGACGCTCTGCAAGGAACCATCAAACCTATCCTTGCAGAGTGGTCAACCCAGAGGCCGATACTTGAAGAAGAGGAAGCCAGAGTGCCAGAGTCTGCCACAGTAGGAAGGGTATATGAGTCTGCCAAAGAGGGAAGGGTACATGATATCTTGGAATCAATGAGCAAAATTCCTATGCGGCAAGTACGCACAGAGCCTGTTACTACTGTGGAGGAGATTATGCTGTGGAGGTACTCTACAATGGACACAGAGCCCCCGTATGATCCAGAGCTCACAGGGATCCCTTCTGCCGCCGCCAAGTTCCAGTTCTCTAAGCTTACAAGGCCTCGTGAGCAAGTCTTCTCAGAGCACATGATCACTTCACTCGTGACAATTTMTCCAAGGACTTTGCTAAARAAGAAGGTGCTCTATGCTCAGTATGTTGTGAGAAGGGAAGATAGCAACATTTATACATTCACAGATGCTGACCTCCACAACCTCTGTGTGTTTGATGTTATCTACCTGAACAAAATTCTCAACATCTACATGGAGAGGAGGTCAAGCTACTCAATATCGCTCAGAAGGCTCGTCGAGGTCATGTGTGCACAAGTAAGATATTATAGCCAGAAGGACTTCGAGCTAACGATAAGGTTAGTCCAAAGAGATCTAAAGATCTCTCCTCCGAACAGCAGGCCTGGTTGGATACTTTGGTATAATCCAAACTCCAACATTCACAACCCCATTTTTGGGTTTGTGTTATTGGATAAGGATGAAATCCTAAGGTTCTATGATCCAACAGAATCACACAAGTACTCCATAGATACCCTAGAATGGATTTTCAGACGAGCACTGACAGAGGTGGACAAAGGGCATCTTACGATGGGTGAAGTTTCAGGCATTTTGGAGGCGATCAAGATGCAAATCAACTTCAGAGAATGGATTTTCAACGTCCACGTAACCA
>NC_037544.1:21258807-21275057 GCF_001531365.2 Cynara cardunculus var. scolymus | reverse complement strand
TAGGGTTTATCTTTCTCATGGATAAACATTAATACTAAGATAAACTTGAATTCCAGCTGTTGATTTGTCATCTCCAGCTGTCATTCATGATATGATGATTTCATCCTTATCTTCAAATCTTCATTGCATGCTTGGATGAAGTGCTGGAAAATCTTCTAAGTGTTGCTTGTCAAGAGGATGGATGAGGATGCTCTTTCCATCACATCCTTGGACCTGTCCATTGATCCTCTGGTTGCACTTGTCCATTGGTCTAATGGTTGAACTTGTCCATCGGTCCAATGGTTGAACTATCCATTGATCCAATGGTTGAATTCCAGACTTAGTCGATTCTGCCTTGATATCTTCATCGGTCTTCTGGTTCTTCATCACTTGTTGTTTTTCATTACTTTTTACATTTTGCATTGTGGGGTTTAACATCCCTGTTGGGAGGGAGGCAATGGATGATGTGGTTCCTCGACAAATTCATCTCCAGAGCCCTGAAAAGTGGCCTCTAGATGGCTGGCTTGGGTGAGGACTGGACTGGGCCGTCCTTGTTCAATACCTCTTTGGCCTTGATCTCCAGGGGTAGCATGTGTGGTTGCCCTTTGGGAGGTGGGTGCGGGAGTTTCGTTTATAGGACCGGGGGATGCGTGAGGAGTGTCATCATCATCATCTTCATCATCCGATAAAGACGACTCCTGCGCCCCCTCGCTTGCATCGGGGGATGACTTTATTTTCTCTAGGGTTGCTGTCCGYGGTTCTTGGGACAGTAGAGAGCATTCATACTTCCTTCTAATTTCARACGTCTCTGGTATGACGCTGAGCATGGCCCTTGAGATGGTCCTCTCTATCGTGTAACCATCCTTCGAGATGGTTGGGCGATGGCCGTTCACCAAGTATTGTTGCGTGAAGGATTCTTCGGCCGGTAGATTATGTCTCCTCATCGCGTCCCTTATAAATAAGTGTCACATCCCGCTAAAGTGGAAACACGAGGTATGGCATGTAGAGTCTCATAGCAATAGAGTGTAAACAACACCAACAAACATTAAAATTTCATTATATTACATTCTAGCGTTTACATTCCCAAAACGACAAGTTTATGAATTATATAATAACAAATATTTCGAAGGTGATGATCAAAATGCGGCTTCTTTTATATGCCACCATGTGCCTTTCTTACCCCTGAAAAGCATGTTAAAACARGTGTCAACTACAAGAGTTGGTGAGTTCACAGGTTTTCATTGTAYAACAAATCTTTATGCAATATTTTGTTCGAGTAAGTCTTTTACTTACTCGCAACACTTTCACACATGTAGCACTTTTAACGAGGCACAACGTACACCAAAAAAAAWTTTAAGTGTTGGGCCACTACTAAACCTGCGACAACTATGCCCTTTACCGAACTGCCTCAGCGGTGGTGTTTAAACCACATGAATAGAACCCGTGTTTTAGTTAAATGCACCCCTACTCGTCAGTAAAAGGTGGGATTGTCAATTCAAATAGCGCTATCCATTAAACTATCGGCTCATACGAGTTAATAAGTAGTGTAACCAGTGGGACTTTTTTATTAACCCAAACACAACTTTTACTAGTGTACATAGTGTTAGTGCTCGTATTCACAATTTCATTTCAATGCATTTTTCATATAATCAATTTGTATCCATGATTTAAACACATTACATACAAACATCAACTATTTTTATACATGTTTTTCCCCCAAATAATGATGGATTTAAAAAGGGGCCGTGAATACTCACCTTTTCTTTCACGGAGAAGATGGTTGAGTGATCAAATGGTATGTTTTGGTAAAGTCCTTTTTAGTGAATTCCTATAGAAAATGAATGGTTGTCAAACTCTTATAGGTTAAGATTACTATTATACCTTTACGTCTTATATAATGCCTCTTTATGTCTTTAAGAATAAAATCAAGTTTTAAGCACTTTATAAGCTTATTTTGGGGTTTATGGTTTAAGAGTACAATTTTTAGTGTTTTTAGGAAATCATGCATGCTGACAAAATCTTTGTGACTCAAAAACGTCCATGGTTCACCCTCATCCAAGAAGTATATTTTTCCAAACATTTTATATGTTTTAGTATACTGAGTTAGGATCATTATGACGAAAAATCAAGATTTATGGATGAGTGGAAGGGTCTCAAACAAATTTTACCAAAACAGTGATTACAGCATTCAAAACAGAAAACCCCTTCTCAATGTGACACCCTTTTGAAGGTGTTATACTTATTATTTTCCAGTGATTCATGAATCATTTTAAATCTAACACATAAAGCTAGATTTTCCAAAAAGAATCACTATATTCGGATGTATAGTTTRGGAGTTATGGTTGTTTAAACATGCATGTGAAAATCTGTCAAGTCTGGACAGATTGCACACTTATTTTGTAAAAATCGGTTGAACCCCTAAATCACCATGTTTTTGGGTGGGGTTAGATTATTTTTAAATATAACACTTTAATATATACTAYAGAAATAAAATTTCTTGAGTTTTGATGTGTCTTCTAAGAGTTATAGATAAACAATGAGACACAAAATTTCTGACCAACCACTGTTGCACACCAAATTTTGTTTTTGGTGTTGTGAGGTCATAATATCATATTTTCTCATGATTCCACTTGGGTTTGAAAAATAATACACTAAATATTATTGCAGAAAAATATTCATGATTATTGGGTCAATACTCAACCAGATATGGTCGTTCCAATCTCATGCAATGAATCTATCCAGAAGGAAAGTCATCCTTTTGAGCAAAAATGGGTTTTTATGCATCACAATTTCAAAAATAATGATTTTATGGAAGAAGATCATTCTACTATTCAATATTAAAATAAAAATATGTAAAATACAATATTCTTGGTAACAAAAATGAAAGAGAACTCAGATTCCATAAGAGACACAAAAATGCAAGAAATGAAGGGTTTTTCTTGCTTTTCAAAAGTTCTAGATGGTTAGGTCACGAATTTCACCATATTAAGAATATTTTTCATGTCTTTGGTGTAAAATCTACCCTTAGAACTTAGAATGAAGAACACCTCTTCTTTGCATACTTAAAAGTATGAAAATGACAAGAAAATGGMACTAAAAGTGCATAAAATGAAACCAAAATACTAACAAGTTCTTACCTTTGATGAAAAGAGGATGATTTCTTCAAGTTTTATTTCTTGAATTCCCTTTTCTTCTCAATGAAAAGCTGAATTTTTTTGCTTGAAGAAAAAGATGGAGGGAGAGTTAGGAGGTGAAGGGTTGAGAGATAAATGAGAAAATGAGAGTTTCAAGTTTCAAAAAAAGTTTTATAGGTAGAAAGGGGGGTGGCCATGGAGTGGGCCTATGGGCCTCCCTTCAAATTTTTTTAGAGAAAGCTTAGCCCAAAATTTATTAAGTTGGGTACTTTTGTGAGAAATTGAGRAAAATGCCCAAATTCCTATTTTATGATTTAAATAAATTTCTTAAATGTAATTTTAATTAAAAATATTTAAAATATGAAAACTCTATATTTTATGCAAGTTTTAAAAATTATTTGGAGTGCTTGGCATTTTATAAGACGATTCGGTTCATTACGGGTCAAAACAGTGTTTTCTACGCAACCTACCGGGATTTCTAGCTACTTAAGCTCTCATCGCTCTACTTGAGTGTTAATAATATTTCTAAAGTGCTATCTAGCTACAACCTAGTATTTAAATTTTCGGATGTCACAGCTTCCCCCTGTTAGAGGAATTTCGCCCCGAAATTTAACTGTTGGCATCACCAATTGGTTCTTTCATAAAAAGCTGCGGGTAATTATTTTTCATAAAGTCCTCCCTTTCCCAAGTGTACTCAGGTCCATGCCTTGAATTCCATCGAATTTCAGAATCAGAATCTTACTATGCCTCAGTTGTTTGACTTTATGGTCGAGGATTTCGATCGGCTCTTCAACGAAGCGTAACCGTTCATTAATTTGAGTGTCTTCCAAAGGTAGAACCAATGTTTTGTCGGTTAAACATTTCTTAAGGTTTTCTACGTGAAATGTATCATGGATAGCACTAAGTTCTTGAGGCAAGTTTAGTTTGTATGCAACCGGTCCTACTATTTCGAGTATTTCAAATGGACCAACATACCTTGGGCTAAGTTTTCCTTTCTCTACGAAGCGCACAATTCCTTTCCATGGAGATACTTCTAAAAGGACTTTATCACTCACTTGAAATTCCAACGATTTCCTGCGGTTGTCAGCGTAGCTCTTCTGACGATCTCTTGCAGCTTTAAGTCTTTCTTGGATGATCGAGATTTTGTCGGTTGTCTCTTGGATAATGTCAGGTCTAGTCAGCTGTCTGTCACCAATTTCCAACCAGCTGAGTGGGGATCTACAGTTACGCCCATACAAGGCTTCGTACGGTGCGCACTGGATACTGGTGTGATAGCCATTGTTGTAGGAAAATTCAACCAATGGTAGATGAGTATCCCAACTGCCTCCAAAGTCTATCACACAGGCTCGTAACATATCCTCTAGCGTTTGGATAGTCCTTTCTATTTGCCCATCCGTTTGAGGATGATAGGAAGTGCTTAAGTCCATCCTTGTGCCTAGTGCCTTTTGAACTAATCGCCATAATCGTGAATAAAACGGCTATCTCTGTCTGAGATGATAGAAATAGGTAGTTCATGACGCGATACGATTACATTGATATATAACTGTGCAAGCCTTTCCGTACTAAGTCTTCTCGAACAGGTAAAAAGTGCGCGGATTTCGTAAGCAGATCCACTATGACCCAAATTATGTCATATCCTTTCGTAGTCTTAGGTAACTTACTAAGGAAGTCCATCGATATTTGATCCCACTTCCATTGGGGAATCTCTGGTTGCTGAAGGAGATCAGATGGTTTCTGATGCTCAGCTTTTACCCTTTCGCATGTTAAGCATCAGATTACGTATAAAGCAGCGTCCTTCTTCATTCCTGGCCACCAGTAATACTCTCTTAGCTCTTTGTACATCTTATCGGTTCCTGGGTGGATTGAGTATCTTGAGCAATGTGCTTCCTCCAAAATTGTTGACCAAAGGCTGTCGTCCTTTGGTATCCAAACTCTATCTCTAAAGTAACGCACCCCATCTGCTCGAGTTTCAAATTCCTTCTCTAAGTGATGCAAGGTCTCATTCTTCAGATTCTCCGTTTTCAACGCCTTTTTTGAGCTTCAAGAATTTATGTTTTTAGGTTCGTTTGAATCAGCATCCCCATGGCTCATACCCTTGACGGTTTCACCCTTTCTTTCCGGCTTAAGGTGTCTACTATCACGTTAGCTTTCCCCGGGTGGTACTGTATTTCACAATCATAATCGTTGAGAAGTTCAACCCATC
This sequence comes from Cynara cardunculus var. scolymus, assembly GCF_001531365.2. Lineage (NCBI taxonomy): Eukaryota > Viridiplantae > Streptophyta > Magnoliopsida > Asterales > Asteraceae > Cynara > Cynara cardunculus. Next base: position 21,269,741 of record NC_037544.1, on the reverse strand, counting down.
TTCGTTGCCTCATGTTCAACATCTTTTGATCTAGGATATGTTGAAGACTTTTGTGATCAGTGAAGATGGTGCATTTGGTGCCGCAGAGATAATGTCTCCAAATCTTGAGTGCCAACACCACTGCTCCTAGCTCCAAGTCGTGAGTGGTGTAGTTCTTTTCATGAACCTTGAGTTGCCTTGATGCATAAGCAATGCCTTGTCATTTTGCATCAGCACACATCCCAAGCCTTGGTGTGACGCATCGAAGTATACCACAAAATTCTCTATACCTTTTGATAGGACTAAGATCGGTGCGTGACATAGCTTATGCTTGAGCAATTGGAATGCTTCTTCTTGCTTTTCTCCCCACATGAACTCCTTATCCTTCTGGGTTAATGCCGCAATGGTTGTGCAATCTTGGAGAAATTTGAAATAAAACAGCGATAGTAACCTGCTAAACCGAGAAATTGGCGAATTTCTGTCAAGGTCCTTGGGCCTTCCCACTTCTTTATAGCCTCAACTTTGGTACGATCAACATGAATTCCCTTCTAATTTACCACATGACCAAGGAAGTGCACCTCACGAATCCAAAATTTGCATTTGGAGAACTTGGCATACAATTTCTGATCCCTTAACAGCTCAAGTATCAACTTTAAGTGCTGTTCATGCTCCTCCTTGTTTTACGAATAGATCAGTATGTCATCTATAAATACAATCACAAACTTATCCAAATATGGCCTACATACCCTATTCATTAAATCCATGAAGAGTGCTGGCGCGTTAGTTAACCCAAAGGGCATAACTAAGAATTCATAATGACCATAACGAGTTCTGAACGCCGTCTTAGGAACATCTACCTCACGGACCCTCATCTGATGGTATCCGGATCGAATATCGATCTTTGAAAAGTAAGTGTCACCTTGAAGTTGATCGAACAAGTCATCAATTCGAGGAAGGGGATATCGGTTCTTGATGGTCAGCTTATTGAGTTCCCTATAATCGATGCACATTCGAAGGGATCCGTCTTTCTTTTTAACAAATAATACTGGAGCTCCGCAGGGTGAAGAGCTGGGTCTGATGAATCCTTTGTCGAGTAGCTTCTTTAGTTGTTCTGACAATTCTTTCATTTCCGAGGGTGCCAAACGATAAGGTGATTTGGCTACGAATGCTGCTCCAGGAATTAAGTCAATGTGGAATTCGACTTGCCGTAACGGGGGTAATCCTGGCAGCTCATCAGGAAATACCTTGGGAAAATCCCGAACTATGGGAAAATCCTGGATGCGTTTCTCTTCGATTCCTTATCCACAATGTGAGCCATAAACGCGACATATTACTTTTTCAAGTATTTTCGCATCTTCATACATGTTACTAACTTGAAATTTCTATGGGACTTCTCTTCGTGCACCACAAGCGTTTCCCTTCCTTTAAATATTCGGATGGTCTTCTTAGAACAACATATATCGGCTTGATTTTTGGATAGCCAATCCACACCCACAACTACATCAAAGCTTCCTAATCTGTTTGGAATAAGGTCTATGCTAAAGTCTTGCTCGGCTAAACGTAAGGTACAATTCGTGATTACGTCATTAGTCCTAACTTCCTGTCCATCAGCAAACTTAATAACAAAATCTTCTTTTAGCTTTTGCAACTTTAAACTAATCTTTGGTCTAAATCCTAGTGACACAAAGCTCTTATCTGCTCCAGAATCAAATAATACGGATGCGTAATGAGTGTTCCGGAGGAATGTACCTATGACTACGTTTGAGTCTAGCCTGGCTTCTTCTACCCCAATCTCAAACGCTCGACCTAGTTCTTGGCCTCCTTGATTTCCTTGGTTGACTGGTCGTGTTGGGTTAGTAACTGGCCCTCGGTTCAGTCTTAGGCATGCATTCCTAAAGTGATCCAGGCTTCCGCACTCATGGCAGGTTCGTCTCCCTCCGCTCCAGCAATCTCTAGCGAAATGACCTCCTTTGTTGCATCTGAGACAGATGATGCATCTCCCACCATGGTGATTATTGCACTTGCCACACCTAGGGTAAGTTCCCTTGTCCTTTTCTCCTGTCTGTGTCTGAGCCACAAAGTTTCTTATTACCTTTTTGGCCTTACCGCCCTTCTCGCAGAAGTTCTTTCTCATGGGCTCCTCCATTCTTCTCTTACCCTTGACTTTATCATTTGCAAATGCTCCTGACCGAATAGCATTGTTGGTGAGTTTTGTCGCTAAGTTCACAGCGTCCTGAAGTGTTTTTGGATTGGCCGAATGTGACATTCTGTCATTTCTAAGTTTCAAGTTAGCTCCTTATTTTAGGTCCTATATTTAGAATTATATTTTTCTAGGATCTATCTACGATGATTAGAGTTCATCTGGCTTAGTTCCCAAATTTAGTTCGGAAGATCACGCCTCGGCGGGTAACTGATGAAGTTAACTTGCGTAATGCCAAATATTTTAGAAATGCTGCCAATAAATTAAAGTTGATATTATAAAATTTTAAAATTTAACATGCAAAAGTCTCATTTAAATGTCCAAATGATTTTTAGTAAAAGGTGGAGTTTTGGATTTAATAGTGTCATTATTAGTAAATTATTTTGGTGGGTTCTGAATCTAAGTGTGCTTAATCTTATTTAAAATATAATAATAAAAGTTTTATTTGCGTTTGGGCCTTTAGAGGCCAGCCCATTTCCTTGTTTAAAATTCTCATATAAATACCCCACATCCTTTGAAAAACTCTCATTTCCAAATTCTTAGCATAAGCTTTTCATCTCTCTAAAGCAAACCACCCTCCAGCCGATTTCTTCAAGCAAACCTTCAAGAAGTTTTGTCAATCTTGAAGAATATTCAAGATTCTAAGAAAAAGGTACGATACTAGTTATCCTACTTTTATCGAATATCAAAAGTTTTCATCCTCCTACTCCTACTTGATCTTTTAGTAAAATTTCTGGAAAATTAAAGAGGGGAGATTGTTCATCAAAGACCTGAAAATGTCTTCAAAAAGGATGATAATCTATGATCCGTGTTCTTCGATCTTTAAGAAAGTAGGAGAAAACCCCATTGCATGTAAAGTCTGGTCATGAAAATTTATGTTTTGAAGAATGGTAGAATCCTGCATGCATCTCTAATCGGCTTTGCCATCTTCAAGGTTTAATGGAATCAGAAAAATATTTTCTGGAAACTGAGTAAATTTGTGTAATATTCGGGTTTCGTAATTTTGGTTATAGATTTAGAAATTAGTATATATAATATATATATATATATATTAGATGTGTGTGTGAGTGGTTATTATGGAATATAATTATGTGATGGCGGTTTATGCACTTGCTATTTATAGCAAGTGCATATGAGAAATAAAGGGTTGCTGAAGTTCTTGAGTACAAAAGTCAATTGAGAGATTGCAGACTGGTAAATCACAGGTTCAAATCCGTTCAACATCGTTTGTAAGGTGAGTGTATTAAGCTTTGAGTATTTTCTGTTTGCATACATTTTAGCAGTTATTGCAACTGGTTATTATGATTTATAATTCATATTGTGCGGATTCTCCTTAAACCGGACAAAGGCTGACCGGATTTCATCTAAACCGGCCAAGCGTTGTCCGGATTCAACCCTAAATCGGTCAAGGGGTGACCGAATTAACCATAAATCACCCAAGAGTTGACCGGATATCTCCTTAAACCGCCCAAGTGTAATTCGGTTTATTCTTGAACCGCTCATGTGTTGTTCGATGTAAGCCCTAAATCGCCTAAGTGTTGTCCAATTTAAAGTTAAATCGTTCAAGGCGTGGTCGATGTAACCCTCTTAATATTTTAAGTGTTTGTCCGGACTTCCTATCCGAACAAGGTTGACCGGACTTCAAATCCGGCTAATGTGTGAGAATTTTTGGTATAACCGCGAGAGAGATCTGATGGCGATGTAACCGCGAGAGAGATCTGATGGCGGTGTAACCGCGAGAGAGATGTAATGGCGGTGTAACCGCGAGAGAGATGAATTGGCGGTGTAACCGCGAGAGAGATGTAATGGCGGTATTACCGCGAGAGAGATGTAATGGCGGTGTAACCACGAGAGATATAAATAAGTATATGTATTTGAATAGGTTTGATTCTGAACTGATTGTTTGGAAAGTATGTTATTCGTTTGAGATTTATACACTTACTAGACCTATTTGGTCTAATGCCTAGTTGTTGGACTAACCTGTTTTGCAGGTCATCATACCTCGCAAGATAAAGGAAAGGGAAAAGTTTAGAATAAATTACATTTAGTTGCTCATAAATGTATTCAAGAGAATCTTTGTTTAGCACAGGTTTTGTAAATGATATTTCATTCTGTGTTATGAGTATATATATGTGGATTATCGGTATATAGAATATGTGGGTTGTTACAGTTGGTATCAAAGCCTTAGTTTAAAGGATCGGGGTATTTGCGAAATACTTAGACTTAAACTAGAGGTGTGGAAAGTTATGATAATAGGTTTCATTGGGTCTATGAACATGGGAAATATGTTATAGCTGAACCTCTTATGAGAAAGATAGATTATATATGATTGATATAATCTGAGTTATGGATAGGCTTGAGGATGAATGTGTTATTATCTTTTGATTATGAAAATAATCATGTGTGTTTAAATGTGACAAAAGGAGTTATATACTGAGAAATGGCAGATAATCCCAATCAATCAGAAAGGACCTCTACTGGTTATGGAAGAGGTCGGGGAAGAAGAAACGTAACACAAGGAGAGGACCTGGAAAATGTAATGACAATAGAAACGCGAAGTTGTAGCAATGGTTGAGGAAGAGGTAGAGATACTAGACAAGAACAAGAACTGTCAGCTCAAGAAAGTTCAATGTCTGGTCATGGAAGAGGAAGAGCAAGGGGTGGAACAATGTTCCTGATCCTAGATTTATTACCCAAGAAATGTTGGCAGCAGAATTGGGAGAGTTCCAAGAAAGTTTGGTGAATTTGTTGGGACGTACAACTCGAAATAATCCAGAAGTAGTAAGAAGTCCCGATTATCAGGAGGAAGCCGGAGCTAGTACACCAGTAACTGGTACATCTGTACCCCTTACTTCGTCCTCAGTACAAAAAGGATGAGATATCAAAATGTTGCTTGCTTGTAAACCTCCCAAGTTTTCTGGTGAGCGTGATCCTTGTTGGGTTTAAGTAAGAGCGTTAATGTTGTATTCAAGTTTCTCGTTTATTTTACTTGCTTTGTAATAGTGTAGCTTTACTATTTTCCTTAGTATAAATAGTATTTTCATTGTAGTTGTCATTACAAAGTCATTAGCAGAATTGTAATCAAGATTAGAGCTGTAATTTTCTCTCTCTCAATCAAATCAATCTTTGATGATATTCTCTCTACTATTCTATTCATCTTGATTCTTGAAGATCTTATCATATTTGTATGAATCTTGGACTTAACAATTGGTATCAGAGCAGGTCACGGGTTCGAATCCCATGGTGTGCATATGATGAGTCTAGATTTCATACAAACATGATATAATCTTCATAGATCATGATGAACATAAAGGTAGAAAGAAGATTGTCAAAAGATGATTAGATTGAGAGAGAGAATATTACAGTACTAATCTTGATCAATCTGCTAATAACGATTGTTAATTACAATTACAAGGAATCACAAAACAACTATACTAAGGAGAAACTTGAATACAACATTAAAGCACTAACTTGAACCCAACATTCTCCCCCTTTGGATTCAAGTTTGGACTCTTGTAAACTTCGTTTTGCGCAGTCCAAGGATTTTCTCTAACCTTCTCAGAGCATTTCTGTAWTGAATCTTCTCCTCGAGCAAATTTATAGCGTTGACGAGCAAGTATCTTTCTTTGGAACTCATTCGTTCAGATTCCGCAGCCTTATCATCCATCACCCTTTTCAAGTGCAGCGCCCTTCTTACAAGCTTAATCGTACCGTCAGAATACTTGTTCAACTCACTGAATCTCATGAATTTTTTGACTTGAAGTTGAGCGAAATAGATGACTCCGAACTCTGGGCTCTCAAGAACCATGTAGACTGGATAGCCGTCAATGTCTTCTAAATCTTGATTAGGTCTTTTGAGATTGATAATTCGTTGACTGTCTTCAAGACCCATTTGAACATCAATAACCATTGACAGCTTTACATGATTTCAAATGAATCTCTTAATTGCATCCAGAGCTACCAGTTATCCTTCCTTTCTAACAGTCATGTTCTTGAGTTCAAAGTACATGTATTCGAGGTCATCTAAATATAAGTTCGAGAAATCAGCTTCGCTGAATCTCCAGATCTGGCCATCCTGCCTTGTAACTGTAAACACCGGATACCAAATTCTTAACAGTTTCTGAGCATCAATTTGTTTGATCGTGACAATTTTATGCTTTGTACGAACTTTACTGATAGGCTGGCACTTGGCTTTCAAGAGGTGACGATATTCAATTCGATAATCTTTTGGCTTYTTGTGGATTCCTAGAACTCTGTCACCACTAAGCAATTTTCTGTGACGAATGAATATCCCAAAGTAGATATCTTCCAAGTATGGCTCTCGGATTCTATCGCGATCATAACCAAAGAAGTTTGCTCTGATATGGAAAGGAATGTAATTCTTTGAGAAGATTTCAGTAGGATCAACAGTTTCNTCTCGAATTCTTTCGCGATCATAACCAAAGAAGTTTGCTCTGATATGGAAAGGAATGTAATTCTTTGAGAAGATTTCAGTAGGATCAACAGTTTCTCTTGGAGTACTGACTTCAGGCACGTCAGGTAAAGCAGCAGTACACGATTCTGGAATAGACTGAGGATCACCTTGAACGGGAAAAACTAGATCTTCTTCATCTAAGTCAGCTTCAAAATCAAAATACATTCCAGTTGACTCGTCAATGTTATCAACGTCTTCACCAAAATCCAGCTCTCCACCCAAAGTAGTAGAGAATGCACTGTTGAACCCTACATTGGCAGACAAGTCCATTAACAACCTTGTTTCTACTGTGGAGTCCGCCGGCTTTTCAACCATTGGCTTGATCATTGGACTTGCCTCCACTTTTTCATCTTCAATAACGACAGCCTCAATTATTCTTTCCCGAATTKTTTTCRGGGCAGAACCTTCAGTAGTTACGTCCTGAGGTAGTGACTCTTCACCCAATCTTGCACCTTGTAGAGATGTCTCAGCCAATCTCTGTTTTTTTCTCTCCCCCTAATGACTATCAGGAACATCTTGATCGTCATGTCTTCGTTTAAGAGATTCGGCTTGAGACTTGCAAGTTTCTTCAAGTATAGACACCCTTTCGACAAGAGCATCCATTGAACGTTTCAGATCTAGGGTATTAGATGTGGTCAAGTTACTAACTTTAGAGAAATTAGCACTAATCACATACTGAAAAGTCAAGGACTCTGGGGCTCTAATTACAAGGTTAGCATCTATTTGTTGGTGGAGAATACCAACCAAATCTGCATCTTCCGCGTCTTCACTTTGAGAAGCCATCAACTTAGCATATAAAAGTGATTTTAGCTCGTCCACCGATTGATCTGGTACTGACSGTTCTGGTACAGGTGGTGGTGATGGCGCAGATGATGGCTCTTCTACAACATGCTCTTTTCTCTTCAACAACCTCTTCAAACTAGCAATTTGTGCATCAAAGTTTTCTTGAACARCCTTTAGGGCGCCGTCCAAATATTCCCTTGACACAAAGTCGGGTAAAATCACACCTGGTTCACGTAGAATACCAGTTGAAACAACAGTTGAGTAAACTGAAGTGCCTACATTCAATGTTGGCGTAATGTTAGCATTGGTAGGACTTCTGACCTGTCCTTGTGATATGTCAAAAGACATCACTTCGGTCGTTCCGGCTAGTTCACTCAGAACTGCACTTGGAGCAACAGATGCTCCTGACTCTTGTGTACCTAAATGTATGGGCTCTAAACTCGAGGTGCATAGAATCRAAGGCGTAGGCTGGGGCAGCGGCCTACTTGTTTCAATAACTACATTCTCCGATTGAGAAGTAGTTAGCGTATGAGCTAAATCCCCGTGTGAAATTGAAACAGTTGGTTGTTGAGAACCAACTGAGTGGATAGGAAGGGTGTTCAAATGCATAGCTGGGCTCGCTATGTCTTGTTCGATACTAACATTCAACACATGAATGTCAGTAGCAGATGTGGGTGCCCGGCTAACTATTTCGGTTTGGGAAGGAGCTTGTACTTCTTTTTCTGCTCCACTCACACCCTCTCCATGTTCTTTTGCTTCCCTTTCTCTCAAACTGACACCCTCTCCATGTTCTTTTGCTTCCCTTTCTCTCAAACTCTCTTGTTTTTCAACTTCAACTCCCTCATCTCCTCCTTCATTAGATATATCTTGAAGAATGCAATCATAATCATCACATTCATCAACATTAAACGATAGAGACCTTAGACTTGGACAAGGTTGTTGAGCTGCATATTCCAGGAAAATTGTAGCAAGATCATCAACAAATGTTCCAATATGAATATTATGYGCGTTTGTTGCATCATCATCATCATTGTTATCATCATCACCAGAATCTGCTCGATTATCGGATTCAGTAGCTTCCGAACTAGGAGAAGCTCTGGCAGTTAAAGTGCGTTGCTGATCAGAAGCTCCCCGCACCAGTTCACCCCTCTCATTTACATTTTCTCTCAGCTCAATTCCCTGTTCAGGTACCCCTTGTGTCTGAACTCTCTTTTCTACTCCTATATCTCTCTCTGCTGAGGCATGGGCTGATCCTTGGGCAAGTTCAACCGGTTCTGGCTGAACTATCGGATATATCACTCTTCTATAGTCTATAACACACTGAGCGTTCTGATCAGCTAGAGCAATCAACTCTAGTGGAACTGGCATAATAGAATCTAAATCTTCAACTTCCTTATGTTGTCGAATTCTTGTCATGACGAATGTTGGCCCTTTTTTGGAATTCGGTCTGGCCGAAATATCTTCATTCGCATCCATCATAGCTTTAATAAAAAGTTGTAGAAATCTTTGAAATGGCACAAATTTTCTAGCTTTGGACGGGAACCTTTTAGCGTTGACCACCTCAAGTAATTCATTCAAAATGACAAGTGCATAGTCATAGTGTCTTGAAAACACTATGCCATGAAAGAATTTTAGGAATGTGCTACTGCACGTATCAATTCCTTGGGTTTTTTATGTAAGGCACCGATTTAGTATCGAGAAGAGCAGATGCCATACTGATGGTAGAAATCGTCTCTTAAATTGAGTAGGATTAGTCAATGTTGCAGAATATCCTAATCTTTTAATATCAAGGCATAATTGTTCATCTGAGACGAAATTTTCAAACCCAGTCGGTCCAGGAGCAGGAAGACGAAGAATTCTTTTTAATCTTTTTAATGTCAGACGACTGACATATTCATCGACCTCTCCTTGAAGGTATAAAGCATCTCTGTCCTTTTAAATTGTAAGAGTACCCCAAAATTGTTGCAGGTACACCATAGGAACTGCTGTATTGGCAGATAAGGCATATGAAATGGGGTATCCTTTCAGGATTTCTGGTATGATAGGGTATTCGGCTGGCATATCGAAAGAGAAGTTATGGTTATTCGGTTTAATTTCAAGATATTGGAACTGAGGAAAAAGGTTTTCAGAGGCAATGGGTTGGTTAGGTAAATGAGCTGGTATATTATCAGATCTGACAGAGGGAACATGAGATTCTTCGTCAGACTGATGTCTAGGATCTGCCATTTACATGTAAAAAATCTGAAATATTAGTACCCATTTTATTGAAGTAAGTAAAAAAAATTTGAATTAAAAAAAAAACACACACACAAAAACAAAAAAAATTCAAGAAAAAAAAAATATTTACCCTAAAAAAATATTAAACTAAACTAAAAAAATGAAAACAAATATTGAAAGCAAAAAGACTTAGAAAAAAAAATTGAAATGGATTGACCGGATTAGTAGTCCGGTCAACTCAAAACACTTAGACACTAAAAGAATTGTGTCCGTATAAGAAGTCCAGACAACACAAACACTTAAAACACACACAAAAATATGGTGTCGGGATTAGAAGTCCGGACAACAAGTCAAACCCACAAAAACCAAGTCAAAAACCGGACAATCATCAACCGGTTTAAGGTTGATCGGATTGAAGTCCGATCACCTTGTCCGGTGAGATATCCGTTCAAAACACGATTCAAATACAATCACAAAAATACGCAAAATGAAAACAAATACAATCAAAATACACAATACGTACTCACTCGAAATGAAAAACGACACAAAATACACCAAAAATACAAGGTCTAATCTGAGTTAATATGAGATTATTGTTCGAGTATGAAGATTTGTTCATTTTAAGTCAATCCAGTCCATATGATCAAATAAGAATCGAAACAGTCAACGTATGAAGAATATAAATCAAATAAATGAAACCTTGAATAGAGACGATGAACAGTAAACGAGATTGATGGAATGAAATCAAGGAACTCGAATTGATCGGAGACGATGATGAACAGTGTAGGAATGTAAAAAGTAAAAATGTAAAATGAGATGGTTATTTATAGTCAAAGGTCAAAAACCGTTCATATGCTAAACCGCTCAAGGCTTATCCGGATTAGAATAAACCGGTCAAGAGGTGTCCGGTTTATGGAATGAATAAAWTCTAAGTATTAATCCGGATACTAAACCGCTCAAGACATGTACGGTTTATATGAACATCGGTCAAAGGTTAATCGGATTAAGAATAAACCGCTCAACAAAGGAAATTAAACCGCTCAAGGATTAAGCAATTTAAAGACTTAGAATTTGGAAAGGCTCAAATGAATTCAATCGATTTAATATCCGCACAATCCTTTGCAAAAGTATATCTAATCTTGTCCAGATAAGAGTTTATCATATAGCCTTTTGTCCGGATGTCTAAACCGCACAATAAATCGCTTAAGTTTTGTTCGGTTTAACAATAAATCGGACAAACTATGTCCGGATTTAGACTAAACCGTCCAAATACTTATATTT
>NC_037544.1:21257143-21258158 GCF_001531365.2 Cynara cardunculus var. scolymus | reverse complement strand
CACTTGAGAACATCAGCTTGCAGCAGCTACATATTCTGCTTCAGCAGTGGAAATGGAAACGCAATTATGCTTCTTTGATGCCCAACTGACTAGCTTGTCTCCCTAAAACTGTAGATGTCCAATTGTATTTTTTCTGTCTAACATACAACCTGCATAATCTGCATCTGAATATGCTGTCAGTTCAAAACCAGTACCCTTGGGATACCAGAGTCCAAGATTAGCAGTCCCTTTAAGATAACGAAAGATGCGCTTAACAGCACTAAAATGGGATTCCTTTGGATTAGACTGATATCTGGCACAAAGATGTGTTGAAAACATTATATCAGGTCTACAAGAAGTCAAATACATCAAAGAACCCGATCACCCCTTGAGTGGTTTAGAAGTAAACCGGTCACCTCTTACATGGTATAAGATAAACCCGGTTGATACTTGAACGGTTTATTTGTCCGGATAACAATCTGGGCATCACTTAAACGGTTTGCATAAATTGATACAGAATTCATAACAACCAGTTCCAAATTCTACCAAATTGTATATAAACACTTTATACTCAACGCTTTAATACACTCACCTTCTAGAAATCAAATAACAAAGCTTTTGAATCCTCTTCTTAGCAACCCTTCTGATTCTTCAGAGAAAAAGCCTTCCAAATATAGTATATGTGTGTACTGTACCTTTCCTTCACAAAATCTATATATATACCTAACACAAAAAGGAGGAGAGGTGGTGGGCGGCTCAACCGGCCGCCCCCCCCCCCCTTTTATTTAAAACAAAATTTTAAATTAACACTTAAATATATTACATACATACATACATACATACCCGTACATATATATATATATATATATAAACTTGAAATAACAACCAGAATATTACAATATTCCCTCCTTAAAAGAATTCCGTCCTGGAATTCCATTAAGTAAACAGATAAGGATATTTCTTCCGCATTTCCGATTCTGATTCCCAGGTGGCATCTGGTCCCTTGTGATAACGCCATTGAACTTTTACTAACCCA
>NC_037544.1:21252403-21255543 GCF_001531365.2 Cynara cardunculus var. scolymus | reverse complement strand
AATCAATCATCGCATGCAGCAAAACTGAAAACATACAGCTTTGATCCATCGGGCCTCTTGTTTCAAACAACACTTAGAAAATATTTCGACAACCAGGACCAGAGCCCCTCTGGTCTCTCTTCCAGAGCTTCTGGTCTTCACGACCAGAGCCTCTGGTTCTAAACCACACTTAGAAAATATTTCGACACAGGACCAGAGCTCCTCTGGTCTCTCTACCAGAGCTTCTGCTCTTCACAACCAGAGCTGCTGGTTTAACTAACCAGACTTGGAATATAATTCGACATTCGGGACCAGAGCCCCTCTGGTCTCTCTTCCAGAGCTTCTGGTCTTCATGATCAGAGCCGTTTGTTTCAAATCATACTTAGAATATACAACACAGGACCAGAGCCCCTATGGTCTCTCTACCAGAGCTTCTAGTCTTCATGACCAGAGCCTCTGGTTGTACTAACCAGTACCTCTGACTCATATAATTTCTCAAAAATGGTCTTTAGATAAATTTCAACCAATAAGATAGCCTTTTTCATAAAACTAGCAATTATAAAAACTTCATATTCGACCAGAGCCTCTGGTTGTACTAACCAGAGCTTCTAGTTCCAAAGACATGACCAACCASAGCCTCTCTGGTTCAACACTTAACTAGAGCTTCTCTGGTCTGTTTTTCAGAAAAAGACTAAGTATAAATTCTTTTTCTCAAAACTTCAAAAGCATGATTTTGACATAAAAGCTCTTATCAAAAGATACAAAACCTTTAATCCAAATAAAACCAAAATCGTCTGGTCCAACGATGAGGACCAACCAGAGCCGCTCTGGTTCCATACAAGGAACAACCATAGCCCCTCTGGTTCCTCATAAAAATAACCATTCTGTTTCAAAACACTTTTAACCAATACCAATGGCCATAAGCCAAGATTTCCCCTTCTCAATAACATCAATACCATTATTTCTAATAAGAAAAATATCTTTGAGTTCTCAAATCACAAAGAAATAAGGACTCAAATCTATTGTAGTCTTAAAAGACATAATAGTAAGAGCTATATTATTCACATACAATTGCCAGCCTTATATCCAAAGGTACACCTCTCCTTGATATGCCACCCTTATCCCAAAAGACACCTTTCCTTGATATGCCACCCAAATCCCAAAAGACATCTCTCCTTGATATGCCACACTTATTTCTTCTTCAAAATCTATGAACTAGTTTGGCTAAAGGACCGCAGTCACAACCATCTTATCGAATCCTCATTCATAGTTTTATCCATAAAAATCTTTCAAACTCAGGAACAATCTTGTCTTTCAAAGATTTTCCAAAACATCAAGTTTCCTTTAAATCCTCAAAACAAGATATCATTTCCAAAACTGTTTTAAAGAAGCAATCTCTTCTTTATCTTTCCCATAATAACAATAACACCTTAAAACTATCAAAATAGTTTTAACATCCTTTCTTCAAAACCAACATCAAAACTCATAGCATATAATCAACAATAGTTATAAAACTCGCAGTTTATAACCAACAGTAGTTTAAAAACTCACAGTTTATACTCAACGGTAGTTTAAAACTCACAGTTTATACTCAACGGTAGTTTAAAACTCACAGTTTATGCTCAACGGTAGTTTAAAACTCACTTTAACAAATCACAGGTTCTGAAGATAAAAAGCACACAGCAACTCACAATCTCTTCAAACAACTTTGAACAACAGATTCTTCAATAACACTTTTCACCGCCACAAAACTTTCTTCAAAATGAAATGATAAGATAAAATCTTATCTTTCTATTTCTTTAAATACTCCCACCAAGGCGGTGAGGATTATTTTAACTATAAAACTCATAGGCGGTGAAAGCTTCTTCCAATAGAAATAATCTTGGGCGGTGGATAAATCATTATAAAATTCATGATTTCTTAACCATGAAGATATAATAATTTCACACGAATACAATAAACACCACCTCATGTATGCTTCATACCACATGCATACATGTATAAATCATATATGTGATGCCATCTTTTCACGTATATGCATGCACAATATCATGTTCACATATATGATTCATGCATTTCTACTTAGATATGCATATTTCACGTAATTCACATAATAAACATGTATAAATTACCTCAAACCTGGTTATAACATTCTCCCCCCTTAAATGAATTCCGTGCCGGAATTCACTTATTCAAACAACCACATATATTGGGTTTTCATAACAGATTCTAATTCCCAAGTTGCTTCTGATCCCTTGTGAACCTTCCACTGAACCTTTACCAGAATTATTTCTTTGTTTCTCAACACCTTGGTCTTTTGATCAATTACAGCTTCCGGCGTTTCCACAAAATTCAGTTTACTGTCTAATTCAATCTCTGGCATCGATATAGTTAGATTCGGATCAGTCAAACATTTCCACAGATTTGACACATGAAAAGTGTTGTGAATCAGACTTAACTCTTCTGGTAGCTCTAATTGATATGCTACTGGCCCAATTCGTTTACATATTCTGAACATCCCTACATACCTCAGACTGAGCTTTCCTTTCTTTCCAAATCTGATAACACCCTTCCATGGCGAAACTTTCAACATCACAAAATCACCTATATCAAATTCAATCGGCTTTCGACGAWTATCTGCATAACTTTTMTKGCGATCTTGTGYAGTTTTGATTCTCTCACGGATCTGTTCGATCTTTTCAGAAGTTTCTTGGATAATTTCAGGACCTGTTAGCTGTTTTTCACCCACTTCATTCCAACACAATGGTGTTTGGCATTTACGTGCATACAACACTTCATATGGTGTTGCTTGGATGATGGAATGGTAACTATTGTTATACGTAAACTCTATCAATGGCAGGTGATCTTCCCATGATCCCCCGAAATCAAAAATACAGCTTCTCAACATATCTTCGAGAGTCTGAATAGTTCTTTCACTCTGCCCATCAGTCTGCGGATGATAGGTTGTACTTAATCGAATTTCAGACCCCAGAGCTTTCTGTAATCCTCCCAAGAACTTTGAGGTAAACCGACTGTCTCTATCAGATATAATAGACAAAGGAACACCGTGTCTGGTAACAATCTCTTTGATGTAAATCTGCGCTAACTTTTCTAAAGAGTATTTCTCTCTTATTGGTAGAAAATGTGCAGATTTAGATAAA
>NC_037544.1:21250342-21251548 GCF_001531365.2 Cynara cardunculus var. scolymus | reverse complement strand
ACCGACACTGTCGCATATTCAAATCTTTCTGGCTAAACAAATGCTGTAAGCTCTTGTGATCTGTATAAATCTGGCATTTTGTTCCCAGAAGGTAATGCCTCCAGATTTTTAAAGCAAATACTACCACAGCTAACTCCATATCATGAGTCGGATATTGCTTCTCATGATCTTTCAATTATCTTGACGCATAAGAAATTACTTTTCCTCTCTGCATCAAAACACATCCTAATCCTAATTTTGAAGCATCGTTGTATACCATAAAATCTTCGGATCCTTCTGGTAGAGTTAACACCGGCGCACTACAAAGATGATCCTTTAATAGTTGGRAAGCTTCTTGTTGCTCTTTTTCCCACTGGAATTTAACATTCTTTCGAGTCAATTTGGCCAATGGCACGGCTATCTTAGAAAAGTTCTGAATAAACTTACGGTAATAACTTGCCAAACCCAAAAAGCTACGAACTTCAGAAGGAGTCTTTGGAGCTTCCCGTTTTGCAACTGCATCTATTTTCATTGGATCAACCTTTATCCCTGATTCTGAAATGACATGACCCAGAAATTGTACTTATTTTAACCAGAACTCACACTTGGACAATTTGGCGTACAACTTTTCTTTCTTCAATAATTCCAGTATCAAACGTAGATGTTCCGCATGTTCTTTTTCGGTCTTAGAGTATAAAAGAATATCATCGATAAATACAATAACAAATTTATCAAGATATTCCTTACATACCCTATTCATCTGGTCCATAAAAGCTGCAGGTGCATTAGTTAAGCCGAATGGCATAACTAAGAATTCGTGATGTCCGTACCTTGTTCTGAATTCTGTTATGGCCGCATCTTCTTCCCTGACCTTGAGCTGCTGATATCCAGATCTTAAATCAATTTTGGAGAAATAACTTGCTCCCACCAATTGGTCGAACAAATCATCAATCCTTGGTAAGGGATACTTGTTTTTGACTGTCAACTTATTCAGTTCACGATAGTCTATATACATTCGCATAGACCCATCTTTCTTCTTAACAAATAAGACCGGACCACCCCAAGGTGAAGTACTGGGTCTAATAAATCCCTTATCTGTTAAATCTTTCAACTGTGCCACCAATTCTTTTAGTTCAGATGGAGCTAAACGGTACGACGCCTTTGCTACAGGTGCAGCGCCTGGTATTAAATCAATTCGGAACTCAATAACTCTATCTGGTGGTAATC
>NC_037544.1:21245344-21248707 GCF_001531365.2 Cynara cardunculus var. scolymus | reverse complement strand
CACAGATTTCATTTCCTTGATCCAGCACATTGCTTTCACTGGATCTCTTTCCCTAGAGAAGGTTGGTGGTTTACATGCTAAGAACATTTTAATATCCCCTTCTTTATTATGGGTAACTGGAACAAATGGATGAACTTCTACTCTTTCTGTTTCCACCCTAGCCGGTATTCCCATGATAGATGTCAGAGTTTCCCGCAATTTTCCCATTTCCTCTGCCAAAATATTTCTAGTTATATATTCTGGCTGTGGCACCGACATTTCCTGAACATTTCCAGAATGAGATTCTTCTTGTTCCGATTAGATTTCAGTCCGTCCTCTTCCTTGAGACTGACTTCTTCCTCTACCTCGTCCCTTTGGTCTTCCCTAACGTCTATTTCCAGACATACTAATTGGAAGATTAACAGGTGATTCTTCCCTTTCCTCAGATTCTGTATGAGCCAATCTTTCAGATCTTCTAGTTCGGCTAGACATCTGCAGAGTTTAATATTAATAATCACGTATTCACATTCCCAAATATAATGAAGTATTCAAGTTCAGATGTGTACCTGTAAATTTATAATTACACTGGCCAGATGTAGTTAAAATTTACCTTACACACTGTTCTTTCAACTCATCATATTTATTTCCAATGGTGCTAACTATGTATGGGAATCTTATCATGCAATAAAAAAAATTTAAGTCTAGGTATCATGCTTTGAATACCTAAATCCCTTAAACTCAGCTACTGATACCACTTATGTAACGCCCCAAATACCACATTTACATAGAATACATATTTCATTACATATTAACATGGATTACATCAAAAGTCCCACTAGTACAAGGATTACTATATGTATAAAATTGACATATAAAAATTTCCAAAACAAATCATGTACTACTACATGTAATATAGCATGCATCTTCAAAAGCAGGCAAAAGATTAGGAAAAATAATCACATTTTCCCTTTTACATCCCCGGACCCAGCTATTCCTGCATTTCATAATTTAAAACAGAAAATGAGGGTTAGACCATACGGGTCTAGTGAGGTTCCCTTCTATGAAATGCAGGGTGAAGACCACTAAAACATTTATTTCAAATCAATCATCGCATGCAGCAAAACTGAAAACATACAACTTTGATCCATCGGGCCTCTGGTTTCAAACAACACTCAGAAAATATTTCGACAACCAGGACCAGAGCCCATCTGGTCTCTCTTCCAGAGCTTCTTGTCTTCACGACCAGAGACTCTGGTTCTAAACCACTCTTAGAAAATATTTCGACACAGGACCAGAGCCCCTCTGGTCTCTCTACCAGAGCTTCTGGTCTTCATGACCAGAGCCGCTGGTTTCAAATCATACTTAGAATATACAACATAGGACCAGAGCCCCTCTGGTCTCTCTACCAGAGCTTCTGGTCTTCATGACTAGAGCCTCTGGTTGTACTAACCAGCACCTCTGACTCAGATAATTTCTCAAAAATGGTCTTTAGATAAACCTTCAACCAATAAGATAGCCTTTTCATAAAACGAGCAATTATAAAAACTTCATGTTCGACCAGAGCCTCTGGTTGTACTAACCAGAGCTTCTGGTTCCAAAGACATGACCAACCAGAGCCCCTCTTGTTCAACACTTAACCAGAGCTTCTCTGGTCTGTTTTTCATAAAAAGACCAAGTATAAAATTCTTTTTCTTAAAACTTCAAAAGCATGATTTTGACATAAAAGCTCTTATCAGAAGATACAAAACCTTTAATCCAAATAAAACTTTTAGTAAAAACTTGCTCATCCTTAATATCAACAACCAGAATCGTCTGGTCCAACGATGAGGACCAACCAGAGCCCCTCTGGTTCCTCATAAAAATAACCATTCTGTTTCAAAACACTTTTAACCAATACCAACGGCCATAAGCCAAGTTTTCCCCTTCTCAATAACATCAATACCATTATTTCTAATAAGAACAATATCTTTGAGTTCTCAAATCACAAGGAAGTAAGGACTCAAATCTATTGTAGTCTTAAAAGACATAATAGGAAGAGCTATATTATTCACATACAATTGCCACCCTTATATCCAAAGGTACACCTCTCCTTGATATGCCACCCTTATCCCAAAACACACCTCTCCTTGATATGCCACCCTTATTTCTTCTTCAAAATCTATGAACAAGTTCGGATGATGGACCGCAGTCACAACCATCTTATCGAATCATCATTCATAGTTTTATCCATAAAAATCTTTCAAACTCAGGAACAATCTTGTCTTTCATAGATTTTCGAAAACATAAAGTTTCCTTTAAATCGTCAAAACAGGAAATCATTTCCAAAACTGTTTTAAAGAAGCAATCTTTCTTCTTTATCTTTCCCATAATAACAATAACACCTTAAAACTATCAAAATAGTTTTAACATCCTTTCTTCAAAACCAACATCAAAACTCATAGCATATAATCAACAATAGTTATAAAACTCGCAGTTTATAACCAACGGTAGTTTAAAAACTCACAGTTTATACTCAACGGTAGTTTTAAACTCACAGTTTATACTCAACGGTAGTTTAAACTCACTATTTATACTCAACGGTAGTTTAAAACTCACAGCTTATACTCAACGGTAGTTTAAAACTCACCTTAACAAATCACAGGTTTTGAAGATAAAAAGCACACAGCAACTCACAATCTCTTCAAACAACTTTGAACAACAGATTCTTCAAGAACACTTTTCTCCGCCACAAAAACTTCTTCAAAATGAAATGATAAGATAAAATCTTATCTTTCTATTTGTTAGCTCTCATTTCACTTAATGTAAAAGTATGGAAAAAGTAAATWATGCAAGTGTTGACAGAAGAGGTTCCACCACAGAAGACCACAGAGGACCAACAACAGAAGGTGTTCTATTGTACAAGTGAAGTGTGACAGAACCTCTGTTGTCTACCACAGAGGTTCTGGAAACTGGTCCTCTGTAATCAAAGCTTACAAGTGAAAGATGACAGAACCTCTGTTGTCTATCACATAGGTTTTAGAAGATGATCTTCTGGAGTCAAGAGCTCTCAAGTCACATCCAGCAGAGCCTCTAGGATGGATCACAGAAGGTCTGCAGTTTTATCTTATGTGAAGAACTTCTTTACTGTTTTACTTAGGTTAGTTAGTTGTTCGTGCTTATCACGTGACTGTTTGTAATCTGCTTTATTTGAACGGCTTAGATTAATTTATATGTCTAGGTCTTGTCAGAAAAGCCGTTAGGAACGAGTATAAATAGCAACTTAGGCCTTTGTAATTTAGTGCACTTCTATATCATATTGTAAACATTTTCAATCAATTGAAAATCATTTGAAGCTTCTCTCTCATGTTCTTCATTCATCAACTGTGTTCTTCATTGATTATTACT
>NC_037544.1:21241781-21243059 GCF_001531365.2 Cynara cardunculus var. scolymus | reverse complement strand
CATTTCTTCTTCTAAGAAAAGTAAGACCAAATCAAAAGATGCCATGGCATACTACAAACAAGCTAATTTTAAGGGACCCAATTGGAAGTGGGTACCCAAATCGAGCGTTGTCTAAATGCAGAAGCAGCAGCTGGCACCACAGAGCTTCTGTCGACAAACTATAAGAAAGAAGGTGCTTTTGTATATAGTTTTTTTTTAAATTTCTTTTTTTGAATATAAGTTCACTTCATGAATAATCTTTTCACTTGCTTTCTTAGTTCAACAGGTTTAACCTAGCAGAGATGTGCACGGTTTGAGGGGGAGTATATGCTTTCAAAATGATAAAACCTGTTGAAGAAGAAAAATATTTTCAATCGCAGAAGTCTTTTCACAGAACCTCTGTGATCGCTTACAGAGGCTCTTTGAACGGATCTTTTGTAGACACTTCTTCTTAGGATTTTAATTGGTTTTTATTCTACGGGAGCCAAGGAAGCTGGCTCAGAGGGGGAGTTCTTTAAATGAAAATCAAACCACAAAAGGTGACAAAACTTTTGAAGTATCTTGTTCTCAGAGGTTAATTCGTCAGAACTTCTGGCGCTTCTAACAGAGGCTCTGTGAGTTTGAGCTGAGCAAGTACTCATCTCTCTGTGGATTTTCAAACCGTTTTGGTATTAAAGGTGTAACACATTATAAGAAGGCCCGACACATATCATAGAGGCTCTATTACCCTTAGGCCTCTGACAGAACTCTCTTAATAGTTCTTGTCTATTGATATGGTGCGCGTGGTTCTGTGGATAAGGGTTAGAATCTACACGCGCGTGTCAGAAAAGGGGGTGCACGTCATCAATCGTGCGTGTTCCCAACACAGTGTGTCATACCTTTTTTGAGCCGTTTCAACCCAAAACCACTCATCATGACCTTTCGTCAATAAAACGGTTCATTTTAAATCCCTCCCTATAAATACCTCTTTCCCCCCAAATTAAAAAATCTTTACCACTCTCAAATATACTCTGGCGAACCTGCAATTTGTGTTTTCTCAAATCAAACCTACAACCTGCTACCATATCTTCTTCATTTGCTTCCGCCCAGTCTGTGAATGTTTCTAGTGACAACGAAGTGACTCAAGCTCAAGCTCTCACATCCCACGCACTGTCGTTCGTCCAGAACAAATACGAGAAAGTCGTTCTCGTCAAGAAGCCAAATAACTACTTCTTCGTCCCTTCCACTACAGGTTTTCCCGAATTCACCTTTCCTCTACTTGAAATCCTAAGGAACCACCCACTCTACTTTGCCCTATCT
>NC_037544.1:21227624-21241327 GCF_001531365.2 Cynara cardunculus var. scolymus | reverse complement strand
TAGCCATGACCAAACCTCCCATGCGATGATCTTTATCGTTTATGGGATATATTTCAACCTTCCCTTGGATTATGCTAATCTGATTTTCGAAGATATGGTCGGCCTAATCAAGAAAAAGTGCRCGAGTCAGAGGGGCGAGAAATCGAAGGTCAAAGTACAGAAAAAGGCCAAGGAGGACATGAACCAACCCAACCTCATCCTTCAACATTTCCTTGGTCTGGTTTTTGGTGACCTGTTAGCTGCGAAACTGCCCTCTATGGAGCCAAATGCGAGGCTCTATTCATTCAAGGAGTTTCATCGCATAGAGCATGAGCAAGGGTACAGGAGCCCTAGGCCGTTATCAAGAGCCATGCTCAGGTTCCTAAGCCATGGAGACAGAAAAACCTATAGACGTGGATTCAGGTGACCAGAACTGGTCCCTGAGACCCCACCACGCATAGGAGTCCCTCTAGGAGAAAAGATTGAAAAAATGAGAGTTGAGGGAAGAACGGAGGAGCCTGCAGATGCTGGAAAGTTGAGTGAGGAAGCCCCTAGAATCCCAWGTCCCCCAACCAAGAAGGCCAAGAAGACACAGAAGGGTGTCGACTCTCCTGTGACAAAGAAGAAAGGGAAGAAGAGGCATGCAGAAGAAGAAGGCCCAAGTGGACCTCTGCCCCAGCCAAAGAAGAAGAAAACAAAGAAGGCTCAACCAACAGAGCCTGTGGTCACAGAGCCTGTGATCACAGAGGCCGCAGCACAAGAGAGCCCGTCAGAGGCCACTACTCAAAAGTGCAGAAGGTTGTGCAAAGTTGATCTCAAAGTTTCCCCAACAAAACAAATAGAGGATGTTCTCGTCAATATTCCAAAGGAGTTCAGAGCGCCAATAGACATATCAAAGTTGGGGACAGAAGTCGTCTTAGACGACGAAGAAGAAGAAGAAGAAATAGGTGAGGGTGAAAAAGATGCCCAAGGCACACAACAAAGCCCAACTCCTAGTGCAACCCACATTTCTAGGGGCCCTGTTCTAGAGGGATCCCCTATTGAACAAGGACGCACATGCCAAACCTTAACCAGCCTACCCACGCAGAGGACACTCTTTCGTCCTCTGTGGATCGCACAGCCGGGCAACCACAAAATACTCCTCCATCCTCTCAAAAGGATGAAGGTTTTAATACAAGAGTCCCTTCGCCCAAGGACTCGACACATCCCACAGAAGCATTCGTTGCTTCTTCTCACAAGAGTGACTACCCAAAACGTGCTTCAGAGGCACAAGTGAGGCACACAGAGACAGAGGGTCTAGAACACCCTCTGTCCCCACTAGATCACTCTGCCATGCTAGGCTCTGAACCTACAAGGCACGAAATCTACAGAACACCAGTAGGCTCTCATTTGGGAGATGTTCGAGGATCTGGTGGAAGTCCCCRAGCAAACTACGCAATACCAGTCGCTGAGGGCGCCTCACGCTTCGAGGCTACTAAATCACCATGTGTTGGTGGTTTTGGTTCCAAGGATATGTATGTGACAAAGGGGGAGCTTTAAACCTTTGCCACAGAAATATTCAATAAGATAGACGAGTTAAAAAGCTTGTTTATCTCCCGTTTGATAGCAAAAGACCTTTCTTCAATAACAGAGGCTCTGAAGGAGTTGAGCTCAACCACTGCAGAACTCAAGTCTACTCTTTCAACTCTTTAGAGCTCTGTCCTACAGAAAGAGGATCTCACAGAGGCGTTCAAAGCTCTAAACCTCAACCCCTCCTCCATCCAGACCTTGAAGACAGAACTTTCAGAGATGGCTGCCCAATTCTCTGCCGACTTCATCTTTGCGGGCTACACGGATTACTCCTCTCTCAAAGACGAAATCAAGCAGATGTTCTCCTCTGCGGTAACATACGGTATTGATACCAAGTCCTCAAGGGCCAACATCAATCACCTTGCTACCCGTAGAGAGATTGATGCCATGGTTGAAGCTCTGGGTAATCTCGTGTGCAAGCATACAGACCGTCTTCTCAAAGAGGCCCGTGCCTCCAATACAGCGATCAGAGACTGCACATCACAACTCGTGAAAGAGGGTGACCTCCTTAGAAGCGAGATCTATAGAAGCGTCTCCAAACTGAGGTGGTCAACAAAGATAGACATCAATCACACATTTGAGCTTGCAAATGAGGCAATAAAGAAGAAGAAGGCGGCCACCAAAATTTTGCAGAGGTTGGAGAAGGCTCCCCGGGATACATGCAAGGCAGAAGCCAAAACAAACCATGACGATCAAGAAGGTGATGATCATGATCGTCATGAGGGGGAGAAGAAGGCTGAGAAGAAACCAGAGCCAAAGAAGATTCCTACCAGAGGCGTCAAGATCATGGACTCTACAACTGCCTTGTTCTCAAAAGGCAAGGAAAAGGCTGCAGAGCCCAAAGGCAAAGGTAAAGGCATAGCTGTAGGGTCACCACATAAGGGGTCGTTGTCTAGTATAGAGACTCCAGAGCCAATAAACGAAGAAGATTACATAGATGACCCAGCGCTCCTCAAAGCTTTAAAGGCATCTCTGGCAGAGGCTCAAGCCAAGAAGGGCAGAGAGCCCATCCCTCACAAAGAAGGAGAAGGCCCTTCATCACATCTCCCACCAGTCCAACAAACGTCTATGGGTACATTTGATGCTCTGCAAGGAACCGTCAAACCCATCCTTGCAGAGGGCTCAACCCAGAGGCCAATTCTGGAGGAAGAAGAAGCCAAGGTGCCAGAGTCCGCCACGGTAGGAAGGGTGTCTGAAATATTCGAATCTATGAGCAAGATTCCAATGCCAAAAGTTAGAACAGAGCCCGTTACTACTTTGGAAGAAATTCAAGTGTGGAGGTACTCTGCAGTAGACATAGAGCCTCCCTATGATCCAGAGCTCACAGGGATCCCTTCTGCCGTAGCCAAGTTCCAGTTCACTAAGCTTATAAGACCTCGTGAGCAAGTCTTCTCAGAGCACATGATCACCTCCTTAGAGACAATCTCTCCAAGGACGATGCTAAAGAAGAAGGTGCTCTATGCTCAGTACGTATTAAGAAGGGAAGATGGCAACCTGTATACATTCACCGACGCTGACCTCCACAATCTCTATGTGTTTGATGTCATCTACATGCACAAAATTCTCAACATCTACATGGAGAGGAGGTCAAGCTACTCAATATCGCTCAGAAGGCTGCTTGAGGTCATGCGCGCACAAGTAAGATATTACAGCCAGAAGGACTTCGAGCTAGCAGTCAGGTTAGTCCAAAAAGATTTAAAGATCTCCCCTCCTTACAGCAGGCCTGGTTGGATACTTAGGTATCATCCAAACTCCATTATTCACAACCCTACTTTTGGGTTTGTGTATTTGGATAAGGATGAAATCCTAAAGTTCTATGATCCAACAGAGTCACACAAGTACTCAACAGAGACGCTAGAATGGATCTTCAGAAGGGCAGCGGTAGAAGTGGACAAAGGACATCTAAAGATGAGCGAAGTGTCTCGCATCTTGGAGGCGATCAAAATGCAAATCATCTTCAGAGAATGGTTCTTCAATGTATACAGAACAATCAAGTCTGATATGCTATACGCAGTAGACGATTTTCCAGAATCTGTTGTTTGATAATCCTTCTGTACCAGTTTTAGGCCTATGTTTCACAATTTTGTAATTCAGTTTTGTAATTTCATTATGTAATTCTTTTCAGAGGATGAACTTTTAATCTCCTCTTGTAATTTCTTTCAATTAAGTCATTTCTTGGTTTTTTCCAATTTTACTTTTTCATACTTAGGGGGAGATTGTTAGCTCTCATTTCACTTAATGTAAAAGTATGGAAAAAGTAAATTCTGCAAGTGTTGACAGAAGAGGTTCCACCACAGAAGACCACAGAGGACCAACAACAGAAGGTGTTCTATCGTACAAGTGAAGTGTGACAGAACCTCTGTTGTCTACCACAGAGGTTCTGGAAACTGGTCCTCTGTAATCAAAGCTTACAAGTCAAAGATGACAGAACCTATGCTGTCTATCACAGAGGTTCTGGAAGATGATCCTCTGGAGTCAAGAGCTCTCGAGTCACATCCAGCAGAGATTCTGGGATGGATCACAGAAGGTCTGCAGTTTTATCTTATGTGAAGAACTTCTTTACTGTTTTACTTAGGTTAGTTAGCTGCTTGTGCTTATCACGTGACTGTTTGTAATCTACTTTATTTGAACGACTTAGATTAATTTGTACATCTAGGTTTTGTCAGATTAGCCGTTAGGAACGAGTATAAATAGCAGCTTAGGCCATTGTAATTCAGTGCGCTTCTATATCATATTGTAAACATTTTCAATCAATTGAAAATCATTTGAAGCTTCTCTCTCGTGTTATTCATGCATCAACTGTGTTCTTCATTGATTATTACTCTGCTTGTTCTTATTGCTTCCGCTGCACTAATACTGTCTAATAGATCATCCAGAGTAAGTGATTAATATCCAAAACTGAGTTAATCGATCCTAACACTATTTCTTTAAATACTCCCACCAAGGCGGTGAGGATTATTTTAACTATAAAACTCATAGGCGGTGAAAACTTCTTCCAATAGAAATAATCTTGGGAGGTGGATAAATCATTATAAAATTATTGATTTCTTAACCATGAAGATATAATAATTTCACCCGAATACAATAAACACCACCTCATGTATGCTTCATACTACATGCATACATGTATAAATCATATATCTCATGCCATCTTTTCACGTATATGCATGCACAATATCATGTTCACATATATGATTCATGCATTTCTGCTTAGATATGCATATTTCACGTAATTCACATAATAAACATGTATAAATTACCTCAACTCAGGTTGTCTCAAACCTGGTTATAACAAAAGAGGACAGAGGGAAGTTCGCTGATGAAGCAGTTTTTGTTGGATACTCGAAGACATCCGTTGCATACAGGGTCTACAATAAACGGACCAAAATCATCAATGAAAGCGTAAACGTATCTTTTGATGAAGTCATTGATGTGGCTTCTGAACAATTCGATTCAGGACCCGGACTTATAATTAACACTTCGTGGAAAGCTGGTTAATCTGAGACTGATCAATCTAAGCTTTCTAACTCTGATAAAGCTGATTTAGATTTCTTATTTGAACACTTTTATGAAGAATATTTTGATAATAAACCTAATCAATCTATTGTTTTGTCCAGGGAAAATCTAACTGAACAACAGTTATCGGGTCCATCTCCTGATGTTCCTGTAACTGAAACAGAAGAGGAAACAGAAGTAGTCGATGAAGAAAAAGAAATGGAGAATCCAAATAATCCCGTTCAGTGTGAAGAGGGTGGAACTTCTGAAGTGCAAGAGGTGTTGGTTGAACAAGCTGATAATAATCCACCTCAATCAGATATCCAACCTGTTGTAGTTTCTGATATCGAACTTTCACCTGAACCTGCTCCTATAAACTCCCTTAGTTCTTACACTGATCAAAATTCAAATCAAAGTTCTTATACTCCCTTACCTTATAGCATGAAGTGGACCCGAGATCATCCAATACATCAAGTAATTGGTGATCTATAAGCACCTATCCGTACACGGTCTGCGACAGCTAATGAGTGTCTTTATTCCACGTTCTTGAGTACTATTGAGCCGACTAAGGTTTCCGAAACCTTATCTGATCCAGATTGGATATTAGCAATGCAAGAAGATCTAAACCAGTTCGAAGCACTTAAAGTCTGGAGATTGGTACCTCGTCCCAACAATAAGACGATTATCGATACTAAATGGGTATTCAAAAATAAAAAAGATGAAGATGGTGTTGTGGTCAGAAATAAGACTAGGATCGTTGCAAAAGGATATAATCAACAAGAAGGTGTTGACTATGACGAAACGTTTGTCCCGGTTGCAAGGATTGAAGCAATAGAATGTTTTTGGCGTACGCGGCACACAAGAGTTTCACCGTATATCAGATGGACGTCAAGACAACATTTTTATAGAACTTCTTAAAGAGGAAGTCTATGTCTCACAACCGGAGGGTTTCGTTGATCAGTCAAAGCCGAATCAGGTCTACATCCTTGATCGAGCACTTTACGGTCTTAAACAAGCTCCGAGAGCCTGGTATGATATCTTATCAGAGTTTCTGGTAAAGTCAGGCTTCTCGAAAGGTAATATTGACACAACTCTTTTMATTAAAAAGGAAAAGTCTGATATTATTTTGATACAAATTTATGTAGACGACATAATATTTGGATCTACAAACCCCAAATACAGTAAAAACTTTTTTGCCTTAATGGTTCACGTTTTAAAATGAGTATGATGGGTGAGATGAACTTCTTTTTAGGTCTTCAAATTAAACAATTATGTTCGGGTATCTTTATTTGTCAAACTAAATATATTTTAGATATACTGAAAATTTTAATATGGAAAACTGTTCATCTATTAAAACACCTATGGCTCATGGAATGAAGATCCATGCTGATCCTTTTGGAAAAGCTGTTGATCAGAAAACATATCGAGGTATGATAGGTTCTTTAATGTATTTGACGTCTTGTAGACCTGATATAATGTTTTCAACACATCTTTGTGCCAGATATCAGTCTAATCCAAATGAGTCCCATCTAAGTGCCGTTAAGCGCATTTTACGTTATCTTAAAGGGACTGCTAATCTTAGAATCTAGTATCCCAAGGGTACTGGTTTTGAACTAACAGCTTATTCAGATGCAGACTATGCAGGCTGTATGTTGGACAAGAAAAGTACAACAGGACATCTACAGTTTTTGGGAGACAAGCTAGTCAGCTGGGCATCAAAGAAAAAGAAMTGCGTTTCCATTTCCACTGCCGAAGCAGAATATGTMGCTGCTGCAAGCTGCTGTTCTCAAGTGCTATGGATGCAGACACAGCTCAGAGGCTACGGGTTTTATTTTAATAAAATTCCAATTTACTGTGATTCCAAAAGTGCTATTGCTATTTCTTGTAATCCTGTTCAACACACTAAAACCAAGCATATAGATATCCGATATCATTTTATTAAAGATCATGTAGAGAAATGAACTATTGAACTGTATTTTGTAAATACATAATTTCAATTAGCTGACTTATTTATGAAAGCTTTAGATGAAAAACGATTTAGCTTTCTTGTATCTAAGTTAGGTATGTTAAATTTGAAAATTTGAATTTTTATTAAAAACAGTTCAATTTAATGAATTGTGTTTAATTCAAATTCATTTAGTCAAATATTTGTATTTTTAAAATACAAGTCAGTGTTCCAATTTTTTC
This sequence comes from Cynara cardunculus var. scolymus, assembly GCF_001531365.2. Taxonomy (NCBI): domain Eukaryota; kingdom Viridiplantae; phylum Streptophyta; class Magnoliopsida; order Asterales; family Asteraceae; genus Cynara; species Cynara cardunculus. Next base: position 21,234,097 of record NC_037544.1, on the reverse strand, counting down.
TATCTGATTTTAAATTTTCTTGATAGTGGGAATCTATATTTGAGGGGAAGTGTGATTTTCTTTATCTGATCATATTTTGAGGGGGAGTGAAATTTTATCTGTTTAGAACTAACAGTTTATATTTTTTCTTACAGGTATTTTGAGTATTATCTAATTTTTGAAAGATAATTGAGTTTTGAAATATAAGTGTTTTGGCCGATTTAGTCTAATCCGGACAATGCTTATCCGATTTATTGAAAATCCGGACAACACTTGAGCGATTTATTGTCCGATTTAGACATCCGGACAAAAGGCTATATGATAAACTCTTATCCGGATAAGATTAGATATACTTTGCAAAGGGATTGAGYKGATTACTAAATCGTTGAATTCATTTGTTCGATTTCTTAAATCGTTGAGTAATTTCTTCCAAGTCTTTAAATCGTTCAATTCTTGAGCGGTTTAATTCTTAACTTGAGCGATTTATCTTTCTTTATTGAGCGACTTATTTCTAATTCGATTGACCTTTGAGCGATTTATCCTTAAACCGGACAAGTCTTGACCGGTGTTCTTCTAAATCGTACATGCCTTGAGCGATTTATTGTCCGAATTATCACAGACATTTCTCATTCCGTAAATCGGACACCTCTTCCCCGATTTATTCTAATCCGGATAAGCCTTGAGCGATTTAGAATTTGAACGGTTTTTGACTTTGACTATATATATTCGACTTATTTTTACTTTTTACCTTTTATCCTCATCTACTATTCATCGTCTTCTCCGCTCAACTATCTGGTTTATCGCTCAAGACTTACTTTCTTCTGCTGTTCCATGTTTTTACTCATCAAGGTTTAGTTCAATTGATTCTTCTATTCATAATCCTTGATCGTATTGGTTTTGTTTTGGACATATGGACTTATTCGACTCTGTTTATCATATTGAATCGAACTTGAATGGGAACATAAAAAGTACCATAAAAGTCTTAATAATAAATTCAGTTTTATCTTCGTTATTTGTCTTTTTGATTTTTTTTAGGGTTTTAAAAGTGTTTAGTCTTGTGTTTTTGGTTTTTGACCGGATATCTCACCGGACAAGGTGATCGGAGTTTACTTCGATCAACCTTAATCCGGTTGATGATTGTCCGGATTAGTTTTTCTTTTAAACTTAGTATTTTTTTTTTGTTTTCTTATGTTGTCTGGATTCCAAATCCGGTCACCATTTTGTTTGTTATTTTTTCCAAGTATTTGAATTTCTATGATTGTTCGGATTTCTAATCCGGTCACCCTTTTTGTTTTTTCTTTAAAGTGTTGGTTTGTTTTGTATGTTGTCCGGACTTCTAATCCGGTCAATATGTTTTATTTTTTTTCTAAGTGTTTTATCCTAATGTTTAGGATTAGTGATTTTTTTTAGTTTGTGTTTTTGTTATTTTTTTGTGTGTTGTATTTTTTTTATTCAAATTTCTTGAATAAAATGGATACTAATATTTTAGAATTTTTACAGGTCAATGGCGGATCAACGACATCAATCTGACGAGGAATCTCACGTTCCTTCCTTCAGATCTGATAATATCCCTATATACCCGCCAAACCAACCCATTTCATCTGAAACACTTTACCCACAAATAAAATACATAGACATAAAGTCAAACAACCATACTTTCTCTTTTGTGATGCCAGCTAAATACCCAATTATACCAGAAATTCTGAAAGGCCACCCAATAGCATATGCTTTATCTGCCTATACACCTGTTCCGATGGTGTATCTACAACAATTTTGGGGTACGCTTACTCTAGAAAAGGACGGAGACACTATCTATTTCCAAGGAGAAGTAGATGAATAAGTCAGTCGCCTGACATTGAAACGATTAAGAAGAATTCTTCGTCTGCCTGGTCCTGGATCTACTGGTTTCGAAGACTTCGTCTCTGATGAACAGTTGTGCATAGATATTAAAAGATTAGGATACTCTGCTGAGTTGACTAATCCTACTCAGTTCAAAAGACGATTTCTACCTTCCAAATGGCATATGTTGTTCTCCATTCTAAATAGATGCCTGACATCGAAAACGGCAGGCATAGACACTTGCAGCAATTCGTTTCTAAAGTTCTTTCATGGAATAGTCTTTTCAAGAAACTATGACTATGCTTTAGTCATATGAATGAACTGGTAGAGCTAGTTAATGCAAAAAGATTTCCGTCCAAAGCAATAAAATTTGTGCCTTTTCAAAGATTTCTACACTTGTTTATCAAGGCCATGATGAATGCAAACGAAGATATTCCGGCCAAATCAAATTCTGAAAAAGGGCCAACATTTGTCATGACCAGAATTCGACAACATACGTAAGTGGAAGATTTGGATTCAATAATGGCAGTACCACCAGAACTTATTGCTTTAGCTGATCAGACCGCTTAGTGCGTAATAGATTATAGGCAAGTGATAGATCCAATAGCTCAACCAGAACCGGTTGAACTTGCCCATGGATCACCCCATGCCTCAGCAGTGAGAGAGGACTTAGAGATAGGAGAGAGAGTTCAGGAATAGGGGTTACCTGAACAGGGAAGTGCATTGAGGGAAAATGAATCAGAGAGGGGTGAACAGGCAGGGGGAGCGTCTGATCAGCAACGTACTTCAACTGTCAGTACTTCCACAACTTCCTCAAGTTCGGAAGCTACTGAATCTGACAATGAAGCAGAATCTGGTGATGATCAAGATGATAATGATGATGGAGCAGATGATCGTGTTCAATCTATTCCTGCTAAGAATATTCCTTCTCAGAATATTTCTATTGGAACTCTTCTTGACGACATTGATGACATATTTTCTGAATATTCAGCACAACAACCTTGTCCAAGTTTGCATTCTTTGTCATTCAACGTTGAAGGAGGTGATGAATACGATCGTATACTTCAAGGTCAATCTGATGAAGGAGGAGATGAGGGTGTTTTTTGTCGAAAATAAAGAGAGGTTGAGAGAAAGGGAAGAAAAAGAATATGGAGAGGGTGAGAGTGGAGCAGAAAAAGAAGATCAAACTCCTTTCCAAGCTGAAATACTTAGTCGGGCAACCATATCTGCTACTGACATTTATTTGGTGAATGTTGGTATTGAACAAGACATACCTAGCCCAGCTATGCAAATGCACACCCCTCCTACCCACTCAACTGGTTCCAACAATCAGTTGTTTCAATTTCACAAGGGGATAGAGCACAAATGCTAACTACTTCTCATTTGGAGAATGTAGTTATTGAAATAAGTAGGCCGCTGCCCCAGCCTACGACTTCGTTTTTGTGCACCTCGAGTCTAGCCCCCATACACATAGGTACACATGAGTCTGGACCATCTGTTGCTCAAAGTGCAGTTCTTCGTGAATTTGCCGGAATGACCGGAGTGGTGTCTTTTGACATTCCACTAGCACAGGTCAGAAGTCCTACCAATGCTAACATTACGCCAACATTGAACGTAGGCACAACAGTTTATTCAACTGTTGTTACAACTGGTATTCTAAGTGAACCAGGAGTGAGTTTACCTGACTTCGTGTCACGGGAATATCTGGACGGTGCCCTAAAGGCTATTCAAGACAATTTTGATACACAAATGGCCAGTCTAAAAAGACTTTTGAAGGGAAAGGAAGCTGTAGAAAAAGTGCCACCATCTGTGCCATCACCACCACATGTACCTGAACCTTCAGTACAAGATCAATCGGTGGATGAACTGAAATCGTTATTATATGCAAAATTGATGGCATCCCAAAATCCAGATGCTGAAGACACAGATTTGGCCGGTCTCTTACGTCAATAGTTAGATATTAACCCTTTTATTCGAGAATCAGAGTTTTTGGCTTTTCAAGATGTGGTTACTGCTAGCTTCTCTAAAGTTAGTAAGTTCATCACATCCAATACCCAAGATTTAAAAAGTTCAATAGATGCCCTAGCTAAACGGGTGTCTACCTTAGAAGAAACTTGCAGGTCTCAGGCCACGTCTCTTAAATGAAGGCATGATGATCAGGATGATCCAGATTGTCATGAGAGGGAGAGAAAGAGACAGAGATTGGCCGAGTCATCTAAGCAAGGTGCAAGGGTTGGAGAGGAGCCATCAACTCAGGATGTTATTGCTGAAACCTCTGCTCCAGAATCTGTTCGGGAAAGAGTAATTGAGGCCATTGTAATTGAATATGAAGAGATGGAGACAAGTCCTATGATCGAGCCAATGGTTGAAAAGTCGACGGACTCCTCGGTAGGAACAAGGATGTTATTGGACTTGTCTGCCAACGTAGGTTTCAACAATGTGTTCTCTACTATTCTGGATTGAGAGCAAGATTTTGGAGAAGATATCGACAACATTGACGAGTCGACTGGGATCTATTTTGATTTTGAAGCTGATATAGATGACGAAGATCCAGTCTTTCCTGTTCAAAGTGACCGTCAGACTGTTCCAGAATCTTCCACTGCAGTTTTTCCTGATGTGTCAGACATCCCTGCTTAAAGAGAACATGTTGATCCTACTGAAATCTTAACTAAAAAATTATGTGCCATTCCATATCAGAGTGAATTTTTCTGGTTATGATCGAGGAAGAATCCGAGAGCCATACCTAGAAGATGTCTACTTTGGAATCTTCATCCGTCATCGAAAAGTTCTGAGTGGTGACAAAGTTCTTGGTATTCGTAAGCAGACTAAAGACCATCGCGTGGAATACAAACATCTTTTGAAAACCAAGTGCCTACCAATAAGTGAAGTGCGTACCAAGCATCGGATTGTAACAATTAAAAAATTGATGCTCAAAAGTTTTTAAGAATCTGGTATCCTGTATTTACAGTTACTAGATAGGATGATCATATTTGGAGGTTAAGCGAAGCAGATTTTTCAAACTTATATTTAGATGTTCTTGAATACATGTACTATGAACTCAGAAACATGACGAACAGAAGGGAAGGAGAACTGATTGCTCTTGAGGCTATCAAGAGATTTATACGTTGTCATGTGAAACTGGCGATGGTCATTGATGTTCAAATGGGCCTTGAAGACAATCAACGGATCATCAATCTGAAAAGACCAAATCAAGAATTAGAAGATATTGATGCTTATCCTGTTTATATGATTCTTGAAAAGCCAGAGTTCAGGGTCATCTACTTTGCTCAACTTCAAGTAAAGAAATTCATGAAGTGAGCTGAACAAATATTCTGATGGTACGATAAGATTAGTGAGAAGGGCACTTGACTTGAAAAGGGTAGAAAATGACAAAGATGCAGAATCTGAGAGGATGAGTTCCAAGGAAAGATATTTGTTGGTCAATACGATAAATTTGCTCGAGGAAAAGATTCAGTACAGGAACGCTCTGAGAAGATTAGAGAAAATTCTTGGACTTCGAAGGACGAAATTTACAAGAGTCCAAACTTGAATCCAAAGGGGGAGAATGTTGGGTTTAAGAGTGTTAATGTTGTATTCAAGTTTCTCCTTTATTTTACTTGCTTTGTAATAGTGTAGCTTTACTATTTTCCTTAGTATAAATAGTATTTTCATTGTAATTGTCATTATGAAGTCATTAGCAGAATTGTAATCAAGATTAGAGCTGTAATTTTCTCTCTCTCAATCAAATCAATCTTTGATGATATTCTCTCTACTATTCTATTCATCTTGATTCTTGAAGATCTTATCATGTTTGTATGAATCTTGGACTTCACAATCCTGTTAAAGCTATGTGTTGGCTTAAGGAGATAGAGCTGAGTCTACAAACCAGTAAAAGTGCAGAAGAGAATAAAGTTATGTTTGTTGTGTCACGTCTGGGATCAAGTGCATTGTATTGGTGGGAAGTCCTATCCAGTTCAGATCCGAACATTTTGAAGACCATGTTGTGGGAAGAATTTGTGGTTAAGTTTAAAATGCAGTATTATCCTAAAGCTGCAGTACGAAAGTTGGAAGATGATTTCCTTCGTCTTGAGCAAGGAAACATGTCAGTTCACCAGTATACATAAGTTTTCATGGAACAATCTAGGTTTGCTGAAGCCTATATAATATCTGAAAACAGTAAAGTGAGAAAGTATATCTAGGGATTGGAGTCGAATCTTCAGAAGTATGTGATATCCAGAAATCCGACAACATTTCAAGCGACAGTTGATGCTGCTCAAATACTGGAACAAGATATTAACCGGCAACCACAAGAAAGGGTTGGGGAGAAAAGAAAAGGGGAAACTACAGTAACTGATTTCCGTAGACCAAGGTTTATGGAAAATTTGAATTGACCAATTTCAAGATTTGCAGATAAAGCGTGTATCCGATGTCATAAAATAGATCAGGGAAAATGCAATACATAATCTCGAGTATGTTTTAAATGTCAGGAACCAGGACATATAGCTCGAGATTGTCGGATGAGACGGAGGTGTTTTACTTGTAGTTCATCTCAACATGTAAATGTCGATTATCCGCAAGCTAAAGGTCGAGGGTCTGTGTAGGATCGATTAACTCAGATTCTTGGTAAAGATTACTTACTTGGATGATCTGTTTAA
>NC_037544.1:21213990-21227254 GCF_001531365.2 Cynara cardunculus var. scolymus | reverse complement strand
GAACGCTTGAGCATCTTCTGTTGTTGGTCCTCTGTGGTCTTCTGTGACAGATCATCTTCTGTCAATACTTGCAGTTTAATTTTTCTATACTTTTACATTTAAGGAAATGAGAGCTAACAGTCTGGTTTTGTTGGAGGAAGGGGATCTGGATATTCTGGGGGCCGAGGACCTGGTTATGTGCCAACAGGTCGGCGACAAATGGATAATCATGTTAATACAAGTGGTAGAGGAGAGACAAAATGTGGGCAGTCTGCAAGAGGGAGAGCCTTTCAGATGACGAGAGGTTAGGCGGAAGAGCGCCCTGAAGTGGTAACATGTACATTCCTTGTTAATTCAGTATGTGCCAAAGTTTTATTTGATTCCGGTGCAAATCGTTCTTTTGTATCACCATCATTTGTTAACTGCGCACATTTAGAATCTAAAGCATTGAGTGAGGATCTAATTGTGGAAACAACAAATGATAGTGAAGTTTTGATTAAGGAAAGGATAGATGAATGCTTTATAAGTATAGAAGGGTGTGAGGTGCCTATACAACTATTTCCTTTGCCTCTAAGGGAATTTAATATAATTATAGGCATGGATTGGTTAGCTGAAAACCAAGCCAACATAGTTTGTAATGAAAAGATGATTCATATAGACTTGCCTGAAAAAGGAAGAGTTGTGATTTATGGAGATCGGCGAGATCGTTATTCTAGCCTAATTTCAGTTTTAAAGGCTAGGAAATATATACAGAAGGGATGTGTTAGTTTTCTTGCATATGTTATTGATATGAAGAAAGAAAAGGGAAATATGGAAGATATCTCAGTTGTAAGAGAATTTCCTAATGTATTTCCAGAAGATTTGATAAGTTTACCTCCAGATCGAACAATTGAGTTTCAAATAGAACTAATCCCTGGAGCAGCACCTGTTGCGCGTGCACCATATAGATTAGCTCCTTCAGATTTAAAGGAGTTAATGTCACAATTGAAGGAATTGTTGGATAAAGGTTTTATCCGACCAAGTACTTCCCCGTGGGGTGCGCCGGTGCTTTTTGTGAAAAAGAAGGATGGGTCAATGAGGATGTGCATTGATKACCGGGAGTTGAATAAACTGACAATCAAAAATAAGTATCCTCTCCCAAGATTTGATGATTTGTTTGATCAATTGGTTGGGGCTACTTATTTTTCAAAGATTGATCTACAGTGTGGTTATCATCAATTGAAAATTCGGAATGAAGATGTGTCGAAAACGGCATTCCGTACGCGTTATGGTCATTATGAATTCCTGGTTATGCCATTTGGACTCACAAATGCGGCTGTAACATTCATGGACATGACGAATAGGGTGTGTCGTCCTTATCTTGATAAGTTTGTGATCGTTTTCATTGATGATATTCTGATATATTCTCAGTCAGAAGAAGAACATGCACATCATTTAAATTACTTCTGGAATTGTTGAAACAAGAAAAACTGTATGTCAAAATGTCAAAATGTGAATTTTGGCTGCGAGAAGTTCAGTTTTTGGGACACGTTATCTCAAAGGAAGGGATTAAGTGGATCCACTCAAGATTGAAGTTATTGAAAAATGGGAAGCTCCAAAGACTCCAACTGAAGTTAGAAGTTTTCTTGGATTGGTTGGGTATTATCGTAAGTTTATACAAGATTTCTCTCGTATAGCTACTCCATTAACGAAGCTGACCAAGAAGAATGTGAAATATGAGTGGGATGAAGCACAAGTTTAGGCTTTTCAGATATTGAAGGATAAGTTATGCAATGCACCTATTCTATCTTTACCAAATGGAACGGAAGATTTTTTAGTTTATAGTGACATGTCAAAGATGGGTTTGGTTTGTGTACTAATGCAACATGGAAAGATAATAGCTTATGCTTCTAGACAGTTAAAAGATCATGAAAAGCAGTATCCTACTCACGATATGGAATTGGCAGCAGTAGTGCTTGCTTTAAAATTATGGAGGGATTATTTGTATGGAACGAAATGCCAAATGTTCACAGATCATAAGAGCTTGCAACATCTGTTCCATCAGAAGGATCTGAATATGCGTCAGAGAAGATGGTTAGTAAGTGATTATGATTGTGAAATTTTGTATCACCCAGGAAAAGCAAATGTAGTAGYTGATGCGTTAAGCCGACAAGAGAAAAATGGAACTATCAAAGCTACAACTTTACGAGTTGAGTTGCTACCCAATATTTAGGAAGAATTGCGAGGATTTCAGTATGAGGCAATGAAGAAGGACAAGATTAAACATGAAAGATTGGGCAGATTAATATCTGATCTAGTAAGAGATGATAGAGAATTCTGGAATTCGGGAAGAGAATTTGGGTACCATGTTATGGTAATCTCAAGAAACGTATTTTGAGTGAGGCTCATAAGTCACGTTTTGCAATACATTCAGGTACAAATAAAATGTATCGGGATTTGAGGCAACATTATTGGTGGCCAGGTATGAAGAAAGATATTGCTAAACATGTTGAGCAATGCCTGACATGTCTCCAAGTAAAGATTGAACACCAATGTCCTTATGGTAAGTTGCAATCTTTAGAAATTCGGTGTGGAAGTGGGATCATATCACTATGGATTTCATAACCAAATTGCCGAGAACATCAAAAGGGTATGGGTGATAGTAGATCGGTTATCTAAAGCTGCACACTTCTTACCTATAAAAGAGTCATATTCGACGGAGAGATTGACAAAATTATACATCGATGAGGTAGTAACACGACGTGGTGTTCCTCTATCAATTGTTTCTGATAGAGATAGTCGGTTCACTTCTATGTTTTGGAAGAGCTTCCAAAGAGAAATGGGTTCGCAAATTAAGCTAAGTACAGCTTATCATCCTCAGACTGATGGACAGAGTGAACGAACTATCCAAACTTTAGAAGATATGCTTAGAGCATATGTAATTGATTTTGGAGGATCATGGAATAGTCATTTGGCTCTGCTGGAATTTGCATACAACAATAGCTACCATTCAAGTATTCAGGCAGCACCTTTCGAAGTTTGTATGGGAGAAAATGTCGAACTCCATTGTGTTGGAATGAAATAGGTGAAAACAGTTAGCTGGGCCTGAGTTAGTTCAACAAACTGCAGATAAAGTTGGAATAATACGGGAAAGAATGAAAACGGCACAAGATAGACAAAGAAGTTATGCAGATAAACGTCAGAAGCCGATTGAGTTTCAAGTGGGTGATAGAGTAATGTTGAAAGTATTACCTTGGAAAGGAATGGTATGTTTTGGAAAAAGAGGGAAGTTAAGTCCAAGATATATTGGACCATTCCCTATTGTGGGAAGAGTTGGGGAAGTAGCCTACAAGTTAGGACTTCCATTAGAATTAAGTGGGATTCATGACACATTTCATGTGTCGAATTTAAGGAAGTGTCTAATAAGAACTGTTATGGTAGTACCTTTACCTGAAATTAAGGTGGATGAGAGACTATGCTTTGAAGAAACCCTTGAACAAATTACTGACTACAAAGTAAAGAAGTAGCGAAACAAAGAGATTGGGTTAGTAAAGGTTCAGTGGCGTTATTATAAGGGACCAGACGCCACTTGGGAATCAGAATTAGAATCAGAAATGCGGATGAAGTATCCTTATCTTTTTGTTTAAATGGAATTCTGGGACGATATTCTTTTAAGAAGGGAATGTTGTAATATTCGGGTTTCATAATTTTGGTTATAGATTTAGAAATTAGTATATATAATATATATATATATATATATATATATATTAGATGTGTGTGTGTGTGTGTGTGTGAGTGGTGATTATGGAATATAATTATGTGATGGCGGTTTATGCACTTAATATTTATAGCAAGTGCATATGAGAAATAAAGGGTTGTTGAAATTCTTGAGTACAAAAGTTAATTGAGAGATTGCAGACTGGTAAATCACAGGTTCAAATCCATTCAACATCTTTTGTAAGGTGACTGTATTAAGCTTCGAGTATTTTCTGTTAGCATACATTTCAGTAGTTATTGGAACTGGTTATTATGATTTATAATTCATATTGTGCGGATTCTCCTTAAACCGGACAAAGGCTAACCGGATTTCATCTAAACCGGCCAAGCGTTGTCCGGATTCAACCCTAAACCGGTCAAGGGGTGACCGGATTAACCATAAATCGCCCAAGAGTTGACCGGATATCTCCTTAAACCATCCAAGTGTTGTCCGGTTTATTCTTAAACTGCTCATGTGTTGTTCGATGTAAGCCCTAAATCGCCTAAGTGTTGTCCGATTTAAAGTTAAACCGTTCAAGGCGTGGTCGATGTAACCCTCTTAATATTCTAAGTGTTTGTCCGGACTTCAAATCCGGACAAGGTTGACCGGACTTCAAATCCGGCTAATGTGTTAGAATTTTTGGTGTAACCGCGAGAGAGATGTAATGGCGGTGTAACTGCGAGAGAGATATAATGGCGGTGTAACCGCGAGAGGAATGAAATGGCGGTGTAACCGCGAGAGAGATGAAATGGCGGTGTAACCGCGAGAGAGATGTAATGGCGATGCAACCGCGAGAGAGATGAAATGGCGGTGGAACCGCGAGAGAGATGAAATGGCGGTGGAACCACGAGAGAGATGAAATGGCGGTGTAACCGCGAGAGAGATGTGATGGCGGTGTAACCGCGAGAGAGATGTAATGGCGGTGTAACCGCGAGAGAGATGAAATGGCGGTGTAACCACGAGAGAGATGTAATGGCAGTGTAACCGAGAGAGAGATGAAATGGCGGTGTAACCGCGAGAAAGATGTAATGGCGGTGTAACCGCGAGAGAGATAAATAAGTATATGTATTTGAATAGGTTTGATTTTGAACTGATGGTTTGGAAAGTATGTTATTTGTTTGAGATTTATACACTCACTAGACCTTTTAGTTCTAACGCTCAGTTGTTGGACTAACCTGTTTTGCAGGTTCATCATACCTCGCAAGATAATGGCAAGGGAAAAATTTAGAATAAATGACATTTAGTTGCTCATAAATGTATTCAAGAGAATCTTTGTTTAGCACATGTTTTGTAAATGATATTTCATTATGTGTTATGAGTATATATATGTGGATTATCGGTATATAGAATATGTGGCTTGTTACAATTTGTTTGTTTGAAAATAGAATTTAAATCTTTGAAAAATGATGAGTTTAGACCTCCTAAATGACTGTCACTCGAAGAGTGTGCAATCCCTTTTGGGGGCTGTGTAACTCAAGGTTGTAGGGTAATAATGAGCAACCTAAACCCACTAAAAAATTCTTGATATTTGGAATAGTCGGCTGATCTCATTATTTTGGTTGATGTGAAAAGTTGGACATAAAATGAATTTTGGAAGGTTTCTATTTATAGTGATTTGTGAAACCCAAAAATACCTGGAACAGAATTTATAATCTGTCCAAAAATAAGCTTTTGAGTAAAGGATTTCGATTTATTTTAAATAATTTTTGGGCTATTTTTAGAATAAATAATAAAATATCAACATTAATTTATAAAAACCCGATGGCATTGCATGAGATGCAACTTAACTTTATCTTTGTCAAGAACCCATAAGAGATCTAAATTCTGGTCGTTGGTCTGTTCAGGAAGGTAGGGTGGACGTTGAGAGCTTCAGACGTCATCTTCTTAGATATTCATCATCAAACCGGAGAGTTTCACGGCCCCCACTTTTTAATGCTTTTTGTTATTTAACTGGGGGGGAAAAGCATGAGATTGAGCAAACTATGCTGTTTATTTATTTAACCATTGGACTAAAGAACTGTTTAGTCAATTTTTGTTTGAAACCATCGGACTAAAGAACTGTTTAGTCAAGTTTATTATGTCATGAAATATTGATTGTTTTTGCACTATGAGATAAATGCTAAATTGATGTGCTTGGGAGTATGTTTCCAAATAAAGTCCCCGTCCGTAAATGCTACTTGTTAACTCGGGCACGTCCCCGTATTGTGGATAGCCGCTATTGTGTTGACAGTCCCACCCAGAAAGGGGTGCACATTACCTATGTTTTCTTGGTCTAATCATGTGGAATTTGTACCACCGCTGAATTAGTACTACTACGAACTGTGAGACCTAAGTAAGTGTACGAGCTACTTATGGTCGTTCGTAAATTAATGGGACACATTGGTCAGGTAAGGCTCAGTAGCGTCCCAACTATAAACATCGCAGTAGATTTACATTTATTAAGTGCAAAAGTTTGTGTATATGTTTGCTAGAAAATGATTTATGCATTGCAATATTTTGTGCATGTGAAAACCCGTGAGCTCACCAACTCTTTGTAGTTGATGTTGTTTTATGTTCCATGCTTTTTCAGATAATAAATAAGAATTGGAGTGTTTTGGGAGCATACTCGTGGCTAGACAGATTAAGTTCGCAACTGAAGTTTTTGTATAAGAAGTGCTTTATCACATTTTGGTTATTGGTGTTAAACTCGTTTAATTTTGTAAAATCTGAAAGGTATTATTTATTAACTGTTGTTGTGACTCGCTTACCTGTTACATCTCGTGATTCCGCTTTAGCAGGGTGTGACAGATTTGGTATCAAAGCCTCAATTATAGAGAACGCTGGTTTTCCTTAAAAACCATCGACTATAACCAAAAATTTTCAAAATGATTTTAAAGCGGGTCACATTATTATATGTCGATTAAACAAAGCCTGATCACCTGCGTTTAACTTACATATAATAAGAAGAACTTAATCGGTTGTATTAGAGATATGCTCCGGTAAAGAAAATTGTTATGAAAAGCATGATTTTATGTGTTGCACTCATTATGAATATCCATTGCCCTAGACCGACCAGAAGTGAAGGATTAGAAAATCCCTTATTTTATTAAGTGTCCATGTTGGACAAGAAGTGCTGGTTAGAAGAACCAAAGGCGATGGGTAGGAAAAATCCTTTATATCGCGAAGTGTCCATGTTGGACCAAAAGCGCAGGTTAGAAGGACCAGAGGCAATGGGTAGGAAAAATCCTTTATATCGCTAAGTGTCCATGTTGGACCAGAAGTGCTGGTTAGAAGAACAAGAGGCGATGGGTAGAAAATCCCTTGTATGATTTAGTGATCATGATAGACCAGAAGCTTTGGTTAGAAGGACCAGAGATGATGGATTAGTGAGGCTCTGGTCATGCAAATAGAGGCTCTGGTAAGTGCAAAGTATGAGGAACCAGAAGATCGATGGACGAGAAATCCATTATTATTCTAAGTATGGATGTTGAACCAGCGGTTGATGAAATAGAATTCCATTGGTTTGCCAGAGGAACGATGGATGAGAAATCATTTCCTAAGTATTTTAGATGAACCAGAAGCTCTGGTCATAGAACCAGAAGCTCTGGTCATGCAACCAAAAGCTCTGGTAGTGTAACCAGAGACTTTATATCCAGAGGATCCAGCATGATTGCCACCTTTTAAGTCTTGCTTAGAAACTTCCATTGTATCACTAAGCTTTTGTTAGATGGTACATTTAGTAACTAAGATTATTATTGTCGCAGATCTCCATGGCGTCATCCGATCCTAGTGAATACTTGGCCGACAAATCTGGTTACGTGGTTCGCCTATCTAGAAGAAACCCATCCCACAATGAAGAGAGAGATCCATATGAACAGGAGGACATTGCGACTAGTGGAGCATCTGTTTCCCGCCAGCATCCTTGTTACCCCCATCGGAGCCAGTACTTGACCTCCCACCTCAAGCATTTCATGGCCCAAGAATTAGCGTCATGCCCAAGAAGAGAGTTCCACTACCTAGGCAGGTGACCTTCGAGAACTCCTCAAGAGAAAGAGGAGAGTCTTCACGACCATAACAGGCGAGCAGGGTACCTCCAATAGTAACCGGAGTACCTGCATCCTATGCCCAGGGCATGAATTTGGCCGAGCGAGAGTGGGTGAGGAGGATCGCAGGAGATACTCATACTTATCAAACTCGGTTGGGATATCGTCACCATATTCTGAACAACCTATCTGATGTGATGGAAGCACACCATCAGCGAATGATGAGAAACACAGATGCCGTCATTACAACAAGGCGGGAGATCAGAAGGTTATACAAGTGTTGGGTGCTGAGTGGAATGTTGATGTTGATGTTAGGAATATTGATAGGCTGGCTATTATTCTAGAAATATTGTCGAGTGATAGGAAATCCACTCTTTTGCATTGTCACTCAAGATCCTGTTTTATAGCTACGACCATCTATGAATGCATATTATCTTTTTGAAAAATGGTTATTTATGTCAAGTCATTGTGCATATAAGAATTTATCTGTTGGTTATAAATATATGAATGTCATCCGTCCGAAGAGTGTCCATGGCATCATTTAAATGACTCGAAGTTATCATCCTTGTTATAGCAATGAAAATGACGAATTCCCTTCTAACTTTGGCCATGAAAGATGCCGCCAAGAAGAGGAAACCCTGAGGTTGCACGACTCGTGTCCGAGCAACTTATGGCCGCACTCCCCAACATAGTTAGTCAAGTGGCTGCTGGCCTGAATGCTAACCAGCCAAGTAATCCAGAGCCAATGACGGCTAGGGAATGCACTTATAAATCTTTTAGATCTTGCAATCCGAAAGAATTCCATGGAACCGAAGGAGCAGTAAGATTATTATCATGGCTCGAAGGCATGTAATCTGTTCTTCACATTAGTAAATGTACTGAAGGAAATAAAGTGGAAAATTTGGCATGTTTGTTACAAGGTAGGGCACTTACGTGGTGGAATACATTGGTACAAACTAGGGGTCGGAAAGCAGCTAATCAACTTTCCTGGGAATAATTTAAGAAACTGCTAAAGGATGAATACTGCCCAAGAAGTGAACTCCAAAAGTTAGAAATAGAGTTATGGAATCATGAAATGAAAGGAGAAAATATAGCTGCTTATACAACCCGATTCCATGAGTTAGCGAATCTAGTACAACATTTTGTAACACCGAAGGAAGTCCGTATTGAGAGATATATTTGGGGATTATCTCCAGAGATTAGAGGAAACATCACCTCGGCAAATCCAAATACTCTTCAGGAGGCAATAGACATTGCCACCAAGCTCATGAATAATGTTATTCGATCTGGAGAATTCGCTAAAGGAAAGAGAAAAATAGAGGAGCATGGGGATCGAAGATTTGGGGGAAAATTTGACAAGAACAGGAGAGTGGTAAGAAATTTTGGGGCACAAACACAGGTGGTAAATCAATGAGGCATGACTAAGTGCAATAGATGCAAATATCCGCATAGGGGGAATTGCATCATTTGTCAAAGATGCCACCTAGGGGGTCATACAGCAAAGGATTGCCGAAGACGATTATGCTTTGATTGTGGGAGCCCATATCATATGAGGAATGTATGCCCAAAGAGAAAGCAGGGAACAAATGCAACTCAAGTCCGACCAACCAGTCAAGGAAACCCAGATGGTCAGGCACAGGGCAGAGCGTTTGAGATCGGAGCCAAAGAAGTTAGATATGATCTCAATGTGGTTTCAGGTACGTTTCTCTTGAATAATGAATTTTCATCAGTTTTATTTGATTCAGGGGCAGATAGAAGTTTTGTATCACTGGACTTTAAGCCGAAGATTAACCTAAAGCCCCAAAGGTTGAAAGAAGCTTATGTAATTGAGTTTGCCAATGGTCAAGAAATTAAGGCTAGAAACATAATTACGGATTGAACTCTAAGTTTAGCCAATAAGGATTTTAGCATAGACCTTATTCTTATTGAACTAGGAAGTTTTGACATAGTTATAGGCATGGATTGGCTATCCAAAAATCAAGCTGAAATTGTCTATTCGGAGAAGGTTATCCGGATTCCTCAAGAAGGAAATGACCCAACTGTGATTCATGGAGATAAGTCAGATCGAAGAGTTAAGATAATATCATGCATGAAAATGCGAAAGTACTTGAAGAAGAATTATGTTGCATTTCTGGCACATGTGATTAATGGGAAAGTCAAGGAGAAAGGTATTGAAGATTTCCCTATAGTTCGGGAGTTTTCTGATGTATTTCCTAAGGATTTACCAGGACTACACCCACAAAGAGAAGTCGAATTTGGTATCGACTTAATCCCTGGAGCTGCCCTAGTGGCAAAGGTACCATATCGTTTAGCACCATCGAAGATGCAAGAAATGTCAAATCAACTCCAGTAATTATTAGATAAGGGATTCATAAGACCAAGTTACTCACCATGGGGTGCACCGGTTCTGTTCGTTAAAAAGAAAGATGGGTCAATGCGAATGTGCATTGATTATAAGGAACTTAATAAGTTGACCATCAAGAATAGATATCCTCTGCCTAGAATTAATGATCTGTTTGATCAACTCCAAGGTGCGGTATACTTTTCCAAAATTGATCTACGATCTGGTTACCATCAAGTAAGAATTCGGGAAGAGGACATTCCCAAAACAACATTTAGAAACCGATATGGTCATTATGAGTTTTTGGTTATGCCATTCGGGCTAACCAATGCATCGGCAGTCTTTATGGATCTGATGAATAGAGTCTGCAGACCATACCTGGATAAATTTGTAATCATTTTCATAGATGATATAATGATTTATTCACGAAGCAAGGATGACCATGAGCAGCATCTGAGGATGATATTAGAACTACTTCGGAACCAGAAATTGTACGCAAAATTCTCCAAATGTGAATTCTAGATTCGTGAGGTACAATTTCTTGGTCATGTGGTTAATGAAAAAGGAATTCATGTAGATCCTACAAAGATTGAGGCCATTAATAAACGGGAAGCCCCAAGAACCCTGACGGAAATTCGTCAATTCCTTGGCCTTGTAGGCTATTATCGGTGATTCGTCGCAAACTTTTCAAAAATCGCACAACCACTCACAGCCTTGACTCAGAAAGACAAGAAGTTTGTTTGGGGAGAGAAGCAGGAAGAAGCATTTGAGACTCTTAAGCAGAGACTATGCAATGCACCTATTTTTTCCTTACTAGAAGGTTCGAAAAACATTGTGGTCTATTGTGACGCATCGCATCAAGGCTTAGGATGCGTGTTAATGCAAAAAGAAAGGGTCATTGCATATGCTTCAAGGCAACTGAAAGTGCAAGAGAAAAATTATACTACGCATGACCTTGAATTGGGGGCAGTAGTATTTGCACTTAAGATTTGGAGGCACTATCTTTACGGCACCAAATGCACCATCTTCACTGATCACAAAAGTCTTCAAYATRTCCTAGATCAAAAGATGCTGAACATGAGGCAACGRAGATGGGTCGAACTTCTCAACGACTATGATTGTGAAATAAAGTACCACCCAGGGAAAGGTAACGTGGTAGCAGACGCTTTAAGCCGGAAAGAAAGGGTGAAACCGTCAAGGGTACGAGCCATGGAGATGTTGGTTTAAACAAACCTAAAAACGCAAATTCTTGAAGCTCAAGAAGAGGCGTTGAAATCAAAGAATATGAAGAATGAAACCCTGCAACACCTAGATAAGGAATTCGAAACTCGAGTAGATGGGGTGCGTTACTTTAGAGATAGAGTTTGAATACCAAAGAATGAAAGCCTCCGGACAATAATTTTAGATGAAGCACATTGCTCAAGATACTCAATTCACCCAGGAACTGATAAGATGTACAAAGGGCTAAGAGAATATTACTGGTGGCCAGGGATGAAGAAGGACGTTGCTTTGTACGTAAAACGGTGTATGACCTGTGCAAGGATAAAAGCTGAACATCAGAAATCGTCTGGGCTTCTTCAGCAACCAGAGATTTCCCAATGGAAGTGGGATCAGATATCAATTGATTTTGTTACAAAGTTACCTAGGACTAGGAGAGGATATGACTCAATTTGGGTCATAGTGGATCGACTTATGAAATTCGCGCACTTCTAGCCTGTTGGAGAAGAGTTTAGTACGAAAAGGCTTGCACCTTTATATATCAATGAAATCGTATCGCGACATGGAGTACCTATTTCCATCATCTCAGACAGAGATTTCTGTTTTACTTCACGATTATGGCGATCAGTTCAGAAGGCATTTGGCATGAGGTTGGACTTAAGTACTTCCTATCATCCTCAAACGGATGGGCAAACGGAAAGGACTATCCAAACGCTAGAGGATATGCTACGAGCCTGTGTGATAGACTTTGGAGGCAGTTGCGATACTCATCTACCATTGGTTGAATTTTCCTACAACAATGACTATCACACCAGTATCCAGTGCGCACAGTACGAAGCTTTGTATGGGCGAAAATGTAGATCCCCACTCAGCTGGTTGGAAATTTGTGATAGACAACTGACTAGGCCTGACATTATCCAGGAGACAACAGACAAAATCTCAATCATCCAAGAAAGACTTAAAGTTGCAAGAGATCGTCAGAAGAGCTACGYTGATAACCGAAGGAAACCATTAGAATTTCGAGTGGGTGATAAAGTCCTTTTAAAAGTATCACCATGGAAAGGAGTGGTGCGCTTCGGAAAGAAAGGAAAACTTAGCCCAAGG
The DNA here is from genome assembly GCF_001531365.2 of Cynara cardunculus var. scolymus. Taxonomy (NCBI): domain Eukaryota; kingdom Viridiplantae; phylum Streptophyta; class Magnoliopsida; order Asterales; family Asteraceae; genus Cynara; species Cynara cardunculus. Next base: position 21,214,854 of record NC_037544.1, on the reverse strand, counting down.
TATGTTGGTCCATTTGAAATACTCGAAAAAGTATGACCGGTTGCATACAAACTAAACTTGCCCCCAGAGCTTAGTGCCATCCATGATACATTTCATGTATCAAATCTTAAGAAATGTTTAGGTCATATATTTAGAATTATATTTTTCTAGGATCTAGCTATGATGATTAGAGTTCATCTGGCTTAGTTCCCAAATTTAGTTCGGAAGATCACGCCTCGGCAGGTAACTAATGAAGTTAACTTGCGCAATGGCAAATATTTTAGAAATGCTGCAAATAAAATAAAGTTGATATTATAAAATTTTAAAATTTTAAATGCACAAGTCTCATTTAATGTAACACTCCAAATCCACATATTGCATATAACACATAATTCATATATAGAATACTTGTTTTCCCCACATAGGTCCTCGATACAAGAATCTGTAATATAAAATACACAACCCAAAAATTCCAAAAGTAYATGCTCTTGCATCCTAGCATCTATGCTTCCAAAACAACTAAGCATATAGAGAAGTAATTCACATAACACCCTTTCCCTTATAATCATTACYTGCACACATAATTTGAAAACACGAAAATGAGGGTTAGACATGAATGTCTAGTGAGGTTCCCTTCTATGTAATGCAGGGTGAAGATCACCAAAATATTTATTTCAAATCATTCATCTTATGAAACAAAATTAAAAACATACTGCTTCGGTCCATCGGACCTCTTGTTTCGAACAACACTTAGAAAATATTTTGACAACTAGGACCAGAGCCTCTCCGTTCTCTCGATCCATCGGACCTCTGGTTTCAAACAACACTTAGAAAATATTTCGACACAGGACCAGAGCCTCTCTGGTCTCTCGATCCATCGGACCT
>NC_037544.1:21211063-21212565 GCF_001531365.2 Cynara cardunculus var. scolymus | reverse complement strand
AAAACTATCAAAATAGTTTTAACATCTTTTCTTCAAAACCAACATCAAAACTCATAGCATATAATCAACAATAGTTATAAAACTCACAGTTTATAACCAACGGTAGTTTAAAACTCACAGTTTATACTCAACGGTAGTTTAAAAAACTCACCTTATCAAACAGCTTTCTTGATGAAAATCACACAGCAAAAGCAWTATTCTTAACACAGAATCTTCAAGAACACCTYACTCACACACAGGTTCTTTTCCTAAAAGAGTGACAGTGATWAGGATAACCTTATCAAACTCTTCGTTAAATACTCTCACCAAAGCGGTGGAGGATTTTAATAATAAAACTTCAAAGGTGGTGAAAGCTTTTGTCCAATAGAAATAACTTTGGGCGGTGSATTTTSTATTATAAAATTCATGATTTCTTAACCATGAAGATATAATGATTTCACCCGATTAGCTTATCACAATAAGCACCACCTCATGCATGCTTCACACCACATGCATACATATATAAATCATACGTGTCATGCCATTTTTTGACATATATGCATGCACAATATCATGTTCACATATATAGTTCATGCATTTCTACTTTGGTATGCATATTTCATGTAATCCATATAATAAACATGTATAAATTACCTCAACCCAGGTTGTCTCGGACCTGGTTATAACATTCTTCTCCCCTTAAAAGAATTCCGTCCCGGAATTCATTCAAATAACCATGGATATTTATTCTTAACTGTCATTTTGTTAAGCTCCCGATAATCTATACACATTCTCATTGACCCGTCCTTCTTTTTAATAAATAAAACCGGAGGTCCCCAAGATGAAGCACTTGGTCTACCAAAACCCTTGTCAAGTAGATCCTTTAGTTGAGTCACCAATTCTTTAAATTCTGATGGGGCTAATCTATATGGTGTTTTGGCTACAGGTGTTGCTTCGAGTATCAAATCAATCCTAAATTCAATAACTCTATCTGGAGGTAGCCTTAACAAGTCTTCGTGAAAGACTTCAAGATATTAACTAACAATCGAAATTAATTCTTGCTTATTCTTTTCTTTCTTAGCATCAATTATATAGGCCAAAAAATCCTTGGCATTTCTTTTGGATACAGAAGCAACATGGAAATTAGAATCAGAAATGAAAGAAAAATATCCATGGTTATTTGAATGAATTCTGGAACGGAATTCTTTTAAGGGGGGAAGAATGTTATAACCAGGTTTGACACAACCTGGGATTGAGGTAATTTATACATGTTAATTATATGGATTACGTGAAATATGCATACCAAAGTAGAAATGCATGAACTATATATGTGAATGTGATATGGTGCATGCATATATGTGAAAAGATGACATGCCTTAATGATTTATACATGTATGCATGTGGTGTGAAGCATACATAAGGTGGTGTTTATTGTGTTTAAATGATTCGGGTAGAATCATTATTTTATTATTGAAAAACTTATATCTTCATGGTTAAGAAATCATGAATTTTATAATGCAAAA
>NC_037544.1:21190120-21210754 GCF_001531365.2 Cynara cardunculus var. scolymus | reverse complement strand
CGTTATCCTTATCACTGTCACTCTCTTAGAAAAGAACCTGTGTGTGAGTTAAGGTGTTCTTGAAGATTCTGTGTTAAGAATAAAGCTTTTGCTGTGTGATTTTCATCAAGAAAGTTGTTTGATAAGGTGAGTTTTTAAACTACCGTTGGTTATAAACTCTGAGTAGTTTTGAAACTGATTCCTTTATGTATTTGTGGCTTAATTGTTGAATCTGGATTTCGAAGATGTTATACAGTTTTAAACAGCAGATAAGCTGTTATTGTTTCGAATCTGTTTCTGGGTAAAAAGGATGCAGATTAATGTTTTAAACAGTTTGGTTTATGATTCTGTTTTTGAGGATCTATGTGAGCTTTTAAACTACCGTTGATTATCAACTGTTGAGTTTGATATGGGTTTTGAAGTTAAGATGATAAACTGTTTCTAACAGTTTTATGACGTTGTTATTTTGGAATTTGGTTTTGATAAATATGAAACAGATTTGTGTTCTTCAACAGCCTTGAGAAGTTGCTGTTTGAATCTATTATTGGAACTTTTTTGGAGAGAATTAAATAGTATCCGGGTTTTTAAAATAGTTTGAAAGAGTTTACAGAAAAACAAGAGTTTTAAACTTTTTTGGGAGAACAGATTGTTCTTGAGAATAAAAGGTTTTGAGTATAAACCTATGTTGGAACCATGATTTGGTTTGAGGATTATGAACAGGTTCACTCTGACAAGTAACTGAGGTTTGTCTTTGGATGAACTACTTCATATTAATGAGCTGGAGGATATAAGGGTGGAACATCATATAAAGGAGATAATCTGGAGGATATAAGGTGGGACGTTCTCGGCATCGCCTAACTCTTACCATGATAACTATTAGAGTTACAACAGATTGGAGTTCTCACTTCTTGGTGATTTGAGGATTTAGAGATGTTGTCTTTAGTAGAAATGATGGTAATGATGTGATGGTATTGGAGATAATATAATTCGTGAATGTTGATACTTTGGGTAAAAGCATTGATTATGAGGAAACAGAGGAGCTCTGGTTATACCTTCCAAGGACCAGAGGTGCTCTGATTGACCCTCATAACAGAATCAAAGGATACTGGATACTAATTCATTTTGCAAAATCTTTTATGAATTTATGAGTTTGGAAAATAAGCTTTATATCTTTGAGAAGCAAGCTTAGTGCTTTTATTTATTGTTTTAAAATGAATATTTTCATGAGGAACTAGAGGGGCTCTGGTTGGTTCTCATTTTTGGGCCAGAGGATTTTGTTTATTGATTTGGAGGATGAGCATGTTTTTACTATACATATCAAGTGGATTAAAGGTTTTGTAAGAGCTTCTATGTCAAAATCATGTTTTGGAAGTTTTAAGAAAAGGAGTTTTATACTTAGTCTTTTTATGAAATACAGACCAGAGAAGCTCTGGTTGACTTACACGTTGAACCAGAGGGGCTCTGGTTGGTCTTGTCTTTTGAACTAGAAGCTCTGGTTAGTACAGCCAGAGGCTCTGGCCGAACATGAACTTTTTTATAATTGTTTGTTTTATGAAAAAGGTTGTCTTATTGATTGAGAGTTTATCTAAAGATCACTTATATGAGTGAAGTTTTGGTTAGTACAACCAGAGGCTCTGGTCATGAAGAGCAGAAGCTCTTGAAGAGAGACCAGAGGGGCCCTGGTCCAGTTTTGAAATATTTTCTAAGTCTGGTTGGTTCAACCAGAGGCTCTGGTCGTGAAGACCAGAAGCTCTGTAAGAGAGACCAGAGGGGCTCTGGTCCTGAATGTCGAATTATAATCTAAGTCTGGTTAGTGAAACCAGAGGCTCTGGTCGTGAAGACCAGAAGCTCTGGAAGAGAGACCAGAGGGGCTCTGGTCATGGTTGTCGAAATATATGTGATGGAAGCCAGAAAATGTATCCAAAAGTACATGCTCTTTCATCCTAGCATCTATGCTTCCAAAAGAGGTAAGCATATAGAGAAGTAATTCACATAACACCCTTTCCCTTATAATCATTACCTTTAAATGTCCAAATGAATTTTAGTAAAAGGTGGAGTTTTGGACTTAATAGTGTCATTATTAGTAAATTATTTTGGTGGGTTTTGAATCTAAGTGGGCTTAATCTTATTTAAAAAAAAAAGTTTTATTTGGGTTTGGGCCTTTAAAGGCCAGCCCATTTCCTTGTTTAAAATCCTCATATAAATACCATGCATCCTTCGAAAACTCTCATTTCCAAATTCTCAGCCTAAGCTTTTCATCTCTCCAATCTCTCTCTAAAGCAAACCACCCTCCAGCCGATTCCTTCAAGCAAACCTTCAAGAAGTTTTGTCAATCTTGGAGAATATTCAAGATTCTAAGAAAAAGGTACGATACTAGTTATCCTACTTTTATCGAATATCAAAAGTTTTAATCCTCCTACTCCTAATTGATCTTTTAGTAAAATTTCTGAAAAATTAAAGAGGGGAGATTGTTCATCAAAGACCTGAAAATGTCTTCAAAAATGATGATAATCTATGATCCATGTTCTTTGATCTTTAAGAAAGTAGGAGAAAACCCAACTACATGCAAAGTCTGGTCATGAAAATTTATGTTTTGAAGAATGGTAGAACCCTGCATGCATCTCTAATCGGCTTTGCCATCTTCAAGGTTTAATGGAATCAGAAAAATATTTTCTGGAAACTGGGTAAATTTGTTTGTTTGAAAATATAATTTAAATCTTTGGAAAATGATGAGTTTAGACCTCCTAAATGACTATCACTCGAAAAATGTGCGATCTGTTTTGGGGGCTGTGTAACTCAAGATTGTAGGGTAATAATGAGCAACCTAAACCCACTAAAAAATTCTTTGATATTTGAAATAGTCGGCTGATCTCATTATTTTGGTTGATGTGAAAAGTTGGACATAAAATGACTTTTGGAAGGTTTCTATTTATAGTGATTTGTGAAACCCAAAAATATTTGGAACATAATTTATAATCTGTCCAAAAATCATCTTTTGAGTAAAGGATTTTGATTTATTTTAAATAATTTTTGGGCTATTTTTAGAATAAATAATAAAATATCAACATTAATTTATAAAAACCCAATGGCATTGCATGAGATGCAACTTAACTTTATCTTTGTCAAGAACCCATAAGAGATCTAAACTCTGGTCGTTAGTCTATTTAGGAAGGTAGGGCGGACGTTGAGAGCTTCAGACGTCATCTTCTTGGATATTCATCATCAAACCAGTGAGTTTCACGTCCCCCACTTTTTAATGCTTTTTGTTATTTAACTGGGGGGAAAGCATGAGATTGAGCAAACTATGTTGTTTATTTATTTAACCATTGGTCTAAAGAACTATTTAGTCAATTTTTGTTTGAAACCATCAGACTAAAGAACTGTTTAGTCAAGTTTATTATGTCATGAAATATTGACTGTTTTTGCACTATGAGATAAATGCTAAATTGATGTGCTTGGGAGTATGTTTCCAAATAAAGTCCCCGTCCGTAAACGCTACTTGTTAACTCGGGCACGTCCCCGGGCCGTGGTATTGTGGATAGCCGCTATTRTGTTGACAGTCCCACCCAGAAAGGGGTGCACATTACCTATGTTTTCTTAGTCTAATCATGTGGAATTTGGACCACCGCTGAATTAGTACTACTAGGAATTATGGGACCTAAGTAAGTGTACGGGCTACTTATGGTCGTTCGTAAATTAATGCGGCACATTGATCAGGTAAGGCTCAGTAACGTCCCAAGAATAAACATCGTAGTAGATTTACATTTATTGAGTGCAAAAGTTTATGTATATGTTTGCTAGAAAATGATTTATGCATTGCAATATTTTGTGCTTGTGAAAACCCGTGAGGTCACCAACTCTTAGTAGTTGACGTTGTTTTATGTTCCATGCTTTTCAGGTAATAAGTAAGAATTGGAGTGTTTTGGGAGCATACTCGTGGCTAGACCGATTAAGTTCGCAACTGAAGTTTTTGTATAAGAAGTGCTTTATCACATTTTGGTTATTGGTGTTAAACTCGTTTAATTTTGCAAAATCTGAAAGGTGTTATTTATTAACTGTTGCTGTGACTCGCTTACCTGTTACATCTCGTGATTCCGCTTTAGGGGGGTGTGACACCGATGTCACATTCCCCCGGATTTCTGGAGCTAAACCCCAATCATAACGGTCAATTCGGTTCTCTTCGGGTGACACCAAATGTGGCACCAGTTTTGCCAACTCATGAAAGCGAGCAGTGTATCAGTCTACATCACTTCCCTTTATTTCGTGATTCCACAGTTCTACTTCTAACTTCTGGATCTCGCTCCTCGGACAGTACTCTTCCTTGAGTAATTTGTTGAATTCTTCCCATGTAAGTCTGTTGGTTGTTTCCCGACCTCGGGTTTGTATCTGGGTATTCCACCACGTAAATGCCCGTCCTTGCAGTAAACAGGCTGCAAACTCCACTTTGCTCCCTTCAGCACATTTACTGATATGAAGGACGAACTCCATTCCTTTAATCCAAGTAAGTAATCCCATGGCTCCTTCGGTCCCATGAAATTCTTTTGGGTTGCAAGCCCTAAAGCCTTTGTACGTGCAGTCTCTATTTGTTGCTGTACCTTGGTTGTTTGCTTGTCTAGCGCTCATGCCTACTGCTACTTGGCTAACTATATTAGGAAGGGCTGCCAGAATTTGCTCGGACACAAGTCTCGCAATTTCGGGATCTTCTCTTTTGGGAGGCATATTTCTAACGCACAAATTTTAAATCAAAGTTTGGTTATTTTTACTGTTTATCGCTGTATCTACTTTTATTGAATTATGCATGGTATAGTTCAATCATTAAAACATGCAACCATGGCAATATATAATAACTTGTAATAATAAAAGCATTCAAGCGTTAATCAACATCATTTATCCAAAATAAAAACCCATATCATCCATGAAGAAAATAAAGATGTACAACAAAAGAAAGATATTGTTCACAAGTCACGGCTACATGCCCCAAAAGAAGATTCTAGGTTTGATCTATCAAAAGCTTAATAAAATAGAGTCTTCTAGTGCATTAGACTCCAAACAAGTAGTCCCATCACTATCACCAAAGCTCCCGCTAACACAGCCAAGTAGGTATATAACCTCCTAATCGCTCCCCTATAGGTGTTAATCAACTCCAATGAACTATCCATCACATTGTCTTGCGTGCCTAGAGCCATAATCACCTCGTTGGTGAAGTGTCGATGATGATCCAACCTAAGCTCACACATCTTTAGGTCTTGGGCGATGCCAAAAACCCATAGGTTCTCTAAGGTGGTCATGCCCGAAGTGCGCTCCGACGTGTCCCTAGTAGTAGGTGGGGGCGTCACACTACGGGTGTGCGACTGGGATGACTCCCTCCCAACTCTCGAAGGGGCGGAGAAAGACACCCTTATGGGTAGAAGAATGCTCTTTTGGGTGGTAGCCTGAACTCTAACTCCATGTGCCGCTAATGGATGCGCGGGCGTAGGGCGGGGCGGCATGAGGGTAGGTGATCGTGTCGGGGACTCGGCGACATCGTCGTCACTATCGTAACTATGTTCGGAGGGGTCGTATTCTTCGGAGTTCGAATATTCATTATTTGACGACATAACTGCGATATTTAACAAAATTTAAATTATTGAACGAATCATAATAAATATCAAAAACATGCAATGTTTATGCAAACCCACACATGCAAATCGTCCTTTTCTTATTTGAGTAAGAAGTTCTTAACTTTAGACGAACACCTAACATAACCGGTCCGCGTCTCTCCTTATACATGCTTAATTAGACATAGGTGATCAACTCTGTCTGATTAGAGTATGCTAAAAAGGCACTCATTCTAGTTATATGTTGGTTTCAAAATTTTTGAGACACTTTTGAGAAATATTATTTTGTAAAAATTTTGGGTTATAGTGTATGGTTTTTTTAGAAAACTGGTATTCTCTATAACCTACGGCTCTGATACCAAATCTTTCACACCCCGCTAAAGTGGAAACACGAGGTATGGTAGGTAGAGTCTCATAACAATAGAGTATAAACAACACCACCATACATTAAAATTTCATTACATTACATTCTAGCGTTTACAATCCCAAAATGACAAGTTTGGGAATTATATAATAACAAATATTTCGAAGGTGATGATCAAAACGCAGCTTCTTTTAAATGCCACCTTGAGCCTTTCTTACACCTGAAAAGCACGTTAAAACTAGTGTAAACTACAAGAGTTGGTGAGTTCACATGTTTTCATTGTACAACAAATCTTTATGCAATATTTAGTTCGAGTAAGTCTTTTACTTACTCGCAACACTTTCACACGTGTAGCACTTTTAACGAGGCAGAATGTACACCAAGAAATTTTTAATTGTTGGGCCACTACTAATCCTGCGACAACTACGCCCTTTATACCGAACTACCTCAGCGGTGGTGTTTAAAACACATGTGTAGAACCCGTGTTTTAGTTAAATGCACCCCTACTCGTCACTAAAAGGGGGGATTGTCAATCCAAATAGCGCTATCCATTATGATTCACGAATCATATTAACGCTAACACATAAGGCTAGCGTTTCCAAAAAGAATCACTATATTCGGATGTATAGTTTGGGAGTTATGGTTGTTTAAACATGCATGTGAAAATCTGTCAAGTCTGGACAGATTGCACACTTATTTTGTAAAAATCGTTTGAACCCCTAAATCACCATGTTTTTGGGTGGGGTTAGATTCTTTTGAAATATAACACTTTAAGATATACTCCAGTGATAAAATTTCATGAGTTTTGATGTGTCTTCTAAGAGTTATAGATGAACAATGAGACACAAAATTTCTGACCGACCATTGTTGCACACCAAATTTGTTTTGGCTGTTGTGAGGTCATAATATCATATTTTCTCATGATTCCACTTGGGTTTGAAAACTAATACACAAAATATTATTGAGAAAAAATATTCATTCTTATTGGGTCAATACGCAACCATATATGGTCGTTCCAATCTCACGCAATGAATCTGTCCAGAAGGAAAGTCATCCTTTTGAGCAAAAATGGGGTTTTATGCATCACAATTTCAAAAATAATGATTTTATGGAAAAGATCATTATACTATTCAATATTAAAATAAAAATGTAAAATACAATATTCATGGTAACAAAAATGAAAGAGAACTCAGATTCCATAAGAGACACAAAAATGCAAGAAATGAAGGGTTTTTCTTGTTTTTCAAAAGTTCTAGATTGTTAGGTCACGGATTTCACCATATTAAGAACATTTTTCATGTCTTTGGTGTAAAATCTACCCATAGAACTTAGAATGAAGAACACCTCTTATTTGCATACTTAAAAGTATGAAAATGACAAAAAAAATGGCACTAAAAGTGCATAAATTGAAACCAAAATACTAACAAGTTCTTACCTTTGATGAAAAGAGGATGATTTCTTCAAGTTTTATTTCTTGAATTCCCTTTTCTTCTCAATGAAAAGCGGAATTTTTTTTGCTTGAAAAAAAGATGGAGGGAGAGTTAGGAGGTGAAGAGTTGAGAGATAAATGAGAAAATGAGACTTTCAAGTTTCAAAAAAATGTTTTTATAGGTAGAAAAGGGGGGGGGGGCCTGGCCATGGAATGGGCCTATGGGCCTCCCTTCTTTTTTTTAAATGAAAGCTTAGCCCAAAATTTATTAAATTGGGTACTTTTTTGAGAAATTGAGAAAAATGCCCAAATTCCTATTTTATGAGATAAATAAATTTCTTAAATGTAATTTTAAGTAAAAATATTTAAAATATGAAGACTCTATATTTTATGCAAGTTTTAAAAATTATTTGGAGTGCTTGGCATTTTATAAGACGATTCGGTTCATTACGGGTCAAAACAGTGTTTTCTACGCAACCTACCAGGATTTCTAGCTACTTAAGCTCTAATCGCTCTACTTGAGTGTTAATAATATTTCTAAAGAGCTATCTAGTTACTAACCTGGTATTTAAATTTCCGGATGTCACAATAATACAAGGAACCACGGGAAGAGAACAGAGGAGAGTGGCTTTCCTACGACCACGAGCTTGCACTTCTTGATCACCGCTGCATGGATCTCATTGTAGATGAGAAGGGCATAATCCAGTGGTAGGTTGAAGAAAAGTCCATACATTATTGTCATAATGTTAATGTTCCCTTGATCCATGCTCCCGAGCTTGCAGGTGAGGGCTTGATTCAGGATCAAGAAGTACATGTTCCACATAGGAGGTAAGAACTACCTCTTGAAGTCTGATGCATTGCGTAGGTCATGGTTGTAACCTAGCATCTTGATGAATCGGAGGATGTCAGAACTGGTGGGTGGCTCGGCGTAGTGTTCAATGTTGAGTTCTTGGCGAGTTGGGATGCATAACACTTTTGAAACTTTTGCGCGGGAGATCTTCACCGAGCAAACCATGTCATTTGGGGTATCAATGATCCACATGATGCAACGGTTCTTCGGGAATAACTCGCATGTTTGCCAGTATTGTAGTACGTACTTCAAAGGTACGCCATTGCCAGACAGGGTAAAAGCAGGTTGGAGGATGCAGTTTTTAAAGAATTCTATCATAATAGCGAACCAGTCTTCAAACAGGTTTGTTCGTTGGTCAATGGCATGATTGTTGGGTTTGATGGGTAGGAAAACCAGTCAATGCCTGTCTGCACCGGTCGATTGCACATGGCTGTCGTTGTTTTGGGATTCGTGTGAAGCTGATGAAGCCATTGTAGGAGAAATTGCATGTTTTTGTTTGCAGGTAGTCTATGTTCTTGGAAGGTTTCGAGAGCGTAAAGAGGTAAGTGGTGGGGAAGACGAGTATTTATAGGTGGGGAAGTGGAAAGGGTGGTTTTTGGGTATTTTAATTTAAATGATAATGATGATTGATAGGGACATTTGGCAAAAAGGGGATGGTTAGGGTGATCGTGGGCTGTAATATCTGCACCATGTCATTAATGCAGGTGGACACGTGTCAGATTGGGGTGGAAGGGTTGAGATATGAAGGGTTTTCTAGCGAACAGCCTTTTGAAGGATTCAGGCGCGTGTTGGTTGACGTTTGGGTGATTTGGGATAATTAAATAATTGTCCCAAATAATATCTCTTGAAGAATAATCCAAAAAAATATTTAATATTGAAAATTCCATATAATTGCAATATAAATACTAATTACGAAGTTTTGGTCTTCTAAAAACCCATGTTGTATAGTTTTTATTCACAAAAGCTGCAATTTTGTATAATATTGAAAAGGTTTTTCAATTAAAGATGGGCTTTTGGACAAAAATAATTTTGTCATGGAACCAGAGCTGCTCTGGTTGGTGATGACTTTTTGGGGAGGAACTAAAGGTTTCTGGTTAAGCGTGATGAGTTTATTCATCGATGTAATGTTGGGTTTTATGAGTAAGGGACTCGGATGGACAAACCAGAGGCTCTGGTTAAGCATGGAAAACACTTTTTGAAGGACGAGACGGGCTCTGGTTGAATGCTAGAGATGATTTTTCATTTATATAAGCATTTTTGTGATCTAGAGGCTCTGGATGGAAAAATGCATTTTTAATGCAATGAGTGCTTGGTGAACGCCGAACTCCCATCAAATGATGCATAGGGTTGTGTAAAAACTCCCCCTATAATCAATATGGAGGGTGAATTTGAATATCCAGAGTCCCTGGTCTATACAACCAGAGGCTCTGGTTGTGAATGATGATGCAAACATATATGTAATTTGGTTAAGTTCATGTAAATGGTTATGAAAAGAATGGGCCTTTGGAACCAGAGGACCCTAGTTCCAAAGACATCGAATCCAGAGGATCTGGTCTTTAGAACCAGAGGGTCTAGATGCGAAGGCGATGCAAACTATGTAAGATAATGATGCATGTGAAGTCCAATTTGGACCAGAGGGCTCTGGTCGCAAAGGACTTGGAAACCAAAAGCTCTGGTCTTTGGAACCAGACGTTCTGGTTCCATAAATGATGAAATATGACTAAGTTATTTGTATGAATGAATGAGGGAGACCAAGTTTGAGAACAAAGAGGCTCTAGTCTCAAAGTATTGGAATCCAGAGGCTCTGGTGTATATAACCAGAGGCTCTGGTTGTGAAGGGGGTACTTAATGAAAAATCACGAAGCATTTGCTTTGGACCAGAGGGGCTCTGGTTCCAAAGGCGATGAAAATATTTGGCCAAAATATAAACAAGTATTTCTAATTGACTTGCCAGCTCATCCCATAGTTCTTTTGCTGTGGTGTATGCATCTAGGGATTGGAAGATTTCATTGGCAATGGCCATGATAATTATCTTTTGGCCTTCTTGTCGGTTTCTACGCGCTCCATATCAACTTCATCCCAATTCTTCTCGTTCGTGGTCATGCAGTAAGCTGGTATTTCTTCTGTGGTGCTCGTTCCTGGGACTCTTGGAACAAGAGTCTGTGGTATGTAGGGACCCTCCATGACATATCGCAGAAGATTTCTGTCCATCCCTTCCAGAAAGTTTACCGTCCTTATCCTCCATTATGGATACTCTTCTCTTTGAAGAGTTGGAGGTTTGGTGAGGGAACCAACACCATAAGAAGAATTCCAGTTGGCCATTGAAGATTTGGAAGAAAAAATTATGCTTTTTATAGAAGATTATTATGAATTTTATTAATGAATGAAAAAGGGGAATTGAGAGTTTTTAATGATCGTTTTGATTGAAAAACAATCAACCTGGCTCTGATACCAATTATTGATCCTAGATCTCTCAATGATACTTATAATTAAGTTAAGAATAACCTAATTATATAGTTTGGATGAATAAAATGATGAACACTCAAGAACAAAAGATGAATATTCAAAGAACATACTTGAGTGTTAAGGGATTCATTTTTTTTTTTGTAAGGGTGTCCGGGCCAAAGTAATCCTCGGCAATTTTGGAGTCTAAACATGGCCTCACTTAAATGTCGCCAACACTCCCCTCCCAGGGCTCGAACTCGGGTTCATGACTATGCCATGCCCAAGCCTTACCACTAGGTTGGAAGGTCTTTGACAAGGGATTCACTTTTATTTCAATGATTGTGAAAAGCGTCAAAGATTACAACAGGCCTAATAACTTATTTATACTAGAGAGCTATTTTAAGATAACTATCTAATGAGACTATCTAGCTAATCTTCTAGTAAAGATAAAGATTATCTAAACATGGATAATAAACAAAACAAGATAAACTTTGTAGAATCCAGCTGTCGATTAGTCATCTCCAGCTGTCTTCCATGGGGTGTTACTCAACCTTATCCTGATATCTTCATGCATGCCTTTGGTTGAACTATATTAGAAACTCCAAGTGTTGGTGACCAGAGGGGCTATCAAGATGCTCTTTCCATCGCACCTCTGGTCGATTCATCGATCCTCTAGTTGTATTAAGGACTTAGCCATTTTGCCTTGAAGTCTTCCATCAGCCTTCTAGTCCTTCATCACTTTTTTTTCTTCATTACTTTTACACATAAGGATTATGGGGTCTAACACATCGGCCATCACCAAAATATACCTTTTGCCACCCAACGATTGAGTTTGCATTGGTCCATACAGATCTGTATGAATCATTTCAAGAGGAGATTTACAGGATGAAGCAGATTTAGCTTTATGAGACTTCTTGTAATCTTTCCCATTTCACATGCAAAACATAAGGAATTCTTCTCAAATTTCAATTTTGGTAGACCAATCACAAAATTATTCCTTACAAGCTTGTTGATATCCCTGAAGTTTTGATGGGATAACCTGTGATGCCATGTCCAACTATTTTCTTTTGTTTCTTTAGAGATTAAGAAGATAGGTCGAGAAGCAGTCAGATTGGAAAATTTACAGTATATAGATTACTGTATCGTTCAGCACGAATAACATCTATCCATTCAGAATCAACTATGGCACAACCATTAATGAATTTTTTTACATTTAATTCATTGTCACAAAAATGACTTATACTAAAAAAATTATGTTCCAATACTTCGACATAAAAGACCTTTTTGATCATAACTATGCCATTGGACAATGTGCCATATCCTTTTACAAAACCTTTCTTTTTATTCCCAAATGTGATTGTTCTGCCATGTGTCTGGAACATCTGGAGTTTATATACCATACATGACAGTCCTATAAAAACAATCACAGAGATTTAGGAACCCATTTCCAAATGGGTCCTGTTGGGTTAGAAATAATATTTGAAGATATTGATTTAATGCGCCATTCATATTTAGCCTTAGCAACCCACTTCCAAACAAATTTTGTATTGACAAAATATGGTTCCTCCTTTTGAGATTTTGAAATGTCCTTATTTGAAGCTCTTCTCTTTTTAGAAACTGAAGGACCGTTGAAATCTTTTGACTTTAGTGAATTGTCTGAGTTAGAGTTAGAATTATTTGATCTTAAAAACATCTTACACTTAGCATTGACAGCAAGAGAGTTTGAGCCACAATAATTGCAATGTATATCATTTTTAGCGACAGATAAAAGATCTGGATGAGAGAAATTTTTAACATTTTTTAAGACCTCAATCCAAATTACATCTTGATATCAAAGGATTACAATTGCAGCTATCTTTATTGACATCAAAATTCTTTACAGGAGAAGAAATATTTGAAACATTTTTAAATTTCTTCTGTGAAGATCTCTTCTAGCAATCTTTGCCAATCTTTGGCAAATCTGTCCCATAAAAATATTTTGAGTTAGTAGAAGGCTTGACAGATAAAGATTCAATTTTAATATTTTACTCAGTTTTGACATGTTTAGGAGAAGCCTTGGAAACATTTTTATTTTTGGCATTTGAAGACTCCTTTCTCAAAGATACTCTCAGAAAGATTCAAGTTTTCAATAACAGTGGTTTTTGAGCTAGAAGCAATCTGAACATCTTCTGAAGTTTTATCAACTGATCTTGAAGATGTTTTGACTTCCTCCTCAAGCTATGATTTTAATCATAAGCTGAGTTCGGTCATCAAAACAGGAACTTAATTCATTTTGAAGATCTGAAATCTTTTCTAAGTTAGACGCATGCAGTTTGTCTTTACAAAACAGACGCATGGTTAACTCTGAAATTTGTCTTCTAAAATCACTTGATTTAATACGAAATTCATTTTGAGAAATAAGATGTAATTCTTTTTTGTCTTTCAGTTCTTCTTCAAGATTAGAGATTTGTTTCTTTAAAACAAATATTTTCAAGAATCAAACTCAGGATTAGAACACACAGTCCATTCCTTCTTCCATACATTTCCTCTCTTGTTCTTGTTCTTCATGCTTTCTAATCACAATTCATATATAGTCTCTCATCCCAATACATAGTCACAACACTAGTCTCTATACAACACTAGTCTCTCTATAGTCTCTCCTCCCAATTCGAGAAGCATAGTTGGTATTAGAGCCATACCTCCCTTTGTCAATCTTTACCCATCTTGTTAGGATCAAGCGCTTACCACTACGCCAAAAGCAATTGCTTAGGTGAAGGCGCAACTTTCTTTCCCTTATAGCATAGCAGCCAGCGCCACGTTTCGATTTAGGAAGATGCTGGTCCATGACCCAACAATCCCCCCCCCAGCATCTGCTGGCACTAACAAGAGCTTCGCTAGAAGTCAATGGCCGCACAGCATGCCTTTCGCATAACTATGCACACCTTGGGCATATTATGCACACCATGGGATTCGAACCCGTGACCTGCTCTGATACCAATTGTTAGGCTCAAGCGCTTACCACTACGCCAAAAGCAATTGCTTTGGTGAAGGTGCAACTTTATTTCCCTTATAGCTTAGCAGCCAGCTCCATGTTTCGATTTAGGAAGATGCTGGTCCATGACCCAACAAATCTTCATCTTTCTATATGATTGGATTAGTATGCTCTGTGACTACCGTCTACGCACGGATCTCTCACATAAGAAAACCATCCTATAGAGAAGGAACTGAAGATATAAGCCAGAGATTCAACTGATCTGCACTTTCTTATTACCATCTTCCTTGTTAGTAGAGTTTGTAAGTCGACGTAGAAGAAAAGTCGCAGCCAGTCTCAACAACAGGACAGATAAAATAAGTAGTGCTAAATCAAGTCATGAATCCAGACCATAGCTTATCATGTTCTTCTTCTTCTAGTTTTAGACAGTCTTCTGCCTCTAAAATAGACCAATTATATGAAATTTCTTATGTCCCAGATGATTCTAGAATACCTATCACTAGTTTCCCTTAAGTTAATCCTTATAATGTATTTTCTAAGCCTAATACTTCTTTTTCAGAAAGAGTCAAAAATTTGTTAGGATCCACCTCTCACGAGCAAGTTAAGGAGTTTGTCCAAACTTCTAAATTTGACTCTCACCAACTCCTAGCTACCACATCCGAGCACTTAGTGACACTCTCCCTTCCAACAGACCTTCCTAGACACTGCATGGCCCAAGGATATACACATATCGATTTTGGAGCTATCAGATTGGCCCTTACCTTCCATGGTAGAAAAGGCCTCCCTGCATTTTCACGAATTTCCCTAGTAGACACAAGGTTTGTAGAATACCAACATGCTTGCATAGGAACAATCCAAACCACTGTAAATGCTGGAACCATCTTTGTCACTTTCTATCCAAACTTGAACATGACGCTCAATGATACTTCTTTACATACATCACTTAAGGCCCAAATCCAGATTGGTGGTACTCCCTAAGTAAACACCTTCCAAGCAACATTTCACTACCAGATGGCATACCGAGTACAAAACCATTGTCTAGACATCATGGTGCTAGATCAAGAACATGCTGGAGACGCGCTCTTCATAGATTCAACCCAAGTGCAACACCCACATGTACCTACGTCCCCAGATAGTTGTCCAAAGAGGAGTTACTCAAGCTACTCCCAGAAAAATGGATAACTAACTACGAGCAGATCCATCAAGCACCCATACAAACTACACGGCCACAGACTTCATCCGACATGAAAACGGACTTGTAGAAGTCAAATTATCTTCCCCCAGAAAAAAAAACCCAACATCTTTCCTACAGTCCACATGGTTGAGCCAGTTCAACCTTCACAGCCTGTAAAACACTACTGTTACGATGTCAGCAATTGTCAAGAATGCCTAGATGAGGCATACCGAGTTGAGTATGATGAAGACACTCCAAAAAAGAAGGGTTCTCAACACAAGCTAAAAAGGAGATATGAAGCAGGAGATCCTACAATAGGACTTCTTGGTGAACCATCAGGAAAATCCCTTGTCACACGCCGCTAAAGCGGAAACGCGAGATGCAACAGACAAGCGTGTCACAGCGATAATTAATAGATAACAACTTTAAGTTTTACATAATAAAGCGAGTTAAATTTTACGACCAAAAACTTATAAAACTCTTCATTTGCAAAACTTTCGATTCAAACTAAATCAGCTTTGCCACGAGTATGCTCCCAAGTGAAACAAATCTTACTTACCACCTGAAAAGCATGGAACATAAAACGAGTCATGTTATAACCGGGTCTGAGATAACCTGGGTTGAGGTAAATTATACATGTTTATTATGTGGATTATGTGAAATGTGCATATTTAAGTAAAAATGCATGAAGCATTTATGTGMAATRTGAAYATGATATCATGCATATTGTGAAATAATAGCATGATATATATATAATTCATACGTGTGTGCATGTATTGTGAAGCATGCATGAGGTGGTGTTTATTAAGTTTAAATATTCAGGTGAAATCATTGTATCTTTATGGTTAAGATATCATGATTTTTATATGTAAATTCCACCGCCCAAAGTATTTTGATTGGAGGAAGCTTTCACTGCCCTTAAGTTTTATAACTAAAATAATCTTCACCGCTTTGGTGAGAGTATTTAAAGAAGTAAAAAGATAAGATTTTATCTTATCATCTTGAAATTTAAGTCTGTTCAAAAGAGAAAGAAAGCTGGTGGCGGTGAAAGGTGTTCTTGAAGAAGTTGTGCTAAGAATAAGCTTTTGCCGTGTGTTTTATCTTCAAGAAATCTATTTGATAAGGTGAGTTTTAAAATACTGTTGAATCTAAACTGTGAGTGAGTCCTTACTTGCTATTATGTGAATATTATAGCTCTTGCTATTATGTCTTTTAAGACTACAATAGATTTGAGTCCTTACTTCTCTGTGATTTGAGAATACAATTATATTGTTCTTATTAGAAATAATGGTATTGATGTTATTGAGAAAGGGAAAACTTGGCTTATGGCCATTGGTATTGGTTAAAAGTGTTTTTAAACAGAATGGTTATTTTCGTGAGGAATCAGAGGGGCTCTGGTTGTTCCTTGTAAGGAACCAGAGKTGCTCTGGTTGGTCGTCATTGTTGGACCAGAGGATTCTAGTTGTTAATTTAAAAGATGAGCAAGTTTTTACTAAAGGTTTTATTTGGATTTAAGGTTTTGTATCTTTTGATAAAAACTTCTATGTCAAAATCATGCTTTTAAATGTTTAAGAAAAGAATTTTATACTTAGAATCTTTTTATGAAAAACAAACAAGAGGAGCTCTGGTTAACTTTCACGTTGAGCCAGAGTAGCTCTGTTTGGTTATGTCTTTTGAACCAGAGGCTCTGGTAGTACAACTAGAGGCTCTAGTCGAGCATGAACTTTTTATAAATTGCCCATTTTAATGAAAAAGGCTATCTTATTGGTTGAAAGTTATCTAAAGATCAAGTATATAAGTCATAAATATTGGTTAGTACAACCAGAGGCTCTGTCATGGAGACCAGAAGCTCTGGAAGAGAGACCAGAGGGGTTCTGGTCCCGATTTGTTTAAATATATTCTATGGTTTGAAGACCAGAGGCTCTGGTCGTGGAAACCAGAAGCTCTGGAAGAGAGACCAGAGGGGCTCTGGTCCTGTGTCGAAATATTTTCTAAGTGTTACCAAAGGCCCGATGGACCAAAGTTGTATGTTTTCAGTTTTGCTTCATAAGATGTTTGGTTTAAAATAAATGTTTTGGTGATCTTTACCCTGCATTACTTAAAAGGGAATCTCACTAGACATTCATGTCTAACCCTCATTTTTGTGTTTCCAAAATTTATGTGTGTAGGTATGATAAGGGAAAGAGTATTGTGTGAATTACTTGCCTATGTGCTTAGCTATTTTTGGGAAGCATAGATGATAGGATGCAAGAGCTTGTATTTTTTAAATTTTTGAGCTGTGTATTTTATATTATAAACTCTTGTATCAAGGACCTATGTGGGGAAAACATGTATTATATATGAAATATATGTTATATGCAATGTGTGGATTTGGGGTGTTATAAAGTTGGTATCAGAGCCTGAGTTTAAGGGATTTAGGTGATCAAATCGCATGATGATACCTAGACTTAAACTATTTCATTGCATATTAGGGTCACAAACATAGTTACCACCTTTGGAATAAATGTAATAAGTTAAGAGGTCAGTGTGTAAGGTATTTTCGRATTACATCTGGCCAATGTAATTTTGAATCTACAGGTACATAACTGAACTTGGACACTTTATTATATTTGGGAATGTGAGAAATATGTGTTTAACTTTGTTATCTACAGATGGCTAGTAGATCGAGAAGGTCAGAAAGGATCACCCGCCCCAATGAAGAAGAATCCCCTGTTGCTCCTATTGGCACCTCTGAGGACAGAGGCAGAGGCAAAGTTAGAGGCAGAGGTAGAGGGCAGATCAGAGGCAGAATAAGTCAGCCAGAAATCAATATGAATCAAGCAAAATAGAACTCTGAAAATATGAATCAAGAACAGATGTCTCATCCAAAATATATAACAAGAGACATATTAGCTGAAGAAATGGGAAAACTAAGGGAAACCTTGACTTCTATCTTAAGGAATCCTGCCAGAATGGAGACAGGCAGAATTGAAGTTACTCCATCAATTCCAACTATCAATAACAAGGAAGGCGATATAAAAATGTTTTTAACGTGTAAACCACCAACCTTCTCAGGAGAAATAGATCCAATCAAGGCTATGTGTTGGATCAAGGAGATGGAGTCTGTATTCAATACCATCCGATGTGCTGAAACAGACAAAGTTAGATTTGCAGTCTCAATGTTAAAATCGAATGCGCTATTTTGGTGGGAAGTAGAATCTTTAGCCAAAACAGACATTTTGCAGACTATGACATGGCTAGAATTTGTCAACAAATTCAAGGATCAGTTTTGCCCAAAAGCTGCTGTTAGGCAAATGGAAGAAGATTTTCTGAAATTGGAACAAGGAGACATGACAGTAAGGGAATATACAGAGAAATTCATTGAACATTCAAGGTTTGCAGAACATTATATTTCCTCATAATCTAGAAAAGTGGAAAGGTATATTTGGGGATTGAAACCTTCAATCCGAGAATTTGTTATAGCCATGAATCCGGCTACATTTTCACCGACTGTGGACGTAGCAGAAGTAACAGAGAGAAACAAGAATAGACAGGAGGAAGGGAAAATGATAGAAAAGAGAAAATGGGAAGGTCCATCAACTGGATGCAAAGGACCTAAAGCTTTAAAGTTTRGGAATAAGTCCACACGAAGATTCAATGAAAGAACTTGTCCCCGATGTCATCAAATTCATCAGGGAGAATGCAGGATTGAGCTAAGGAAATGTTATAAATGTGGTGAAACAGGTCATTTATCGAATGGTTGCCCAACAATTAAAAGGTGTTTTAATTGCAATTCTCCAGATCACCTTAGACCAAACTGTCCACAAATGAAAGCTCCACAGTTAACCATGGGAAGCAATACATCAACGGGTCGAGGAAGACCAAGTCTGGGCAGAGGAGCAAYGGGTGGGGCGCGRGGTCGATCTTTTCAAWTGACCAAACAGGAAGCAKAAACTACACCTRATGTAGTAACAGGTACATATCTTGTGAACTCCTTACATGCTAAAGTGTTATTTGATTCGGGTGCAAACTTCTCATTTGTATCCCCATCATTTGCTTTATGTGCTCGTATGAATTCTGTGCCACTTGACGATAAATTAGTAGTTGATACTGCTAACGGTCAAGTATCTGTTAATCACGTATTTGGAAACTGCACTATCTTGATTGAGGGTTGTGAGCTACCCATYCGGTTRTTTCCCATGMCTATGAAGGAATTTGATGTGGTAGTRGGAATGGATTGGTTGGCAGAAAATAAGGCTAGCATCGTTTGCAATGAAAAGATGATTAGAATTGTGCTACCTGACAAAAGAACAGTCGTAATTCATGGTGATCACCAGGATCGTCATACCAGTTTACTATATGTGATGAAAGCTAGAAAAAGTATCCAAAAGAAATGCCAAGGATTTTTAGCTTACATAATTGATGCTAAAAAGGAAAAGAGTAAGCAAGAGTTAATTCCGGTTGTCAGTGAATATCCTGAAGTCTTTCAAAAAAACTTGTCAGGACTGCCTCCAGATTGAATTATAGAATTTGAGATTAATTTGATACCTGGAGCAGCACCTGTAGCAAAAGCACCATACAGATTAGCTCCATCAGAATTAAAAGAATTGGTTACACAATTAAAGGATTTGTCAGACAAAGGATTTATTAGACCAAGTACTTCACCATGGGGAGCTCCAATTCTGTTTGTAAAAAAGAAAGATGGTACTATGCGTATGTGCTTTGATTACCGAGAATTGAACAAATTGACCA
This sequence comes from Cynara cardunculus var. scolymus, assembly GCF_001531365.2. NCBI lineage: Eukaryota > Viridiplantae > Streptophyta > Magnoliopsida > Asterales > Asteraceae > Cynara > Cynara cardunculus. The sequence goes on along the minus strand of NC_037544.1, from coordinate 21,191,214 downwards.
TAAAGAATAAATATCCATTGCCCAGGATTGATGATTTGTTTGATCAACTAGTAGGAGCCTGCTACTTCTCAAAGATTGATTTGCGATCAGGATACCACCAGTTGAAAGTCAAAGAAAGCGATATAGCAAAAACAGAGTTTCGAACCAGGTACGGACACCATGAATTTCTGGTTATGCCATTTGGTTTGACTAACGCACCTGTAGCTTTTATGGATCTGATGAATCGAATATGTAAAGAATGCCTCGATAAATTTGTCATTGTATTTATCGACGATATTCTTATATATTCCAAAACCCAAGAAGAACATGCAAAACATCTTCGGTTGATCCTCGAGCTTTTAAAAAGAGAAAAGTTGTATGCTAAATTATCAAAGTGTGAATTTTGGCTAAGAGAAGTCCAGTTTTTGGGGCATGTTATATCTAGGGGTGGAGTAAAGGTAGATCCAGCAAAAATAGAAGCCGTTGCAAAGTGGGAGGCACCGAAAACACCATCTGAAATTCGAAGTTTCTTGGGATTGGCAGGCTATTACCGCAAGTTTATTCAAGATTTCTCTAAAATAGCCATGCCTTTGACAAAGTTAACAAGAAAGAATGTTAAATTTCAGTGGGAAGAAGAACAGCAGAAAGCCTTTCAGTTATTAAAAGATCATCTTTGCAGCGCTCCGATACTATCTTTACCCGATGGAACTGAAGATTTCATAGTATATAGTGATGCATAAAAGTTGGGTTTGGGTTGTGTCTTGATGCAAAGAGGGAAAGTTATATCATATGCATCTCGACAATTGAAAGATCATGAAAAACACTATCCAACTCACGACATGGAATTGGCGTCTGTGGTTTTTGCTTTAAAGATTTGGACACATTACCTATTGGGAGTGAAGTGTAAAATTTATACAGATCACAAAAGCCTACAACACTTGTTCAACCAGAAAGATCTGAATACGAGTCAGCGACGGTGGATTGAATTAGTCAATGACTACGACTGTGAAATTTTGTATCACCCAGGAAAGGCTAATGTTGTAGCCGATGCTCTGAGCCGTAAAGAAAGAAGTGGAACTATCAAGGCAGTAGCAATGAAAATAAGCTTAAACCCA
>NC_037544.1:21183444-21190020 GCF_001531365.2 Cynara cardunculus var. scolymus | reverse complement strand
CCTTTATACGTATTATTATACAAATTGCTGGATTTGATGTTTGATTTTCGTAAGTATAGATGGTAAAACTGTTTTAACAAGTTAAGAGTGGTAATATTATAAACTTGAGTACTTAAACCATTTTGGAAATAAGATTATGTTTCGTGGTTTTTGTTGGGTTCAAGTATGTGCGTTAAAGATTGTATTCAAGTTCTCTTTTATTATGCTTTGTAATAGTTAGGTTTAATGCTTTCCTTAGTATAAATAGTTATTAGACTTGTAATTGTCATTAACTTCTGCAATTAATCTGATTAGTGCTGTAATATTCTCTCTCAAGAAATCAAAGAAGATTGTTGGTGAAAATTMTCTCTAYTCATATTCTTGATCTTTATCTTGAAGATTAAKTTYTGAATTTGTATGATTTTGGGCATTTCAATTGGTATMAGAGCAAACTGCAACAAWTTGTTTWGAGGATTAAATAGAATTATCAAGGATTTTGCACGAATTTTAGAGGATTCATCGATCTGTTCTTGTTGTTCTTCAAACTGTTCATCGTGTTCTTCATCCAGAATCGCAATTTTTGCTTGAATAGCTTAGTTTTTTATTGTTAATTGAAATAATTCATACTACTGAATTCACATTTACATACTGCACAACTTTTATTCACATCATTTTCGATTATAATCAAGATTTAAACCATTTTTGATCTATTTTTGAGTTTTCAGAATTTGTTCGTGTTCTTCAAAAACTCATATTTTTTCAAGTTTTGATCCATTTTTGGTGAAAAAGTGTAAACAATTGTGTTTTTGCTTGAATCAAGTCCGTATAACTCTTGATCGGATTAATTGTAAATCGCTTAAAGCCTGTTCGATTTAAGTCTTGTAAATTTTTGGTGAATTGATTTTGTGCGATTTAGGTTAAACCGGGTAAAGTTTGCACGATTTAGAGGCAAATCGCTTGATACTTGATCGATTTAGTGACCAATTTAGTGATCGATTTAGCTTAATCTGTTTGGTAAATCATTGAATTGTTGTACAATTTTTTAATAATCCGGTTACTTCTATTTGGTGTGCAGTTTATTTGTAATCCGGATTTAACCTGAGCGATATTGTTGTGCGATTTAAGTGTAGTATTGTGCGACTTAATTTGTGTGATTTAATTGATTTGTTGTATGCGTTCTTTTAGTTTTTGAACTGTTTGTTGATCGTATTTTGACCTTGACTTCTTGAACGGTTTTTTGAACGATCTTTGACTTTCCTTGGTGAGCGATTTTGTTGTTGTATTGATCGATTTAATGTTGTTTGAATAATTGAGCGATTTGAATTTTGAGCGGATTTGTGTGTACTTTGACTAGTTGACTTTAACTTGTTGACTTGTTGACTTTATACGTCTGTATTTCATTTTCGCAAATTGACTAAGTGTTTGAAACATCCGATTTAAGATTTCTTATTCATCCGGATTTGTTAATTCTTTGTGTGATTTAAAGCTCTTTGTTGTCCAGATATCTAATTCGGATAACTTGTGCTTGTTAGAAATTCAAGACTATCTGTTTTGTTCGGACTTCTAATCCGGATAAGCTTGACCGGATTTCTAATTCGGATAAGTTTGTGTGCTTATAATTTCTAAGCCTTGAATGTGTGCAAATCCTTGTTTGAGATTTAATTGAAATAATTTTTGAATCCTAATCCTTTAATACAAATTTTGAACTGCAGTTGATCCTATATCATACATTACTAAGAAAATGAGTTCAATAGAAGCAATGGCTATTGGTACTGACATCAAGCCACCTGTGCTGTTTAGAGGGGATTATAACCAATGGAGGGATAGATTCCTCAACTTCATTGAGAGAATAAAAGAAGGTGATCTGATTATGGAATCATTGATGGAAGGTCCTGTTGTGTTCTACAGAGAGACACCTGCTGTTCCAGAAGAAGGCAGACCTGCGCAACAAGTCGTTAAAGAAAAATTCAGATACACTGCGGAAGAGAAGGAGAGAGCCCATGCTGATGTGCTATGCAAATCTTACATGATGCAAGCACTAACAAATGATATCTACACCAGTATTGACAGCCATAAATCATCTGGTCACAGCATGTGGGTTCAAATTGAAAAGATGATAATGGGTTCCAAAGTGGGAACTCAGTTGAAGATTACTAATTGTATATCTGCATATGAAGAATTCAAAGCTAAAGATGGAGAAAGCCTTGACGATGTCTATGACAGGCTTACCAAACTGTTGAATGAGTTGACTAAGAACGGAATATCTAAAATTGTCATAGAAATAAATGTTAAATTCCTCAGCAATCTTCAACCAGAGTGGAAACCTTATGATAATCATATCAGATTCAATAAATCATTATCTGATATTGACATACATGAAGTTTATGAAACTCTAAAGCAGAACGAGGAAGAAGTTTTGGAGGTCCGAGATTCCAAGAAGAAGAAAGAGAAGAAAATTGCTGATCCTTTAGCTTTCGTGTCTGAGAAGAAGGGAAAAAGAAGATCTGGGAAGCAAGTGAAAGAGATAAGCCAGTCAAGCGAATCAGCAAGTGAAGGAAGTGACAACACTGATTCTGACTCTAAAATGACCGAAATCAAACATGCCACGACGATGCTAACTAAATCATTTCAAAAGAAGTTTCAGAAACGACAGCAGTCGAACAATCAAAGATTCTCGTCCGGCTCAAAATAGGAATTTAAAGATAAATTCGGTGAGAAAAAGAAATATGAAGAAAAGAGATTTCAGAAGAAGTATGAGAAGAACTCGGAAGAAAAGAAGAAATTTGTCAAAGGCATAGCTGACGAGCATACAAAGTGCTATAACTGTGGCAAGCTAGGCCATTTTGTTGTAAACTGCCAAAAACCAGTAACGAGAAATACCGCCTATTACAAAAACAAATTTCTTCTATCAAAACAACGAGATGCGGGGAAAGCACTCATGGTAGAAGATGATCATTGGTTGAATTTAACCGATGAGGAGGAAGAATCTGAAGCTGTTGCACATATATGCTTCATGGCTAGAACTGAAAATTGTTCTGCAGATGAAGGAGAAGAACCGAGTGCTGAAATGGAAGAAGAGGTATTGGAGAAATCATGCATAAAACATATGCAAAAGATGATGCTTAAACTCCAATCTTTCCAGCAACAATTAAAAACAGAAAAAATGCGTTCAAATAATTTTGAAAAAAATTAAAAACGCAAATAGAAAAACACATCAAATTATTTGATGAAAATGCTGGAAACTTGGACTGGGCTAAATCTTTGTTATCTGAATCTAAAACATTCAATGAAAAATCCAATATCTTAAAAGCCGAATTATCTGATTCCAAGGAACGATATAAATCGTTAGAATTAGTTAATGAATAACTAATGGTTAAAATATGTAAGCTTGATTTACAAATAATTCAATTAAATGAAAAACTGAAGTCTAAAGAAGAAACTTTATATAAGAGAGGGCAGACTGATCAAACAATTTTTCTGAAACAAGATTTTTTAACCTTCGGGAAGGGTTGGGGTATGAAAATTCAATTTTTTTAGAAAAAGCTTTATATTATACCCCGACTCTATAAAAACTTAAATGATAGCTACAAATATCTCTGTACTTTCAACAGATTATTTTCACAGCTATTCTAAAGCAGAGCTTGAATCAAAACCTGCTGAACCAAAGTTTTATACTCCAACATTAATTTTAGAAAAACAAGTGGTTCAGCTGGAAAAGATTTTAAATCAAAAATGGCTTTCATTTAATCAACAAAAACAAGAATTTTTAAATAAAATTGAAGATTTACAAAATTCTAAAGTAAAAACGGAACATGTTGAGTCTGAGTATTTTTCGTGTAATAAATCTTTATGTGAAGCTTCTGATTCAGAAGAAATAAATATTTTAAATGAAGAAATAAAATTTTCCGATATCTTGAATTCAGAAGTCTGTTTGGATGATGAGATTGATCAGTTTGACTTTTCAAAGAAATTACCCAGTCATGAAGATTTTCTTGTTAAAAATGATATAACTGAGGATTCAGATTTAGAATCAGATTTAGAAAAGAATTTTAATGAAAAACCTGTTTCCGAGGATTTGTATTATAAAAAGAATAAAACTAAAAAGAATTCGAGGAAACAGAAGAAGCTTACTAAGAAAATTAAACAAAAAGTTCATCATTCATTTAAATCTGAAGATTTTATTTATCCTGTTTCAGATAACGCGTTGAAGTTTAAGAAGGTTTGGAGAGTAAAAGAAAAAGAAAAATCTTCAACTCAACAGAAGAAGAATAATTTTACTAAGTCTATATTAAATGATTATACATTGAATAATTTTGTAAAAAGATATTCAGTTGATGAATTGTTTGATATTTGAAATGGTAAAAATAATTGTTCTCCGTATGGATTGAACGAATTACTTAAGTTTTTTACTTCTTTTAAGCCTTATCATTTCATGCATTCTACTTTAACTGCTTTATCTAAGAAATTTCATATTAAAGAACGTTGGTTTGGTACTTACAGTATACCACCAACAAGAATTAAGCTTACAGGATCCAAACTAAAATAGGTACCAAAATCCAATTGATTTACTTTTGCAGGTTCACCGGCATGTGTGGTTCTTAGACTCCGGATGTTCTAAGCACATGACTGGTAGAAAAGAATTATTATCTAACTATGTTGAATCTTTTGGAGGTACTGTAAGGTTCAGAAACGATCAATACACGCCTATCCTTGGATACGGTGACGTAATTTCTGGGAATTTAATGATTAAGAAAGTGTCGTATGTCGAAGGACTTGGACATAATCTATTTAGCATAGGTCAATTTTGTGATAAGAATTTAGAAGCCTGTTTTAAAGCTAAACAGTGCAGCATTCGAACTACTGATGGTAAGGAGCTTCTTGATGGAATCAGAAAATCAAATCTCTACACAATTGACCTATCCAACACACAAGCAGATATTGCGTCTGCTTGATATCCAAGGCATCCTTGAAGCAGAATCTGCTATGGCATCGACGTCTTTCACATTTAAACTTCAAATATCTGAACAAGTTGGTTTGCGAAAACTTGGTTAAAGGCATCCCAGGCCTAAAGTTTCATAAAGACCATGTATACGGTGCATGTGAAATGAGCAAACTAAAGAAAGCTTCTCATAAGCTGAAGAGAGAGTTCAACATCGAAAGTCCTCTACACTTACTCCATATGGATCTCTGTGGTTGTAATATTCGGGTTATTTTATTAGATTTAATAATTTAAATTTTATGTTTATATGAATATTTTATGTAGATGTGTGTGGGTGTGGGTGATGTAGTTATCTTAGCCGACCTTTGAGGGGCGGACTATGTTTATCTGAATATTTTATGTAGAAGTGTGTGGGTNGGTCATACACTTACTATAAATAGCAAGTGTATGTGAAAGAAAAAGAAGCTTAACACACCTTTGAAACACTTTCTATATCAGGAAAGACTCCTTGGTGAATCATACGGATTCGCAGAAAAAAGAAGAAGAGAATTCAAAGCTAGGATATCTRATTTCTAAGGTGAGTGTATTAAAGCTTTGAGTATAAATTGTTTACATACAATTTAGTAGTATTTGGAATTGGTCATTATGAATATAATATGTATGTGGATTATCTGTATATGGACAATAAACCGTTGAAGTGTTGTCCGGACTTAATCCTAAATCGGACAAGAGGTGACCGGTTCTCTGGCTGGTCATGTCTTTTGAAACCAGAAGCTCTGGAAGAGAGACCAGAGGGGCTCTGGTCGAGTATGTTGAAATATATCCTAAGTCTGGTTAGTTAAACCAGAGGCTCTGGTCGTGATACCAGAAGCTCTGGAAGAGAGACCAGAGGGGCTCTGGTCGAGTATTTTGAAATATATCCTAAGTCTGGTTAGTTAAACCAGAGGCTCTGGTCGTGAAACCAGATGCTCTGGAAGAGAGACTAGAGGGGCCCTGGTAGAGAAAATAGAGGGGCTCTGGTCGAGTATGTTGAAATATATCCTAAGTCTGGTTAGTTAAACCAGAGGCTCTGGTCGTGAAACCAGAAGCTCTGGAAGAGAGACCAGAGGGGCTCTGGTAGAGAGACCAGAGGGGCTCTGGTCGAGTATGTTGAAATATATCCTAAGTCTTGTTAGTTAAACCAGAGGCTCTGGTCGTGAAACCAGAAGCTCTGGAGGAGAGACCAGAGGGGCTCTGGTCCTGAATGTCGAAATATATTCTAAGTGTTTGTCCGGACTTCATATCCAGACAAAGTTGACCGGATTTCAAATTCGGTTATTGTGTTGAAATAATTTTGAAGTGTTTTTGGGATGTAATGGAGGTGTAACCGCTAGAGAGATGTAATGGCAGTGTAACCGGGAGAGAGATGAAATGACGGTGTAACCGCGAGAGAGATGTAATTGTGGTGTAACCACGAGAGAGATGTAATGGCGGTGTAACCGCAAGAGAGATGAAATGGCGGTGTAACCGCGAGAGAGATGAAATGGCGGTGTAACCGCGAGAGAGATGTAATGGCGGTGTAATTGCGAGAGACATAAATATGTTTATGTATCAGAACAGGTTTGATTCTGAACTGATTGTTTAGAATGTATGTTGTTTGTTTGAGATTTATACACTCA
>NC_037544.1:21177915-21183344 GCF_001531365.2 Cynara cardunculus var. scolymus | reverse complement strand
GTTCAACCAAGAGAACTAACAAGTGAAAGGAATAACCTCACAAAATATATTGGTTTTATCAAAAGATGCTTAAAAATACTTGAGAAGCCTCTTGTTTATAGGGAAATATTATACCCTATTAAATACAAAATTTAAGGAACTTAAATACACTATTTAAGGCCTAAACTCTTAGGATTTCCTATAATAATGACTAACATAAGTTTTTTATTGACTTTTTTCATTATATTAAAAGGGAAAAATGAAATTGATATCTTAGGCCTTCAAGGATAGTCCAAATATGTAGGAATCAGCCCAACAACATAAGATAATTCTTCCAATTGGGCTTGACGTCTTGGATTTCTTCCAAATGGGCTGAAATGATGAGATTGGCTAAAGCTTCTTGCATCTTCTTTCTTCTTAAGCGTGTCATAGGCCCATGCATTGCTGTAAGTGGATCATCTTTATACATTTTGCCATCCAGCTTTATATTTCCTTCATGCTTATCTCCCTTCTTTTTGGTAGGGTCTCCATCATTATACCAATCAAGAAGAATCAAATTCTGAAAATATGAATCAAGAACAGGTACCACAACCAGAATATGTGATAAGAGATATGCTGGCAGAGGAAATGGGAAAGTTAAGGGAAACCTTAACATCGATCATGAGGATACCCGCGAGGGTGGAAACAGAGCGGGTGGAGATTAACCCTCCTATACTAACTACAAACACCAGAGGAGGAGACATCAAAATGTTCCTTGCGTGCAAACCGCCAAACTTTGCTGGTGAGCGAGATCCAACCAAAGCTATGCGTTGGATAAAGGAAATTGATTCAGTATTCAACACTATTCATTGTCCAGAAGCTGATAAGGTCAGATTTGCTGTATCAGTACTAAAATCCAATGCTTTATTCTGGTGGGAAGTAGAGTCCCTGGCAAGAACAGATGTTTTTCAAACCTTATCTTCGGCAGAATTTGTGAATAGATTCAAAGAGCAGTTCTGTCCCAAAACAACAGTCAGACAGATGGAAGAGGACTTTTTAAAGTTGGAACAGAACTCTGGGTCAGTCAGAGAATATACAGAGAAATTTATAGAGTATTCTAGATTCGCTGAACATTACATCTCAACGGAGGCTAGAAAAGTGGAGCGATATATCTATGGTCTAAAGCTCTCAATCAGAGAATTTGTTATCACAATGAATCCTGCCACTTTTCCATTGGTAGTAGATGCAGCAGAGATCACAGAAAGAAACAAGAATAGAAGCGAAGAAGGAAAGCAAGTCGAGAAAAGGAAATGGGAGGGGTCCTCGRMAWGTYATCRGGGATCAAAAACTGTCAAATATAATAATAGATCAATGCAAAGACCAATGGAGAGGGCCTGTCCCCGATGTCGACAGTATCACAATGGAGAATGCAGAGCAGAGCCAATAAAATGTTTTAATTGTGGTGAAATTGGGCATACTTCAAGTTCTTGTCGGCTAAACAGAAAATATTTTCATTGCAATTCACCAGACCATTTCAAAAACAATTGCCCACAGTTGAAATCTCCACAACTTACCATAGGGAGCAATACATCGATTGGCCGTGGAAGACCGAGTATGAGCGGAGGAGGCTCAGGTGGGGCGCGGGGTCGATCTTTTCAAATGACCAAACAAGAAGCAGAAACTACACCTGATGTAGTAACATGTACTTTTCCCATGAACTCATTACATGCTAAAGTGTTATTTGACTCGGGTGCAAACTTCTCATTTCTATCCCCATCATTTGCCTTATATGCTCGTATGAATTCTGTGCCCCTTGACGAAAAATTAGTAGTTGATACTGCTAACGGTTAAGTATCTGTGAATTATGTGTTTAAAAACTGCACTATCATGATTGAGGGTTGCAAGCTACCCATCAGACTGTTTCCCATGCCTATAAAAGATTTCGATGTAGTAGTGGGAATGGATTGGTTGGCCGAGAATTAGTCTAGCATTGTTTGTAATAAGAAGATGATTAGAATAATATTGCCAGACATGGGGACAATGGTTATTTATGGTGATCATCATAATCATCACCCCAGTCTGTTATCAGTTATGAAAGCCAGAAAATGTATCCAAAAGAAATGCCAAGGATTTTTAGCCTACGTAATCGATGCCAAGAAAGAAAAGAGTAAGTAAGAATTAATTCCGGTTGTCAGTGATTATCCTGAAATCTTTCCAGAAGACTTGTCAGGATTACCTCCAGATAGAGTTATAGAATTTGGGAATTGATTTAATACCTGGGGCAGCACCTGTAGCGAAAGCACCATACAGATTAGCTCAATCAGAATTAAAAGAACTGGTTACACAATTGAAGGATTTGTCGGACAAGGGATTTATCAGGCCGAGTACTTCACCATGGGGAGCTCCAGTTTTGTTTGTGAAAAAGAAAGATGGTACTATGTGTATGTGTATTGATTATCGGGAGCTGAACAAACTGACCATAAAGAACAAATATCCATTACCCAAGATTGATGATTTGTTTGATCAATTGGTGGGAGCCATTTATTTCTCCAAAATTGACTTACGATCAGGTTACCATCAGTTGAAAGTTAAAGAAGATGATATTGCAAAAACGAAATTCCGAACCACGTACGGGCACCATGAATTCCTAGTTATGCCATTCGGTTTGACTAACGCACCTTCAGCTTTCATGGATTTAATGAATCGAGTATGTAGAGAATACCTCGATAAATTTGTCATTGTATTTATCGATGCTATTCTCATATACTCTAAAACCAAAGAAAAGCATGCAAAGCACCTTCGATTAATCCTTGAACTTTTGAAAAGAGAGAAGTTTTATGCTAAACTATCAAAGTGTGAATTTTGGTTAAGAGAAGTCCAATTTCTGGGGCATGTCATATCCGAGGCTGGAGTAAAAGTAGATCCAGCAAAGATTAAAGCCGTTGCAAAATGGGAGGCACGAAAAACACCATCTGAAGTTCGAAGTTTCTTGGGATTGGCACGCTATTACCGCAAGTTTATCCAAAATTTCTCTAAAATAGCCTTGCCTTTGACAAATTTAACTTGAAAGAATATCAAATTTTAGTTGGAAGAAGAACAGCAGAAAGCCTTTCAACTATTAAAAGACCATCTTTGCAATGCTCCGATACTATCCTTACCCGATGGAACTGAAGATTTCGTGGTATACAGTGATGCCTCAAAGTTAGGTTTAGGTTGTGTCTTGATGCAAAGAGGAAAAGTAATATCACATGCATCTTGGCAACTTAAAGATCATGAAAAACAGTACCCGAATCATGATATGGAATTGGCAGCCGTGGTCTTCGCATTGAAAATATGGAGACATTATCTCTTGTGAACAAAGTGCCAAATCTTTACTGATCATAAGAGTCTGCAACACTTGTTCAACCATAAAATATTAAATATGAGACAACGTCGATGGATCGAACTTGTTAATGATTATGACTGTGAAATACTCTACCATCCGGGAAAAGCCAATGTGGTAGCTGATGCCTTGAGCCGAAAAGAAAGAAGTGGAACTATCAAATCGATAGCAATGAGAATTAATCTAACTACTAATATTTACCAAGAAATTTTGAACCATCAGAAAGAGGCCATTAAGGAAGAACATGTGAAGGCAGAAAAAGTGGGAAAGATGATTTCCATCTTAGAACTGAATACGGAAGGAATCTTATGTTTCCAAGGTCGAATATGGGTACCAGTTTTCTGAAATACACGAGAAACCGTCCTGTATGAAAGCCACAAGTCTCGTTATTTAATCCATCTAGGTACCAACAAGATGTATAAAGATTTGAAGGTATTTTATTGGTGGCCAGGTCTCAAGAAAGACATAGCAAGACATGTGGAGCGATGCTTAACTTGCCTATAAGTTAAAATTGAACATCAGAGACCCTATGGAAACCTACAATCATTGGAAATACCAGTCTGGAAATGGGATCACATTACAATGGACTTTATCATGAAGTTACCCCAAACTCCGAAAGGTTATGATGCAATCTGGGTAATAGTGGATCGATTATCAAAAACCGCTCATTTCCTACCAATGAAAGAAACATATTCTTTGGAAAAATTGGCTCAAGTCTATATCAAGGAAATTGTGACTAGACATGGAGTTCCACTGTCCATTATATCTGACCGAGACAGTCGCTTCACTTCAAAATTCTGGGAAAGCCTGCAAAAAGCCTTGGGATCACAGATCAGATTAAGTACGACTTACCACCCACAAATGGACGGGCAAAGTGAAAGAACCATCCAGACTCTCGAAGACATGTTGAGAACTTGTGTCATCGACTACAGGGGATCATGGGAGGAACATTTGCCGTTGATTGAGTTTGCCTACAATAATAGTTATCATTCTAGCATCCAAGTGGCACGTTATGAAGTCTTGTATGGAAGAAAATGTAGAACGCCGTTATGTTGGAATGAGGTAGGTGAAAAGCAGTTGACATGTCTCGAAATTGTGCAGACAAATTCTAAAAAGATTGAGCAAATTCGTGCAAGGATTAAGACTGCCCAAGATCGACAGAAAAGTTATGTCGATAAACGAAGAAAGCCGATTGAATTCAATGTAGGAGACTTTGTGATGTTAAAAGTATCTCCATGGAAGGGTGTTATGAGATTCGGGAAGAAAGGAAAACTTAGTCCACGGTACATTGGACCATTCRGAATCTGCAAACGGGTTGGGCCGGTAGCCTATCAGTTGGAACTACCAGARGAACTYAGCCTAATTCATAGTACCTTTCATGTGTCGAATTTACGCATGTGTTTGGCAGAACCGAGCTTAGTGATACCATTTCCCGAGATGAAACTCAATAAAAAGTTGAATTTCATCAAGACCCCAGAGGCAGTAACAAACAAAAAGACCAGGGTACTAAGAAATAAAGAGATCAGTCTAGTCAAGGTACAATAACATTTTCATAAGGGTACATAAGCAACATGGGAATTGGAATAAGATATGAGAACCCGTTATCCATGGCTATTTGAATGAATTCCGGGACGGAATTCTTTTTAAGGGGGGAAGAATGTTATAACCCGGTTTCAGACAATCTGRKTTRAGGTAAAATTATACGTGATTAATATTTGAATATCTAATGGTATGCATGATAAAATAATATACATGGATGATATATGTGCAAASAYATKATGAACGTAAGAGGATGCATGCATATGTTATGTTATGTATGTGTATATATGTGATAAATAGCATACCTTAATAGATAAGGTGCATGTGCAGTATAATAATATTTAATGGTATCTTAGTGATGAAGTACACTAATGGTATCTTAGTGAGGAAGTAAAGTAATGGTATCTGTTGATCCCAGATCTCTCAATAACACTTATAACTTAGTTACGAATAACCAAATTATAATAATTTTATGAAGAAAGTTAAGAAGACTCAAAATTAATATATGAATATTAAATAACAATTTGAGCTTTAAAGGTTTTACTTTATT
>NC_037544.1:21175287-21176619 GCF_001531365.2 Cynara cardunculus var. scolymus | reverse complement strand
TCTTACGAAGCAATGATGCAGAAGATTCATCGACTCTGGTGATAGGATTGGTGGATTGGTTGACAGGCTTTCTTCTCTATCTTGATACATATATTGATGGATATTTTCCATCATTACTGGCTCCCTAGTAGGCACTTGAGGTCTTCTCCTCATTGATTCCATGTTCTGAAGTACTTCGTCCACTAGGCTATGTGGAGGATGGCCTGAGGAGGAGGGAATATCCGCTTGCACCACGGGTTGTGTTTTGGTTGTTTGGGTGGTTTCAGGTTCATGGGTTTCTTTTGGTTGTTGGGGTGATGAAGGAAGGGTAGTCATAGGTTCTGGTTGTAGGGTTGTATTAGGTTCTGTTTGTGCGGGTGAAGTAGGTTGGTTTATGGGTTCTTGTAATATGGGTGAGGTAGGTTGGTTTATGGGTTCTTGTAATGTGGGTGAGGTAGTTTGGTTTATGGGTTCTGGTGATGTGGAGATGATGAATGGATGAGTTGGGTGATGTGTTGGTGAAGGGGTTAAGGGTAGGTTTGTTTGTGTTGGAGGGGTAGTGGGTTCTTCATCGGATGCAGAGCTCAACTCGATGGGTTCTGTTGTGGGTTGTGGTTGAGTGGATGATGGTTGTGGTGCAGCGGAATGTGTTGCATGTGCAGCTGCTGTTTTCTCCCCCTCACGAGGGCCAAGGCCTTGATCATCGGGGTCTTGGTCATCGTGTCTTTGTCGTTTCTGTGGACGGCTGCTCAAGCAGGAGGCATGGGACCTCTTCTTCATTTTCTCCTTCCTGAGGGATTGAAGATACGCCCTCATGGTTGCCTTTCTGGTGGTCTCCTTCATCGAACAAAAGAGAGTTGAAGTTCATTGTTGTTCATCGACCAGCGTTGTAGTGAGATCCCGTGTTGGTTGGATGGCGCGATGAACAAACTTAGTACTGATCTCGTTGAAAGAGGAGACCAGTGCTCTTGACAGAGCTTGTAAGTCTGCCCTGGTGGCGAACTCTGTTGATGAGGTGGAGGCTTGAGGGTGTGGTGGCACGGTTGATGTGGAAGAGGGTGGTGGTATGGGAAGGTTGGTGATTAAGTTTCTCACCTCTGCAGTGAATGTAGAAAAGGCTTCGTCGAAAGAGGGTCCTGCAGAGGGAGGAGGGGGAGGAGTTGGTTGGGGTATTTGGCTTAGGATGGCAGTGGGTAGTTGAGTGAAGGTGTCTTGGATGGTTGTTATTTGGTGGGAGAGGGTGTTAAGGGTTTCATCGATTGAAGAGGTGGAAGGTTGAGAGGGTTGGGGAATTTGAGAGATGATGGAGGATGGTAGTTGATGAAGATGGCGAGTGATGGTTTGAAGTTGGGA
>NC_037544.1:21171533-21171957 GCF_001531365.2 Cynara cardunculus var. scolymus | reverse complement strand
TCGTTTGTTAGTATGAGAGTTGGTACTCCTTTTGTTTTCCTTAGCCTTTGCAGGCTTTGGTTTCTTTGCCTTTTTATTTGGTCCCTTATATCGATADACATGTTGAGTGAGGGGACAATTATGTGTCAGCATGTGATTCCTCAGGTTTTGTAAAAGATTTAGACATTGACAAGAATGATGCATTGGTTGASTTTGTCTAAAGTGCTTTTTATTCTATGAAAAAGAAGAAGTAGTAGTGGGTGGAAATCTTGTCCTAGCATTGGGTGTTTTTACAAACGTCCTATCTAGTCCAGATTTTTTATTGAAAGTAGGCTTGGRCTTTACTTCTTTTCTTCTGAGGAAGGTGGACTTTTCTTCAGCTGAATGAACAGAAAAGTTGTGATTAGTTTTGTCAGAGGTAGACAACTTCTGGTTTTGTGCATGG
>NC_037544.1:21168112-21169230 GCF_001531365.2 Cynara cardunculus var. scolymus | reverse complement strand
GATAATCATTATTTACAAGATAAACTATAAATCTAGCTGTTGATGCGTCATCTCCAGYTGTCATTATTGAGGTGATGATTTCATCCTTATCTTTAAATCTTCATTGCACGCTTGGATGAATACTTAGAAAACCTTCTAAGTGTTAGTCTGTCCATYGCATCAATGAATACACTTTCCATCGCATCATCCATCGATCCGCTGGTTGTACTTGGTCCATCGGTTCGATGGTTGGTCTTTCCATCGATGCTTTGGTTAGTCTTTCCATCGATTCAGACTTAGTATTTTCTGCCTTGATCTCTTCATCGGTCTTTTGGTTCTTCATCACATTGTTTTTCATTACTTTTTACATTTTGCACTATGGGATCTAACAGTATCTTAATGAGGAAGTAAAGTAATGGTATCTTAGTGAGGAAGTAAAGTAATGGTATCATAGTGATGAAGTAAAATATTGGTATCTTAGAAAGGAGTATAAAGAGAAATATAAGACAAGATAATCTTATCATTCCTTGTTTTGAAAGAAGATATATTTTTAGAAAGAAAAGTTGAAGACGGTGAAGGTGTTCTTGAGAAGAACCAGTGTTTTAAAGAATCTGTGTTTGCTGTGTGATCTTTTACTACAGAATCTGTTTTAACAAGGTGAGTTTAACTACTGTTTTGATATAACTTGTGAGTTTTTGAACTACTATCTGTTTACAAATCGTGAGTTTATATCGACTGTTGATTTTATAAACTGTTGAGTATTGATGGTTCGAAGTTTAAAGGAATTTGGTAAAACTATTATGTTTAAGTTTTAGAGGAAATATTTTGTGATTCTGAAGTTTGAATCTGTTTTGGAAAAGATTAAAGCAGAAACTATGCTTTAAAAGCAGTTTTGGATTTGATATCCTGTGTTGAGGATTTAAAGAGGATTAGATGATTTGAGAAATCATTTACATAATAGATTGTTCTAAGGCTCGAAAGATTTTGAATATAAACCTATTTTGAGATTATGATTGGTTAAAAACTATATACGAGGTTCACTCTGACGTATATGACTTTGTTCTGTCGTTGGATGAAATAGTCTATAGATATTGGTTAAAACTATGAACGAGGTTCACTCTGACAGTTATGCCTGCAGC
>NC_037544.1:21158868-21168002 GCF_001531365.2 Cynara cardunculus var. scolymus | reverse complement strand
GTGCATGGTATAACTATTGCTATTATATCTTTTAAGATTACAACATATTGGAGTTCTCACTTCTTGGTGATTTGAGAATTCAGAGATGTTGTTCTTATTAGAAATAATAGTATTGATGTTATGGTCATTGATTTTGATTAAAAGTGTTTTGAAACAGAATATGATTTTCAGCCTTTACTACATGGAATGAATTATCTGAAATTAATGTTTTGGTGATTCACCCTGCATTACATAAAAAGGAAACCTCACTAGACATACATGTCTAACCCTCATTTTTGTGTTTTCAAAACTATGTGTGCAGGTAATGATAATAAGGGAAAGAGCATTATGTGAATTACTTCCCTATGTGCTTAGCTGTGTGAAGATCTTAATTAGCTATGTTTTTGGAGCATAGATGCTAGGATACAAGAGCATGTACTTTTTGAATTTTTGAGTTATGTATTTCATGTTATAGAGTCTTGTAATATGGACCTTTGTGGGGAAAACATGTATTCTATGTATGAAATATGTGTTATATGCAATGTATGGATTTAGGGTTGTTTCACAAACTACAAGACAAAGTCAAAGTCAAACACCTCTAAGAAAAGTCAAACACGATGATTTTTAAACAATTATAGACAATTTTATCTTTCAAGACGAATTTTATATAGCCCCTTAGAGCTAGAGAACAATACCTCTGTCTCTGAACCTGGTTCCTCTGTACCATCATTCGAGGGGAGCAAGCAGAGCCTTTCTATGAGCCAAATGCCAAACATAGCAGAGGTACAAGATCCAATGACTCCAACACGTCTGTTCCAGCTCCAATGAGAAAATGGACAAGAGACCATCCTCTTCATCAAATTATTGGTGAACCTTGTAGTGGGGTAAAGACAAGAGCTGCCACAGCCAATGAATGTTTACTTGTAAACTTTCTAGGTGTGGTAGAGCCCAAAAAGTTAATGAAGCCCTACAAGACCTTAGTTGGGTCGATGCCATGCAAGAAGAGCTCCAATAGTTCGTAAGAGACAAGGTATGGGCTCTCGTTCCTTTACCAAAGGATAAAATTGAATTGGTACTAAGTGGGTTTTCAGGAACAAGAAGGATGAGGATGTTATAGTAGTAAAAAACAAAGCCAGACTCGTTGCTAAAGGCTACTGCCGGGAAGAAGGGATAAACTATGATGAGACCTTTGCACCAATTGCAAGGCCAAAAGCCTTACGCTTATTGCTAGCCTTCTCTGCACATAAAGGATTCCAAGTCTATCAAATGGATGTTAAGTCAACCTTCTTAAATGGTAAGCTAAAGGAGGAAGTCTACATACAACAACCTCCTGGGTTTGAAAGTTTCACACAGCTAGAGTATGTCTACTTCTTAGGCAAAGCTCTGTATGGACTCAAACAAGCTCCAAGAGCCTGGTATGAACGATTGTCGTCCTTTCTTTTATCAAATGGTTTCGAAAAAGGTAAAGTCGATACCACTTGGTTTATTAAGATGCATAAATGTGAGATGCTTCTAGTCCAGATATATGTGGACGACATCATATTTGCTTCAACGGACCAGAGGCACTGTGATAAATTCTCTGTGTTAATGAAGAGTTAGTTTGAAATTAGCATGATGGGAGAATTAACATTCTTCCTCGGCTTGCAAGTAATATAAAGAGAAGATGGTATCTTCATTAGCGAAGCTAAGTATGTCTCAGACATATTAAATAAGTACCAACTTCATAACTCTTCGACCATGAGAACAACAATCGCAATGGGGACAAACCTTGACACAGATCCATCTGGAAAACCGGTGGATGTAAAGACTTACCGTGGAATGATTGGATCCTTGTTGTACCTCACGGCTAGTTGACCAGATATCATGTTTGCCACATGTCTCTATGCTAGGTACTAAGCTAATCCTAGGGAATCTCATCTGTCTGCTATCAAGATAATCTTTCGATATCTTAAGGGGACTCCATTTTTTGGTCTCTAGTATCCTAAGCATTCTAGGTTTGAGCTTATCGCGTATACATATTCTGATCATGTATGGTGCAAACTCGATCGAAAGAGTACTTCCGGAAGCTGTCAACTACTTGGAAACAAGCTTATCAGCTGGACATCCAAGAAGCAGAACTGCGTATCTACTTCAACTGCGAAAACAAAGTATGTAGCTGCAGCAAGCTACTATTCTCAAGTAATTTGGATGAAGACTCAACTGAAAGCTACGACATTGAATTTGACAAGATTCCCATCCTCTGTGACTCTGAAAGTGCGATCACCATCACAGTAAATCCAGTACAACACTCAAAAACAAAGCACATCGATGTTCGTTACTATTTCATCAAAGACCATGTAGAGAAAGGTACAATGGAAATATTCTTTGTCAGTATAGACCATCAACTTGCAGACATTTTCACTAAGGCTCTTGACGAAAAGAGATTCAATTACGTAGTCAGCAAGTTGGGTATGCTCAATCTTTATTAAATCAGACAATGCCTCTGTATGTACTATCAGATCCTCTGTATGTACTATACAGAGTCTCTGCATCCTCCTCGAGCATATCTCTGTTTGACATTTGGTTACTTGTTTTTCTTCCATGAGACAGAGCCTCTGCATCCACTCTGCAGAGCCTCTTGCTCGAGTCCTTAATCTCATTGTCATATAGAGCCTTTGTATATACTATACAGAGTCTCTATACCTTGTTCTATTGCTAATACACTTCTTATGATCTTTGATCCAAGCATAGTTCAAGGGGGAGAAGCACAGTCAGCCCAATTCTAGGGGGAGAATCGGATCGTCCACCATACAGAGCCTCTATGTGTACTATACAGAGCGTCTGTCTCATTAAATTTCCAAATTTGGAGACAGAATATCTGTATAGTCCAACCATGATTCCCTGTGTGTATTCCTAAGGTATGTAATCCTTTCTTAAACCATACTCTGGTCTCATTTCTTTTATCACACACTCGAATCTCGTGTACAGAGACTCTATATATACTATACAGAGCATCTGTCTCAAGAACCTTGACTTCCTGACTCGCACTCTTGAGAATTTTAGTTTAGGACACCTAGCATATGTATGAATTATACAACTGCTCTGACCCAAGAAATTTAAATATCTCCATATGATGGCTGCTTGTCTTATTGAAATGTTCTAATACAACGCTTCTGCTTGTTTGATGAAACATCTCTGTTTAACGATATTTTGTTTATTCTTTATCAACGACCCAGAGTATGTGTCTTTTCTTTTCTTCTAAGTGTTTTATCTCAACACAGAGATTTTCTTCCATTCTTATATCCACAAAACTCTGGTTGAAAAACACTTGTCTTTTTTCTTGAAGGCGTAATTAAATATTTTATATTATTAATTAATTTAAGCGGTCACTTACGGAAGATCAACGCCTGTAACCCTAAATTTTCAAATAAGGGAGGCGGGACGCATAGCCTGTCAAGCCACATGGCTTCTCCCACAGGCTCTGTGAAAAAAAAATCTTCGATTTTTGACGCTTCGGTAAGATAATCACTCGAAAATCCCTATTTAAAGGAGTCATTATCCCCGTTTTCAAATTTCTTTAAGCTTTCAAGAATTTCAAATCACTCTCTAAATTTTTCCTCTAAAGAACTTCCAACCCCATTGACGAACACTCCAGTCTCAGAAAAATTATCCCTGTTCAGTCAATCGCAAGTAAGATCTTCGCAATCCAATCTGTTCTGAAAACCCTACAAGAAAAATCGACTAAATCATGCTTCTCAAAACCCTAAAATTTTCCCCAAAAACTCAGTACCAGTTATCTTCATCATTTTTCTTCAAGAAACCTGCAACAATGTATTCTTCAGAATCCAACAACTCCCAAACATACACCAGCACTCTCAGATCAATCGAGGGAACAAACCAAAATATCATCCATCTTCCCTTGAAACCCAAAAATCACTCCCTTTACCTGATCATGGATAGCTTTGATTCCAAGTATCACCCTGTTGATCCCGGATCTCTCAAGAACACTAATATTTAAGCTATGAATAACCAAAATATGTCGTGTAGATGGAAAAAGTGAAGAACACTCAAGAACACAAATAAGAATATTCATGAATATAATTGAGTGCCGAATGATTCACTTTTATTCCAATGATTAGGCAGAAAGCATAAAGGATTACATGAAAGGTAAAGCCTATTTATATTAGAAAGCTAATTATGGAGATTGCTATCTGTGGAAGATATTTAGCAAATCTCTAATGAAAAGGAAAGCTATCTAGACTTATGGAAAGTAAATAAAGCAAAATAAGTAAAGAAGAATCCAGCTGTCGATTCGCCATCTCCAGATGTCTTCTATGGGGCGTGTTCAACCATGTCTTTGTGATCTTTTTCATTGGGTGCCTTTGGTTGAACTGTCGTGGAAAACTCCAAGTGTTGGTAACTAGAGGGGTTATGGAGATGCGCAGTTCATCGCACCTATGGATGTTCATCGCACCTCTGGTTGTTTTTTATTAGACTTTTTGCTTGAAAGTCTTCCATCGGCCTTCTTCTCTTTCAGACTTGTTGTTTTTCATTACTTTTACATATATGAGTTATGGGGTCTAACAATCTCCACCTAAGTAATGAAAAGACAAACACTTACTAGTCTATGAACAATTAAAGGATAAATGAAAGACAGAGGCTAAACTAAAAGAAAAACATCCTTTTGCCAAAAAAAATTCATTGGACAAAGTGTTTGATGAATTCTTACAAAAACGATGATATCATGGCCATTCCCAATGAAATCTTCCATTCCCTCGATGCATGCAGCACAGCAAAGGAACTATGGGATGAGCTAGCAAGTCAATTAGAAGTAGGAGCAAAAACAAAGAAAAATTGTAGAGCTCAATTGTTGGATCGATTAACTCAGATTCTTGGTAAAGATTACTTACTTGCATGATCTGTTTAACAGTGAGAATGCAGYGGAAATAATAATAATCAACCAAAGTAGAAATCAATAAACACAGATGAAGATTAATGATGAACACAAGAGAGAGAGCTTCAAATGATTTTCAACAGATGAAAATATTAACAATTACAAAACTGAAGCACACTGAAATACAAGGGCCTACGCTGCTATTTATACAAGCTAATTACCATTTTTCTGACACGACTTAAAGTAAATTAACCTAAGCCGTTCGATCAAAACAAATTACAGACAAGATCACGTGTTAAGCACGAGCAGCAAATAAACCTAAGTAAAACAGCTAAAGAAGATCTATACAGAAGACATGCTGCAAACCCTCTGTGAGACATCACAGAGGCTCTGCTGGATGTAACTTGAGAGCACACTTGACGTAGAAGAGATCTTCCAGAACCTCTGTGAGACACGACAGAGGTTCTGTCGTCTTTGTCTTGAAGCATTGTCTTTCCAGAGGACCAGTTTCCAGAACCWHTRTGAGAMACGACAGAGGTTCTGTCACTTGGGACTTGTACGCTTGAGCATCTTCTGCTATTGGTCCTCTGTGGTCTTTTGTGACAGATCATCTTCTGTCAACCCTTACAGTATTACTTTTTCCATACCTTTACATTTAATGATATGAGAGCTAACAATCTCCCCCTAAGTATGAAAAAGTAAATAATGAAATTTAAGTGCAGGACATGACTTGATTGAAATTAAAACAAGAGGTGATAAAACATCATCATCTGAAAGGTTTACAATTACAATGAAAGGAATTACAAGGTAAAGAATTACAAAGCTTAAATGACAAAAATTGAAGCATAGGCCAGGTTCTGGAACAGAAGAGAATTAAATCATAGACTATGGGAAGTCGTCTACTGCGTAAACAAAATCTGACTTGATTGTTCTATAGACATTGAAGATGTACTCTCTGAAGTTGATTTGAGCTTTAATTGCGTCCAAGAGAGGAGACACTTCACCAACCCTGTAATGTCTTCTATCCACCTCTGCCACTAAACATTTGAAGATCCAGTCCAACGTCTCTGATGAATACTTGTGAGCTTCTGTTGGGTCGAAGAATCTTAGTAGCTCATCCTTGTCCAAATACACAAACCCAAAAACGGGATTGTGTAGAATGGTGTTTGGATAGTACTTAGATACCCAAATAGGCCTGCTGTAAGGAGGAGTGATCTTTAAATTCTTCTGTGCTAATCTCATGGCCAACTCAAAATCCTTCTGGCTATAATACATCACTTGCGCACGCATAACTTCAATCAGCCTCTTGAGAGAAATTTGGTATGTTTTCCTCCTCTCCATGTAGATGTTAAGGATCTTGTGCATATATATGACATCATACACGCAGAGGTTATGAAGATCTGCATCAGTGAACGTATAGATGTTGCCATCTTCTCTCCTTACAATATACTGTGAGTAAAGCACGGTCTTCTTTAACAGAGTCCTTGGTGAGATTGTCACCAAAGAAGTGATCATGTGGCGCGAGAAGACCTGCTCACGAGGCCTTGTTAACCTGGAGAAGTGGAATTTGGCTGTGACAGAGGGGATATCAGTGAGCTCTAGGTCATAGGGTGGCTTTGTGTCTGTTACAGAGTACTTCCAAAGAAGAATTCCTTTTGGGGTAGTGACAGGCTCTGTGCGAAAATTTTGCGTTGGAATCTTGCTCATAGACTCAAGAATTTTAGAGACCCATCCTCCCGCTGTAGACTCTGGCATCTTATGTTCTTCTTCTTCTTCTTCTTCTTGCAGAATCGGCCTCTAGGTCGATCCCTCTGCAAGGATGGGCTTAGCGGTTCCTTGCAGGGCATCAAACGTACCCGTGGACGTTGTTTGGACTTGTGGGAAAAAGGATGTTATGGCCTCGCCTTCTCTGTGGTGCATAGGCACTCTGCCCTTCTTAGCCTGAGCCTCTGCTAGAGAAATCTTCAATACTTTGAGGAGCTCAGGGTCATCAGCATATTTTTCTTCATTAATTGGCTCTAGAGTTCCTGTGCTCGATGATGACCCCTTCTGTGAAAATTCTACAGCTATGGCCTTTCCCTTGCCTTTAGGCTCTGCAGCCTTTTTCTTGCCTTTGTCAGCAGCTGTAGACTCTCCGATCTTTACACCTCTGGTAGGTGCTCTGGCGGATGTCTTCTTCTTAGATTTTGTGGCCTTGGCCTTCTTCTTCTTATCCTTCTTCTTCTCCCCCTCATGACGATCATCATCACCCTTATGATCGTCATGGCTCTGGRTGGCATCAGCCTTGCATGAAGTTAGGGGAGCCCTCCTCAAATGACGCAAAATCTTAGTGGTCGCCTTGTACATTTTCTCTATCACCTTCTCGGCACCCGCAGAGGCATTCATCACATCAAGTTCTGTGGCCCATTTGAGTTTGGAGACGGTGCTGAGGACTTCTGCATGAAGGAGGTTACCTTCTTCTACGAGCTTGGAGGTGCATTCTTTGATGAGATTGTTGGATGTGAAGATCTCCATTTTAAGTGCTCCGAGATGGCCGGTCACAGAATCCCATAGGGCATCCACCATAGCGTCCAGTTCTCTACGAGTAGCCAAGTGATTGATGTTTGCCCTTGAGGTTGACGAGTCGATTCCATAGGTGACTGCAGAGGTGAACATCTCCTTGATTTCGTCTCTGAACGATGAGTAGTTCGTGTAGCCTGCAGAGACGAAATCAGGTGCGAACTTGGCGGCCATCTCTGTGAGTTCATCCTTGAGCGTTTTGATGGAGAAGGGGTTGAGTGACATCGCTTGGAAGGCCTCTGTCAAATCATCCTTCTTAATGACAGAGTTCTGAAGGGTTATCAATGTAGACTTCAACTCAGCAGTGGTGGCGGATAACTCCTTCAGAGCCTTTGTAAGCGGGGATAGATCCTGTGGCTGCGATCGTGAGATGAACAAGCTTTGCAACTCGTCCATCTTTTTGAACAACTCTGTGGCAAAGGCGTTAAGCTCCCCCTTTGTCACATAATCGTTCTGGGAACTYGGACCACCAACACATGGTGTTCCTTTGGCCTCGGAGCTTGAGTCAGCGGCTGGCATTTCATGGCCTGCTCGGGGACTTCCACCGTATCCTCGCACATCTCCTTGAGGAGAGCCTAACGGTGTTCTGTAGATCTCGTGTCCGGTAGTTTCAGAGCCTAACCTGACATTTTGATCTAGTGGAGACAGAAGGTGTTCTAGACCCTCTGCCTTTGTGGTTCTCACCTGTGCCTCTGAAGCACGTTTTGGTTKATCAYTCTGTGAAGAGACAACAAATGTCTCTGGGGGTACTGTTGAGTCCTTGGGCGATTGGACTCTTATTGTAAAACCTTCACCCTTTTGAGAGGGTGAAGGAGTATGTTGTGGTTTCCCAGGTGTGCGATCCACAGAGGACAAAAGATTGTCCTCTGTGGCGGTAGGCTGGTGTGGGTTCGGCAAGTGCGTGCCTTCTTCAATAGAGGTTCCCTCTAGAACAGGGCCTTTAGGAATGTGGGTTGCACTAGGAGGTGGGCTGGGATGTGTGCCTTTGGCATCTTTTGTGCCCTCACCTAATTCCTTTACCTCTTCTTCTTCGTCTTCTATGATGACTTCTGTCCCCAACTGAGTTTGATTAATTGGTGCTCTGAACTCCTTCTGGATATTCGACAGAACATCCTAAATTTGTTCTGTTGGGGAGTCGTCGTGGACCAGCTTGCGCAACCTTCTGCGCTTGGGTTTTGTTGCAGCCTCTGCCAGACTTTCTTCTACGATGGCCTCTGTGACCACAGGTTCTGTGATCACAGGCTCTGTTGGTTCAGCCTTCTTCGTTTTCTTCTTCTTAGGTTTTGGCAGAGGTGCAGTTGGGCCCTCTTCCTCTACGGGCCTCTTTTTCTTCTTTGACTTTCTCACAGAAGAGTCGATACCTTTCTGTGTCTTCGTCTTCTTGCGAGGAGGACTTGGGATGCTAGGGGGTTCCTCTCTCACCTCACCACCCACTGCTGGATCCTCCGATCGTCCCTCCACTCTCATTTTTTCGATTTCCACACGTAAGGGGACACCTATTCGTGGCGGTGTTACAGGGACCGGTTCTGGTCGCCTGTTTGCACGTCTATAGGAGTTTCGATCATGGTGGCTTAAGTACCTGAGCATGGCCTTTGATAGGGGCCTTGGACTTTTGTAGCCATGCTCGTGCTCTGTAGGTCTAAACTCCTTGAAGGGGTATAGTTTGGCATTTGGCTCCACAGAGGGCAATCTTGCTGCTAGAAGGTCTCCAAAAGCCAAACCA
>NC_037544.1:21157343-21158628 GCF_001531365.2 Cynara cardunculus var. scolymus | reverse complement strand
CCTACCTTCCCTGTGAGGCAGCAGTTGATGATGGAGAATAGAATGTTCCACACAGGGGGTAGTCCCTTACGCCTGAACTGTGTCCTTTTGGTAATGGGGGTCGCGTAAGAATGGAACTCCAAAAATTTGATTAGTACTTCATCACTGGGAGTAGGAGCATAAGCATTTAAGTTCAGTTCGATTAATGTTGGCAAATGGAGAGCTGTTCTCAGGGTTTCCACATTTAGTTCGAGAGGGACAAGGGATTTACTTACAAGGTGAGAGGCGTAACCAACAATGGTTAACCTAGTGTTATCGAGGGTGGTTATGTAAGCACTCAACAGAAATTGGGTAATGTAGGTTTCAGGTGTGGGTCGAGTGGCAGTCAAAGCATAGTAGAGAGGGTGGTTTCTTAGGATATCCATTAGAGTGAAGGTATTTTCAGGAAATCCTGAGGGGACAAAGAAATAGTTATTAGGCTTTTTCACCAGTACGATTTTTTCATATTTGTTTTGCACGAAGGACAGGGCGTGCGAAGTTAGGGCTTGAGCTTGTGTTACCTCATTATCGCTTGAGGCGTTTACGGATTGAGCTGAGGCACTTGAGGAAGACATTGTTGCAGGAAGCTTTGAGAGTTGCAGGTTGCAGGTTCGTCTGTGTGTTTGAGAGGTTTTTGAGAGCGTAAGGTTTTAATTTGGGGGGAATGAGGGTATTTAGTGGTAAGGAATTTCAAAATTGAACCGTCTGCTGTACGAAAGGTCGTGTGATGAGTGGATTTGGGTGAAACGGCTCCAAAAAGTGTGACATTCTGTATTGGGAAGACGCACGATTGATGACGTGCGCTTCCTTTTACTGACACGCGCATGTTTGTTCTTACCCTTATTCATAAAACCACGTGCACCATATCAATAGACAAGAACTATTAACAGAGTTATGTCAGAGGCCTAAGGGTTACAAAGCCTCTGTGATATGTGTCGGGCCTTCTTGTAAGTGTTACACCTTTTTACCTAAGCGGTTTTAGAAAATCCACAGAGAGATGAGTATTTGCTCAGCTCAACTCACAGAGCCTCTGTTAGAAGTGCCAGAGGTTCTGAAGAGATGACCTCTGAGAACGAAATACTTCAAACGTTTTTGCACCTTCTGTGGTTTTAACTTTGTTTTGTAAACTCCCCCTCTGAGCCAGCTTCCTTGGCTCCCCCTTGAATAAAAACCATTTTAAAATCCTTAAGAAGAAGTGTTCACAGAAGATCCGTTCAAAGAGTCTCTGTAAGCAGTCACAGAGGTTTTGTGAAATGACTTCTGTGAA
>NC_037544.1:21151978-21153199 GCF_001531365.2 Cynara cardunculus var. scolymus | reverse complement strand
AGAGCCAAGCTTCTTCGTTCCTCACAGAGGAGACGAGACTAACTTCTTCCTTGCCATCTAACGAGTCAAAGCATAGAAGGTACAAGTCTCCCCTTCTGTCGGCTCTCATCACTTCTATCAAAGTATCAGCCTTGTACATGATACATTGTTTGACCTTGAACAGCACATCCAGACCGTTGTCGTAGAGTTGGCTAACACTGATGAGATTGTGTTTAAGCCCATCCACGTAAGAGATCTGGTTCATTTTCATCTTTCCCTTCATGATCATCCCGTAACCCTTGATCTTCCCTTTCTGTTTACCACCAAATGCCACAGAGCCTCCTTCTTGAAGCAAAAAAGAAGACAAAAGCTCTACTTTACCAGTCATGTGCCTCGAGCACCCCGAGTCAACAACCCAGGTAGACACATGCTGTTGAAACTGCAATCATACAACGTTTATTTTAGGTACCCACTTCCAATTGGGTCCTTTAAAATTAGATTGCTTTAAGTATGTATTAACATCCTTAGATTTGGCTTTAATTTTCTTGGAAGAAACGCCAATCTATCTCTTATTCTGCCCAGAGCCTTGACTCTTAGGGTGAGAGACACGACAGGAAGAGTGGTGGATGTGTGTAGAAGGAGTATGCATGAAATCGAAGAAATTACAAGAGGAGACATCATAAGGAATTTGCATAAATTTTTCATTAGATTTCACAAAGAAGGGTACATATGTTTTGTTTTTAGAGCCCTTTCTAAGTTTGGGTCTCTTATTACAAGATTCCTTCACTATTCTAGGCTCCTTTTTCAAAATCTTTTTAAAGTCCTTCTGTATTTGCCCCTCCTTTGGTTTTCCTGCATTTACTGCAACAGAAGCTTTGTTAGACAAATGCCACTTTTCCTTTTGCTGCCAAGTGTAAGTAGGCTTCTGTTTCTTGGAGACAGAGCTATGAGAGTTACTTTGCTTTGAAATTTCTTTCTTACCTTTCTCAAGATCACTAGCAGTCTCTACAACTTGTGTAGCACTAGCTTTGAGATATGAGGCATTTTCATGCTTAGAAGGGGCCTTTCCAGAGAGCTTAGAGTTA
Organism: Cynara cardunculus var. scolymus; assembly: GCF_001531365.2. NCBI lineage: Eukaryota > Viridiplantae > Streptophyta > Magnoliopsida > Asterales > Asteraceae > Cynara > Cynara cardunculus. Next base: position 21,152,135 of record NC_037544.1, on the reverse strand, counting down.
AAAACATTTTCTAAAAGGAACTCATTTACAGAGGGCTCTGTGATAAAAGAGGGAAATAATTCCAGAGCCTCTGCGGACAACTTTCGTTCAAGAGGTTTGCCAAAATAACAGTTTTCTTGAAATTCTGGTTGACCAAACTTAAAAATTCCTATTTGAT
>NC_037544.1:21149636-21151598 GCF_001531365.2 Cynara cardunculus var. scolymus | reverse complement strand
CTTGAAATTTCTTTATTTTGAGCTCTCTGTCAAGCACGTCTTGATGTAAAAATTCCCTTTCTTTTTGAAAGAACTCCTTCACAGAAGTAACATTACATTTCTCRTGCTCCATCTGTCTCAACTCTTCCACCTTTACTTTCAAATCTTTTTCAGCCTTGGCTAGCTTTAGTTTTGAAGAAATTTCAAGGTTTAAATACTTGGTTTGCTCTTCTTCGAACATCTTGAAAAAACGGTTTCTTTCTTCTGTGAGCAGAATTACTTCTTTTTCACATAATGAAAGTTTTTCTTTAAAATTTTGATGCTCCAAATGACATGTATCGAGATTTTCAAGGATCTCTGTGAATAAATCAAAKGARTTAGAAGAGGAGGAAGTAGATACCTCTTGATCGTTTCTCACGGAGGAGCCTGTCTCAATGTCAGCCATCCCACAGAAGAGTTCATCCTCTTTGTCTGAGTCTTCCCATGCAAGAAGACCCTTCTGATCATCATCATCAAAGGATTCGTCTGTGACTAGCTCACTAGATTGAGCTAGTAGGGACTTCTGTTGGTAGTACTCAGCCTTCTTTTGTAGAAGGTTGCGTCTTTCGGACCCCTCTGTGGTGCCCTTGGTCCTTTGGACCAGCAATCTGCAGCATAGTGGCCAGGTTTGCCACACTTGAAGCAGCCATCTTTGGGCTCTTCCTTCCTCTGTTCTTCATCCCTCTGATAGGGCTTATTTTCCTTCTCTTTCTTCTCAGATCTCTCTCCTTCTGTGAAGCTTCTGCGATTGAAGCTTCTGTACTCCTTTCTGTCTCCACCCTTCCTAAATTCTCTTGTGATCAATGCAAGAGTCTTCATCATCTTCTTCATGGAGACCTCTTCTTCTTCAGAGCTATTGTCACTGTCTGCAAGCAGCACCTCCTTCTTCTTCTTCTTCTCCTTTTTTACCTCCTTTGCCTCCTTTCCCTTACCCTAACACCCGTCCTCTGCAACTAGAGCCAGAGGGCCACCCAAGTTTCTTTTCATTTGCATAACTTGGGACTCTTGGCTTTTGACAGATCCAAACAAATCTGCCAGAGTCCATGTTTCCAAATCAAGGATGGCCTTCATGGACATAGTGATGTTCATCCATTCAGCCCCAAGGCTTTTCAAGAAAAGCGAGTTGTTTTCTTCTCCTGTTATCTGGATCCCATACCTCTTACAGTTACTTATTAACGTGTTTAGTCTCGCGTATGTATCCGACAGAGACTCGCCCTCTTTGGCCTTGAAACTGTAGTACTCGTCGATGCAGATAGAACGATTATTCTTTAGCATTTTCCTTCCACCTTCGATTTGCTTTTCCAGTTCTGCCCAGATCTCCATGGACAGTTGACAGTGATCAATACATTTGAAGATGTCATTAGGAATTGCCATAATCAGTAAACGTTTACATTTGTTCCCCAAATCGACGATAATCTTGTCCTCGTCACTCCAGTTTGCTTCAGGACGTGGTTCGTAGTGCTCAGGTATTTCAGGTGTGGTTCCAGTTGCTGGAACTCTAGGAATTAGATTCATTGGGACGTAGGGAGGATTGTACAGGAACTCACAGATTCTTGGATGAATCCCTTCGAGAAAGTTCACCATTCGAACTTTCCATTGTGGGAATTCTTCACGAATGAGTGTTGGAGGTTTAGACTGTGAACCCGTACTCATGAACGATGTATTGGCTATATTTGTCATTGAAAGATGAAGAATCGAAAGAATAGTGAAGAAAATTTATAAAACAGTGAAAAAAGAGTAACTTGGGGAAGAAGATGACTGTGTGTTCTTGAATGTATAAAGACGAATACCAAGAACAGTATAAATCAAATAAAAATTTGATTCCTGCTCTGATACCAATTGTTAGATCGATTAACTCAGATTCTTGGTAAAGATTACTTATTTGGATGATCTGTTTAACAGTGAGAATGCAGCGGAAATAATAATAATCAACCAAAGTAGAAA
>NC_037544.1:21127910-21149156 GCF_001531365.2 Cynara cardunculus var. scolymus | reverse complement strand
GTTCTGTCACTTGGGACTTGTACGCTTGAGCATCTTCTGCTATTGGTCCTCTGTGGTCTTCTGTGACAGATCATCTTCTGTCAACCCTTGCAGTATTACTTTTTCCATACTTTTATATTTAATGATATGAGAGCTAACATCAATGTCTCAACGAGTGTACCAACTTCAAGGCTCTTCCAGATGAACCAATTCAGAAGATGTACGATCGTTTCAACACATTGATCAATCAATGTCGCCGAAACAACATCTCCAGGACGAAGAAAGAAAATAATGTGTTATTTCTTAAAAGTCTCGGCGATGAGTGGACTCAGTGGTCATTTCATGACGTCTATGGAACACTTGTTGCACAAGAGAGTGATATTATGATAAGAAAAGTATCCATTGGTGGACCTCTTGCTTTTGCTGCAGAAGAAAATGATGTTTCATGGACCTCCACTAGAGACCACAGAAGAAAAGGTAAAAAGGCACTGGTAGTGGAATCAGAATCGGAAGACAAGACATCCGAATCCGATGATGATCTCAAAGTTTACGAAGTCTCTGGCCTTGATAACAAAACAATTCCAGATAAAGTTCATCAAGAAACCGTTTGAACGAAGAGACTCCAGAAGGGAGAAGTTCCAGCCCTCCTATGAAAAGAAGTCGACAAAGTTCCATCAGAGGGAAGACAGAAGAGAGGGAAGAGAAGAAAGAGAAGAGAGGAGAAAAGAGAAGACAGAGACGGAAGGAAGAATGACCTCCGCTACTTCAGATGCGAAAAAATCGGTCATTTTACAAAAAAGTGCAGAGGACGTCTGGTGAAGGATGCGGAGTATTACAAAAACAAGTACAAATACAATCCTAAAGAGCGAAGCCTGATGGCTGAAAAAGAAAATTGGGTGTCTAATTCTTCGTCTGATGAAGAAGACAAGGCACTTATCTGTCTAATGGCCAGGTCCAATGTAGAATCCGCCTCTGACTCTGATGAACAGGTATGAGTCTTCTATCGATGAAACCAACTCTGCTCCATCTGAGCTAGAGTTAAGGGTAATGAAACTTTCAGAGGATTTCTTAAAATTCAAAGAAAAATTAAATTTTGAAAAATCTGAAAGAATAAAAGCAGAAAAACAAGTCAGTTTCTACAAAAGAGAGACTGATCTTCTAACCGAAGGAAAAGCTGAACTAGTTAAGGAAAAAACTCGCATTGCCTCACTTAGAAAATCAGAGGAAGAAAAACTTTTGGATTTAAACAAGAAAATAACGAAGGACGTAGAAAAGAAGGCAAAGGCCATAAAAGAATCCGAGGCATAGAGGCTTAACTCAGTTGCTCTCAAAGATTTCTTTCAAAATGAAAGGGAGATTTTTCATCAGAAACTTCAAACCAATGAACTACTGATGAAGAAATATAAGGATGCCCAAAATGTGTACGAAAAACTAAATGGTCAAAAAGACACTTAAGGGATTGGATTCAACGAATTGGACTCCTTCATCGAAACAAAAAAATCCACCCTTGAATCCACTTCCAAACTTGGAGGCATTCAAAAACCCTACTTTTTCCTTAAACCCAAAGCAAATTTCAAAACGGTTAAAGTCAATGGAAAAACTGTCCTCTTAAGACAGGATTTTGAAAATGTGGTGTATGAGAACAGCACAAGTAAGAATTCTGATGAAAGGAATAATGCCTCCACACCAGAGACCGATGGAAACCCTATGGTTAAACTCGAGTCTCTGGTTATCAATCCCACTTCATCAGCAAGTGCTGTTGATGAGAAAGAGAATCTTAGGAAGGAACCATCATCTAATGAATCGATGAAACGTCCAAGTAATAAGAAAGTTCATCTAAGTCAGAAACGATGGAACCCCCAATAGATCACTTTCAACCATCAACCTCTAAACCCATTCCTCCCACAAACATCCATGACAATTTTGATTTTGAGAAATCCGTGAGAAAGTTTCTTGACTCTGAATCTGAAGAAGAAATAATCTGTGAATCACCAGAGGTCATTGAGGATAAGAAGCCTCAAAACTTCAAGTCCTCAGTGAAATCTAATGTTCCAGCATCTATGAAAACTTCAAACAAAGGAAAAGGAAAGCTGAATAACACCAAGTCTGCCAACGATAACTCATAAGGCCCAAGTACTTCACTTAAGTTCATTAAATTTACTCGCACGCAAAAACAGAAGTGGCGTGCCTCTGAAAATTCTAACCACCACTTTTCTTCTAATTCAGCTGAAGAAAAGCAGCCCTCCCTCAAGAAAGAAGTAAAGACTAAGCGTTCTACAAATAAAAAATCTGAACTAGATAGAAAGTTTGTAAAAACAACTGATGCTAGGATAAGATTTTCATCCCCTGCATTTACTTCTTCATTTTCAACGAATGAAAAGAAAGTTAAACATTCATGTTCAAAATATCCTAACTGTCAATGTTTAGCACTTTTACAAAACCTGAGGAACCACATGTTAACCCACATGTTCAAACCAATGAAAAAGTGAAAAATCCCAGGTCTAAGGGCAAGGGAAATGCAAACAGACCCAAGCCTGCAAAGGCTGAGTGCAATGAAAATCAGCCCACTCCCAAGAGAGCTGATGAAAAGAGAAAGGTCGTATCTCCAACTAACCAATGTGGACCCATTATGAAATTGGTACCTAAAAACCCTTAATTTGTCTTGCAGGGCCAGCATGTGCAACCATGGTATATGGATTCAGGTTGCTCCAGGCACATGACCAGTGATAAAAGTCAGCTGTCCTCCTTCATCAAAAAATCTAGAGGCTCTGTCACTTTTGGAGACAACAGTAAGGGTACCATCAAGGGATACGGCACACTCATCAAAGGAAACATTTACATCAACAAAGTGGCTTATGTTGAAGGTCTGAAGTATAACTTACTAAGCATAAGCCAGTTCTACGACAAGGGTCTTGAAGTCAGATTTCGTAAGGGTTTCTGAATCATCGAAACACAGCCCGGCCAAACTATCATCAAGGCAAAGAGAGAAGGGAATCTCTATCTTCTGGATTTTCAATCCTCTGTGGGACAAGACACCCTCTGCCTTATATCCCGTAAGAACAATGAAAATTGGCTATGGCATCAGAAGTTCTCTCATTTGAACTTTGACGTTCTAAGGAAGCTAGCCAAACAAAAGCTGGTCAAAGGGATTCCGGATCTTAATTTTGAAAAAGATCATATGTGCTCAGCCTGCGAGATAGAAAAGATGAAACGGGCCTCCCATAAAAGAAAGTCAGAAACCTCATGCACTAAGCCCTTGGACATTATCCACATTGATCTTTGTGGGCCCATCTCTACACAAAGCCTCTATGGAAAGAAGTACATCTTGGTACTAGTTGATGAATACTTTAGATACACTTGGATTGAGTTCATAAAGAATAAATCAGACATTCCTTAACTCGTCATCGGGCTGCTGAAAAGACTCCAAGTCCTACTGCGCAAACTCATCAAAGTTAGAAGTGACAACGGAACTGAATTCAGGAATGCCAGAATCAATGAATATCTCATCAGTGAAGGCATTTCCCAAAACTTTTCAGCTGCAAGAACCCCTCAACAAAATGGAGTAATGAAGCGAAGGAACAGAACCTTAGTGGAAGCAGCAAGGACCATGCTTGCTTCATTTGAGTTACCCATCACCTTCTGGGCTGAAGCAATTTCCACTGCCTGCTTCACCTAGAACCGGTCAATCATCAACAATTGGCACCAGAAGACTCCTTATGAGCTCATCAATCAAAGAAGACCTAATGTCAAATATTTCCACGTATTTGGGTGTAAATGCTTTGTACTCAATGATAGGGAATATCTAGGCAAGTTCAACAAGAAAGCTGATGAAGGGATCTTTCTGGGCTATTCTCAAACCGCCAAGGCCTACAGAGTCTACATCAAAATGACAAAGATCATCATCGAAAGCATCAATGTCTCCTTTGATGATTCCACACTGATGACTTCTGGACACAGCAGTTCAGGACTCGAACTTCAACAGAGAGCCTATGATTCATCACTCGCCAAACCAAATGAATCAGAGTTAGCTCAATTATTTGAAGACATCTTTGAAGAAGAAGTAGTCTCTGGACAAGCACGTACTGCTAAACCCACTTCCAGAGCCGATGAAGAAGATGAAGTCTCCAATACTGAAGGTACATCTCTCTCTGAAACTCAAGTTACTTCATCTTTTATTTCTTCTCTGTCTTCTAATCCATAAGATAAATTTGGAGATGATCTCTTCGAGGGGGAGCAAGCAGTTCCATCGGTTGATGAAGAACTGCATCCTGTTGCTCCAGAACCCCAATCTTGCACCAAGTGGACAAAAGACCATCCACAACACCAAATCATTGGTGATCCAACATCTGGTGTCAAGACGAGATCCGCAACAGCAAATGAATGCCTCTTCGCCAAGTTTCTAAGTATGATCAAACCAAAGAAGATTTCTGAAGCCCTACAAGACCCGAACTGGATAGACGTAATGCAAGAAGAACTACTCTAGTTCGAGAGAAAGAAAGTGTGGTCCCTTATGCCTCTACCCAAAGGGAAGACGGCTATAGGAACCAAATGGGTCTTCAGAAACAAGAAGGACAAAGATGGCATAATCGTAAGGAACAAGGCCAGGCTTGTTGCCAAGGGCTACTGCCAGGAAGAAGGGATTGACTACGATGACATCTTCGCTTCCGTCGCAAGACTTGAGGCTATCAGGATATTCCTAGCCTATGCAGCACACAGAGGCTTTAAGGTCTATCAGATGGATGTCAAGTCTGCCTTCCTAAATGGCAAACTTCAAGAAGAAGTATACATGCAGTAGCCCCGTGGGTTTGAAGATCCCAAGTATCCAGAGTACGTCTACTTTCTGGACAAAGCCCTCTATGGGCTGAAACAAGCACCTAGGGCCTAGTATGATACTCTCTCTAACTTCCTCATCGTCAATGGATTCTAAAAAGGTACAATCGATACAACCCTCTTTCTCAAGAAGCGTAAAGGCGACATACTACTTGTGCAAATATATGTGGACGACATCATATTAGGTTCTACAAATGCAAAACATTGCGAAAAATTCTTAGAGCTGATGAAAAGCAAATTTGAGATTAGTATGATGGGAGAACTGTTAGACCCCAACTTGTGAAAGTGTAAGTAAGAAGTCTCTTACTCTAGTCGAATAGGACATAGTCTATTTGAAGCTGTCTGGACTAAGAGCTCTCATGTAGAAGATCAAGAACCAGAGCTCTTACTCAAGAGTGAAGGTTCAATTCATACAAAGCCCGCGCTCTATCCCCGTGGACGCTCAAGCCTTGTGCGCCAAAAAGCATGAAGACTTGACTTAAAGCTACAACTCCAAGACCCAGAGCCTTTGCATAGTACATGCAGAGCTTCTGCATATATAGAGCCTCTGCATAGTACATGCAGAGCTTCTGGCTACCTTTTCCACGGAACGCGCACGTGTTAGCCCAGACTTTCTTGCAAGCGTCTAACAGATTGAAGGCGGCTTGACCAAGTCTGCTCCGCTATTCAAGGGAAGTCAAAGATAAGGATGCAGATCAGTCAGCTCAGAGTTTCACGCCTATTATATAGCATAGTTTGTTAGACCTAGGCTTATATAAGGAGGCTTCCGCCTCAGGTTTAAATCACCTGAAGGAACCGCTTACACTATACGCATTTTCTGTGAGACTACATTTGTGCTTCAATTATTCATCTTCTATCATTAAAAGCTTTCGGCATATTCAAGTTCATTCACTGTTTTACTTTCATCTTTGAATATTCTGATCAATCATTTGAAATACATTGTTAGTTCTTAATTCTCATCTTACATAAACTGTGTTTCTATCAATTAAGAGTATCTGGGTTCAACAATTGGTATCAGAGCCTGCTAATCAAGTTCATTGATTAGTCGATCGATATCCGACTGGATTATACTCTTAATTTTTCTTGATTATTCGGTTTTAAAGAATTTTCACTCATATTTTTCTCAATTTTAAAACGTTTGCTTTTACGTAATCTGGAAATCGTTTTCTGTCGATTATCTTTCTCATCAAGTTTTCTTCTCAGAATTTTAATTTAAAATGTTGTCATCTCAATCATGGAACTCCATGTATAGTGTCGGTTCCATGACAAACCTCTGATTCTCATTAGGGAAAAATATCCCCAATGGAAGGTTCGGATGATAAATTTCTACGAGGGTCTGGACCTAGAACTTTACGAATCGATCTTAAATGGCCCATACATCCCTACCACCATCATACCTCAGATTTTTGCTGCTGGTAATACAGTTGAGGTACCTGCCAAGCGAGTACCCAAACTTCGTCGTGAATGGAACGATGAAGATAAACAAAGAGTGGAAGTGGATTAAAAGGCCAAAAGGCTTTTGATTATGGCGCTTCCCAATGAAAATTTCCAATCACTAGACGCATGCGACTCAATCAAGGATTTGTGGGATCAACTGGCTAACCAGTTGGAAGGTGGCATCAAGATGAAGAAGAATCCTCATGCCCAATGCCTGAACGAATACAATTGCTTCCAGGCACTCCTCGATGAGTCTTTAGAACAGACTTATCACCGTTTCAATACTCTGATCAACAAATGTCGCAAATGTGACGTGATCAGAACTCAAGAGGAGAACAACATGCTCTTCTTGGAGAGATTGAATGCAGAGTGGGGAAGCCTAACGATGTCTCTCCAGGCAAACCAAGATCTGAAGCAATGGACATTGCAAGATGTGTACGGGACTCTGCAGGCTCAAGAACAAGAGGTGCAGAAGGCAAAGGTCGCTCTGGGTGGACCTCTGGCTCTTGTCTCTGATTCAAAAGAGATAGGATCAAGCCAGCCACACAAGTAACATAGACCCAGAGAAGAGAGAAGAAAGGGAAAGAAGGCTCTCATCTTGGAGAGTGATGATCAAGAAGACAGAGCTTCTAGCTCTGAAGACGATGACATCAACGCCTTTGCGAAATCCTTGGCCCTGATCACCAAGGAATTCCAAAGGAAATTTGGGAAGAAGGTCTTCGATAGAAGAGAAAGACAAAATGATCGAAGCAGAGGCAAATCTTTTGAAAGAAGGAACCCTCATTCTGTTTTCAACAAGAAGGAGGAAGAGCCATCGGACCAGAAGAAGCGAGGTGTCCGATGCTTTAGATGCTGGAAGATGGGGCACTACTCCAAACAGTGCAGAGGCCCGTTTGTGAAAGATGAACTGTATTATAAAATTAAGTACAAGTACAATCGAACACAAAGGAGTCTCATGGCAGAACAGGAGAATTGGGTCTCTGACTCCTCGTCTGAAGAAGAAGACCAAGAAAACTTTCTGTGGGATGGCTGTCGAGAATGACAGAGAAGAGTTTGGATCTGACTCCGACTCCCAGTTATGATCTATCTTTGGCTATTCTAACTCTAACCTGGAAGAGAGCATCTTTGCTTTGACTAACGATTTCATTAATCTACAGCAAAAGATCTCTGTTGAAAAATCCAAAAGAAAATCTTTGGAAAAAGAAAAACTAGTTTTTGAACGAGAGACAGAGCTGCTAACTGTAGAAAAACAAGAGTTATCAATGGAAAATGAAAAACTTTTACAAACAAAACGATCCACTGAAACAAGTCTCAAAACAGAGTGCTTAGAATTGAAAGCGGCTATTAAGAAGAAAGAAACAGAGCTCCTAGAAAAGGAACGAGACAAATTAAACTCTGAGGCCCTAAAAGACTATTTTCAAAAGGAAAGGGAGTTCCTACACCAGAGCTTTCAAATAAAAAGAGCTCTTGATTAAGAAATATCAAGATGCACAACAAGTGTACGAAAAAGTAAACCTTCAACAGGACAAAGCAGGGATAGGTTATACAGAACGAGACCTCACCTGGAAGAAGAAAAATACTCTTGAATCAGTGTTTAGGTTGAGGGAAAAACAAAAACCAGATTTTCCTATTTTAAATACAACCTCACCATTCAAAAGATGTAGGCTTGAAAGTGGAGCCAGAGCTCCAAATTTGAAATTTAAAAATATCTCTTACGCTTCAAAATGTGTGCCACAAGTTGATTTAAAGAGCATACAGAAGACAAACGAGATTTTTTGCTTTGGCTCTGCAAATCTCGAACATCCTAAGACTGAGAATGAGGTTGTCAAACCCGAACCAAATGAAATCAAGAGTTCATCCACAGTAAATTTTCTTAAACCTCTGGATCCAAAAATATTGGATGACTCCACATAAATGATAAGACAAGTTTTCGAGCAAGACTTGCTTGACACCTTGAATTATCCTACTAAAGGTCACGCAGATTCTTCTGAGTGTAACTCCTCGGAAACTTTTGAAAGCCTAACAAAACGAAAGACGGAAGAAGCTTCTAGCTCATGCATACGAGGATCTCAAGCTCTTAATAGTACTTCTGTATTTCGATTTTCACACAAGGATTTTCTTGACTCTGACTCTAAGTCAGAGGTGGACTCGTTTAAGGAGGAAGTTAAGACAGAGGTCATAGTCAATGAACCAGAGATTGCAAAATCTCCTATTGGGAAAAAGATTCTTCTAGGTTCTGGCCATATAAGCAAAGCAACAAGTGCTACATCCGCTCCCAAATTTGAATACAGGGTTAAGAGTACAAACTATGTTTTATCTGCATCAAAGAGCTCAAATTCCAAATCTAAGCCGATTAAATTCACTTCGGAACAGAAGGAAACATCCGCTGCATGCTCTAATATTAATACCTCTGTTTCAGAGAGGCCTCTGAAGGCCAAAGGAGTAGGGAAGAAGAAATCTGAGAAGGCTCATTCACTATTAAAACAATCATATCTAGATTGGAAGTTTTCTAGAACTACCAATGCTAGACATATATTTCATATAAAAGAAATATAGATTACACCACATAGGTCCCACTATTACAAGGCTTCTATATATACATAATTTACATATGAAAACTTCCAAAAGAATATCTCTGCACTATTACATGTATGACAACATTTATCTTCAAAATATTCAGGCATCAAGCTGATCTTCATAAAGCAGATAATACATAAGGAAAATAATTATCTTTTCTCCTTCCCCTTATTATCCTGAGACCCCCAGTTCCTACAATGCACATTTTTTAAATACAAAATGAGAGTTAGACCGAAAGGTCTATTGAGTAAATCCCTTCTTTGCAAATGCAGGGTGAAGATCACCAAAACCTGATAAAACATCTTTTATGTAGAGATAAATGTGATTCAGCAAAAATATGCAATATGTTGTTAACCAAAATATAAAGCCAACAGATTACTACAACACATAGCACAAATGCATTCCCTTGAAACCTAGAATTCAATATAGAATTAACATAGAACTCCTCTGGCTTGACAGGCCAGAGCTTTTCTGGCACAACGGACAAGAACTCCTTTGGCCTTGATAACCAGAGCCTTTGCATTCTAACGAAACAATACTCAAACAAAGACCTTCTGCACCAAACAAAGTCTCTGGTCCAAAAAGAACCTACCTTAACTTTAAAAGATAAATAATCTAGAATCAGAGCTCCTCTGGTTCTTTGCTCTATTTATAAATATTTTCAAATAAAATATTTAATTGTAAAAGACAAAACTATGATATAGAGCTCACACATAGAGCTTGGGGACAGAGCTTTAGACAACAAGAAATAACTATTTTCAAGATACAGAGCCTTTGTATATAGCCTCTGGTTCATAAAATTCCCAAAATATTTTAAAGTCTTTTCACATGACCAGAGGTCCTCTAGTCCTTTTAAAAGATCAATCAAAGTGTGACATCCCCAAACACCACATTTGCATATAACACATATTTCATTACAAAGAAATACAATTTACACCACAATGGTCCCAATAATACAAGGATTCTTATATGTACAAAATCTACATATGAAAAATTCCAAAATAAAATCATGTACTATCACATGTATAACAACATGTATCTTCAAAATAAGCAATCTCATGCTGATCTTCACAGCAGATATCAAGTAGGGAAATAATCACATTTTCCCTTTACCCTTAATATCCCTAGACCCTACAGTTCCTGCATTGCTTATTTTTAAAACAAAAAATGAGGGTTAGACCAGAAGGGTCTAGTGAGTAAATCTCTTCTCTGCATATGCAGGGTGATAAACACCAAAAGTCTGATAAAATAACTTTAAACAAAAATAATTGCATTTTAGCCAAATAATGCAGTTCTCAATATGATCAAAATATGTTCAAAACTTAAAATCATCCCATAATGCAAATGTTCCTCCCTATAACCCAGATCTCAAAATAGAACTCTATCTCAATGGGCCAAAGCCCCTCTGACTCAATGGGCCAAAGCATCTCTGGCTCAAAAGACCAGAATCCCTCTGGTTTTACAGACCAGAGCCCCCTCTCTAACATCCAACTAGAGCTTCTGATTCTACTAACCTTAGCCTCTGTATTTGAGGGAATCAAAGACCAACCAGAGGTCCTTTGGAGAAAATACAACCCAAGATCCAGAAGAATATAACATAATTTTAAAAGACAAGTAAAAATAGAATCATAGCTCGTCTAACTTATGAACTTTGTTTATACATAATTTTGGTGAAAAGACAATTTTAAAGAATAAAATATAAAACATAAAATACGGAGCTTATGTATGAGACATACAGAGCCTTTGATCCCAAAGTATCAAAAACACTTTTTACTTAACCAGAGGTCCTTTGGTTCTTGTTCAAAGACCAACCAGAGCCCCTCTGTATGTATTAAAGTATTGATACAAAGTTAGGCAATAAATTCTTCTGATGACAAACCATTAATCCCTTCTCAATAACATCTATATTATTATTTCTAAAGAGAACAGTATCTCTAATTCATTGAGTCACAAAGAAATGATGATTGAGTCATTGTATCCAATTAGTAATAATAGCAAGAGCTATAATAATATCCACATATGACAATGCCTCCCTTATTCCAAGGTACACCTCTCGTTGATATGCCACCCTTATTCCTTCATTAAAATAGGGTTACTTGCCAGAACAGACATAAGTCATCACATCTGGAAGTACCCATCACCCAGTTCCAAGCCAGAACAGACAAATGTCACCACGTCTGGGGGAACTACCTCTTAAAACAAGTTTCATACCAAAACAGATTTGTGTCATCAAGCTTGGTAGAAACATTTCTCAAAATCCAGTTCCATACCAAAACAGACTTACGTCACCACGCTTGGTAGGAACATTATCTTTTCACTTTAAAAGATAAAAAATACCCCTTTCACAATAACAAATTTAAACCCAAATAATTGTTAAATTGTGAAAATCCCGAAAACTCCAGATACTTAATACTTGTACGAAAATGTATATCCGGACAAACTTGACCGGATTCCAAATCCGGATAATATTAAAACAACAAACTTGTATCCGGATGGACCCCTATATGGACAACACTTGAATAATATAACTGCCCATCCATAAAACACTGTGTCCGGATATCCTCTAATCCGGTCAACACTATGGCCGGATATACCCCTCTCCGGTTGATATTACAGCCGGATAAATACATGTCCGGACAACACATTGTCCGGTTATGGTCTAAATGGGATGACATAGTGACCGATAAAAATACTTAAATAAATATAAATGAGCGTATCCCCATCTCAATCCGGACAATACTATGTCCGGAGATGGTCTAATCTGGATGACACTACATCCGAGCAACTATTAACCAAAAATGTATAAAGGCCAATCCGGACAACACTATGTCCGGATACCAACCAATCCTATCACCATAGTGTCCGGTAAAGGATATAAATCGAACAATAATTAATTCAAGAACAGTATGAAGCATTCATACATCAAAACCAGTAACAAAATCATATGAAGGAGGTTTTAGAAACCACTCACCTCTATGTAATTACTTAGATTTTGAAAATGAATGCAAAACCAATTTGTTCTCCAGATAAGCAAGCAAAACCACTCTCTCTCTCAAAAAATTCCAAAAGAGGCAAAAGACCTTTGCATTTAAGCAACCCACTATACTAATACTTTCCAGATTAGGAAAGTCGGCCACACTCACCATCCCACATGCATGCATACATTAAAAAAAACACCCATGCATGCATATGAATTCATGCAAACAGATGCACATATTATTTCATATTCATGCATACTACCATTTCATCTATGCATATAAAATTCATGCAAACATATACACATACATTTTAATAACATGCATATATTTACATCATATGTATATGCATCCCCATATTATGCATATATTCCCATGCATAAAATACACATACTCACATATTAAATTCATGTAAGCATGTATCCACCTAATCAATTAATCATATATTCACATAATAAATACCTCGGGTGATAACCAGGATCCGGTTATCACACAGAGTCTCTCTGCATCATTCTCATATATTTTCAAACATAATAGAAATTAATGCCTCTGGTGATAAATCATTTTCCCCTTCTCAATAAAATCAAAGTTATTATTTCTAAAGAGAACAATACCTCTAAATCATCAAATCACAAAGAAATGCTGATTTAAAATTATTGTATCTGATACTGATAATAACAAGAGTTAAAATAATATCCACACTTGCAATTGCCACCCTTATATCCATAGGTACACCTCTCCTTGATATATCACCCATATTTCTTTTTTAAAACAGGGTTTCTTACCAGAACTTACTTATGTCACCACATCTCGAGGTACCCAATACCCAGTTCCAAGCCAGAACAGACAAATGTCACAACGTCTAGGGGGAACTATTTCTTAAAACAAAGTTTCATCCCAGAACAGACTTATGTCATCACGTCTGGAAGAAACATTTCAAAATAGAGTTTCAAACCAGCACAGACTTATGTCACCACGTCTGGAAAAAAAACATTTCCAAAAACATAGTTTCAAACCAGAACAGACTTATGTCACCACGTCTGGAAGAAACATTTCCCAAAACAAAGTTTCAAACCAGAACAGACTTATGTCACTATGTTTAGAAGAAACATTTAATATATTTTTCACTTACTTAAAAGATATAAATACCCCTTATGATAAGATAATAGATTTAAAACCAAATAAATGTTAATTGTGAAAAATCTCATTATCAAAAATTCAAGTTCAATAATAACTTCATTAAATCAACTCCCATTATCAACTTAAACTGTACAGACAGTTGTGTTCAGACAAGCTTATCCGGCCAACACATTTCCGGACATAGCTTAGTCGGACATCCTTAACCGAACAACACTCAATCGGGATTTTATCGAAGAAGATAATTTATGGGTATAATTCTCATCGGTCAACACGGTGACCGGACATGCCCTCACCGGACAACATGGTATCCAGACATAAACTTCACTAGTTAAACATGTTACACCAATCCGGACAACACAGTGTCTGGACATATTTTAATCCGGTCAATGAAGATGAACAAGAACAGATACAGTATTTTCAATACATACAGATTTCAAAGAAATAAACCAGTAACCATACCATATTCAAAGGTTATTTTTAAATAAACACTCACCTTATGCAAATTCAGATTTTGAAGATGAAATCGAAAATACGAATCAGCTACAAGTTTGATCCCAATTCTAGCTTCCCAAATATGGCAAGGTTTCTTTCTTTGAGAGTTTTTGTTTCAAAAAATGGTAGAAACCTACCTTTCTCAAATTAATCACCTTTTATACCCTTCCTTTAAAAGGAAGGTGTTTATCAAAATATGGAATATATAATTCCTTTTTTGCCCAAAGCATATACATGCATGCACACATAATTTTTATATGCATGCACACATAGGACTACATATAACCCCATTCAATTACCATGCATAGACATGCAAGCACATAAAACATGCATACATATATAAACATATGCACCCACACATGTATGCATATAAAATTACATACATTTCCATGCATATAATATACACACTCACATATTAATCTCATGTAAGCATGTACCCATATGGTTAATTATAGCAATTAATCACATATTCATGTAATCACATAACACGTAATAATTACCTCAGGTGATAACCAGGACCCAGTTATCACATTATCCACCACTCAAAAGAATTTCTTCCCAAAATTCATTCAATCAAATACCCACGGATATTTGGTTCTCATTTCGGATTCCAATTCCCAGGTTGCCAGAACCTTTGTGAAAATACCACTGAACGTTTACCAGACTAATTTCCTTGTTCCGTAATACTTTGGTTTTTCGATCAGTTATAGCTTCTGGTGTTTTTACAAAGTTCAGTTTACTGTCTATTCTTACTTCTGGTAGGGGCACTTCTAGACTCGGATCTGCCAAACACTTCCATAGATTAGGCACATGAAAAGTGTTATGGATCGAACTAAGTTCCTCTGGTAGCGCTTACTAATATGCAACCATTCTAACTCGCTTACAGCTTCTGAATGGCCCAATATATCTTGGACCGAGCTTACCTCTTTTACCGAATTTTACTACCCTTTTCTGCAAAGAGACTTTTAGCATATCTTAATCTCCTACAAAGAATTCAACTGGCTTACGGCGTCTGTCGACAAAGCTTTTTTGACGATCTTGAGCCGTTTTAATTTTCTCTCTAATCTGCTCAATTTTCTCAGAAGTGACTTGAACAATTTCTAGCCCTGTTAATCATCTTTCACCCACTTCATTCCAATATAACGGCATTCTACACTTACGACCATACAAAACTTCATATGGTGTCGCTTGGATGTGGAGTGATAGCTATTGTTATAGGCAAATTCAATTAATGGCAGATAATCTTCCCATGATCCTTCGAAATCTATAACACAAGCCCTTATGATAAATTCGAGAGTTTGAATTGTTCTTTCACTCTGTCCATCAGTTTATGGATGATAAGTCGTACTTAGGTGAATCTGAGAACCCAAAACTTTCTGAAAACTTTCCTGAAATTTCGATGTAAACCGACTATCCCTATCTGAGATGATAGATAACGAAACCCCATGCCTGGTAACAATCTCTTTAATGTAAATCCTTGCTAATCTTTCTAATGGATAATTCTCTTCTATCGAAAGAAAGTGCGCAGATTTCGATAAACGGTCTATAGTTACCATATGGCATCATATTCTTTTGGAGTTCGATGTAATTTAATTATGAAATCCATCGTGATATGATCCCATTTCCATACATGAATCTCTAAAGACAAAATGGTTTCTGATGTTCAACTTTCACTTGCAAACACGTAGTACATCGCTCCACATACCCTGTTATGTCTTTCTTCAATCTAAACCACCAATTAAACGGTTTCAAGGCTTTATACATTTTATTGGTGCCAGGATGAATAGAATACCGGGAGTTGTGGCTTTCATTCAGAATAATTTCCCGAAAATTCCCAAAGCGCGGTACCCAAATCCGTCCCTGAAAACACAAGATTTATTTGTCATTATTTTCCAAGGTGGAAATCAACTTACCCAATCGTTCAAATTTGAAATTATCCTCTTTGACTTCACCCTGGCACTTTGCAATTTTATCATGGAGATCCGGGAAAACATTCATTCCCATAGTTATAGCCTTAATTGTACCCCTCTTCTCTTTTCTTCTTAAAGCATCTACTACCACATTGGATTTCCTCGGATGGTAGAGAATTTCGCAGTCATAATCATTTACTAGTTCAATCCATCACCGTTGTCGCATGTTTAGCTCTTTTTGACTGAACAGATGTTAAAGACTTTTGTGATCTGTAAATTTGACATTTTGTTTCCAACAAATAATGCCTCCAAATTTTCAAAGAAAAAACTACGGCTGCAAGCTCCATATCATGCGTTGGCTATTGTTTTTCATGATCCTTCAATTGTCTGAACGCGTAAGAAATAACTATTCCTCTCTGCATTAATACGCAACACAAGCCTAATTTCGAAGCATCACTATCGACCATGAAATCTTCTGATCCCTATGGCAAAGATAAAACTGGAGCACTGCAAATATGATCTTTTAAAAATTGGAAAGTTTTTTGTTGCTCTTCTTCACACTGAACTTAATAGTTTTTCGAGTCAACTTCGTCAATGGTACTACAATTTTGCAGAAGTCCTGAATATATTTTCAGTAGTAACCTGCTAACCCCCGAAAACTACAAACTTCAGAAGGAGTTCTCGATGCATCCCATTTCTCTTCTGCTTTAATCTTAGCAGGATCAACTTTCATTCCTAATTCAGATATGACATGACCCAGAAATTGAACTTCTCTTAACCAAAACTCACATTCGGACAATTTGCATACAACTCTTCTTTCTTTAAAAGTTCTAGGATCAGACGAAGGTGTTCAGCATGCTCTTCTTCAATTTTTGAGTGTATAAGAATATCGTCGATAAACACAATAACAAATTTATCGAGATATTCACTACATACTTAGTTCATTAAATCCATAAAGGCTGTAGGAGCATTGGTTAGACCGAAAGGCATAACCAAAAACTCATGATGCCCATACCGAGTTCGGAAAGCAGTCTTAGTAACATCTTCTTCTTTGACCTTTAACTGATGATATCCCGACCGCAAATCGATCTTTGAAAAGTAACTGGCTCCCACCAGTTGATCAAACAAATCATCGATTCTTGGAAGAGGATACTTATTCCTAATTGTTAGCTTGTTCAATTTCCGATAATGAATACATATCCACACTGATCTGTCTTTCTTCTTGACAAACAAAACCGGAGCACCCCAAGGTGAAGTACTTGGTCTGATGAAACCTTTGTCAAGAAGATCCTTCAACTGAGTAACCAATTCTTTCAATTCTGACGGCGCAAACCGATATGACGCTCATTCCACTGGTGCTGCCCTGGGTACCAAGTCAATTTGGAACTCGATAGATCTATCAGGCGATAGACCAGTCCAATCTTCCAGAAAGACTTCTGGATAGCCACAAGGAACCGGAATTGATTCTTGCTTACCATTTTCTTTCTCTGAATCTATCACATCTGCCAAATAACCCTGATATGTTTTCTGAATATATTTTCGGGATTTTTGAACTAATAACAAGTTGGTATGGTGATCCTGCCAATCACCATAAATAACAATTGGTCCTTTCTTTTGCAAATCAATACTTATCATTTTTTTGTTACACATAATACTGGCTTTTATGCTAACTAATCCATTCCCACTACAACATCAAATTCTCTTATCAGCATAGGAAATAATCGGATCGGCAACCCACGCCCCTGAATTTCAATTATGCAATCAATAAACATATAGGTAACAGATACACAACTATTAGTAGTACAACCACTAATGTATCATTAAGGGTCACAAAATTCATATATACACCATTAGCAAATGATGGTGATACGAAAGAAAAGTCCGCACCAGAATCAAATAACACTTTAGCATATATAGAATAAACAAGAAAAGTACCTGTTACCACATCCGGTGTTGTTTTGGCCTCAGTTTTCATCATCTGAAATGATTGGCCCCGTGCCACACTCTTTCCTCTCTTTGGTGTACTAGGCCTCCCAAGAGCACTTAAGGTATTTCCTCCCATGGTTAATTGGGGAACTCTCAACTGTGGACAGTTTGGTCGAATATGATCAGGTAAATTACACTGAAAGAATCTTTTAGGTACAAGGCAATACCTTGATAAATGATTTGACTTCCCATATCGATCACATCCATTCGGGTCGGGTTGAAAACTTCCCTGGTGCACCAATTGACATCGTGGACAGGCTCTAACAGATGGTTGTTGAGGAGATCGGTTATCAGTTTTGATGAATTTGGGTCTTCGAAAATTGGTTGAAGATCCCTCCCACCTTCGTTTTTTCACCACTCTTTCTTCACCCTTTCGGTTCTTGTTTCTCTCTATTACTTTAGCAACATTTACAGCTAGAGAAATGGTAGAAGGGTCAATAGCAATTACAAATTCCCTGATGGAGGGTTTCAAGCCCCAAATGTACCTTTCTATCTTTCTGGACTCAGAAGAAATGTAATGTTCTGCAAATCGGGAATATTCAATAAACTTTTCGGTATAATCCGCACAGACCTGTTACCTCGTTCCAACATTAAGAAATCTTCTTCCATCTGCCTCACTGCAGTCTTAGGACAAAATTGGTTTTTAAATATGATCACAAATTCCTCCCAAGGCATAGTTTGCAGAATATTGGGCTGAGACGTCGATTCTACATCCCACCAATATAAGCCATTAGATTTTAACATAGAGACTGCAAATCTAACCTTATCCTCCTCAGAACATCTATTGGTGTTAAATATCGATTCGATTTCCTTTATACAGCACATTGCCTTTAGTTGATCTCTCTCTCCTGAAAATGTTGGGGGTTTATATGTTAGAAACATTTTATGTCTTCCCCTCTATTACTACTTGTTGATGGAGCTAGAGGATTCATTCCAACTCGTTCATTTTTCACTTTGGCTGGTAATCCCATGATAGATAGTAGAGTTTCTCTTAGTTTGCCCATTTCTTCAGCTAGAACATCCCTGGTTATATATTTTGGTTAAGGCCCATACTCTTGATTAACACTTCCCGAAATGGATCCCCCTTGATCAGGATGAACCTTTGTTTGACTTTTTCTTTGAGCCTAACTCCTCCCTTGGCCTCTACCTCGGGTTCTTCCCCTGCCTCGACTCCCAGAAATATTAGTCAGAGAATTATCAGGAGATTCATTTCTTTCTTCTGGATTGGGGCGAACGATCCTTTATGACCTTCTTTATTGACTAGCCATCTGCAAATATTTTAATATTAAATATCACGTATTCACATTACCAAATGTAATAATTTGGTTATCATTTTAGTTATATATATATATATATGTATATATATATATATGATATATGTATATATGATATATGTATGTATGATATGTGTGTGTGTGAGAGAGCATATAATTAAAAAGAAAGGGGAAAGAGGTCGGCTATTAAGCCACCTCTCAAAGTTCTTGTGGGTATGTATATATATATATATATATAGTTTTTATGAAAAGAAACACACACATACACATACTTCAATTCTTAAAACTCTCTGAAGAAGTAGAATTGCAGCAAGGAGAAGAAATCTACAAAAGCTTTGATACTCAATTCTAAAAGGTGAGTGTATAGAGCTTTGWGATATGAATTGCTTATATATGAATTGAAAAGCTTTTAGATCTGATTATTATGATWTTTGGGGCATTTTAYGATGATATTTGTGTATACCGGCCAAGTGGTGTCCGGATTGTAATCCGGAWATTTAAACCGGATATGYTTTGTCCGGATATCTCTTAAACCGGACAAGAAATGAACGATTTATGTTTTAAACCGGGCAAGAGGTGTTCGGATAATGTGTAAACAGCTTAAAGAATCATGTGATGTATTGACCGGATTTCTAAACCGGTCAAGAGTTGTATGGTGTGTTGACCGGTTTATATTAAACCGCTCAAAGGTTGAATTGTGTATTGATCGGTTTAAACTATACCGGATGACAAAGATAGTGATGTGGTGTCCGGATTTGTAAACCAGACAAGAATGTTACATTTTCATGATTATATTGATCGGATTGCTAAACCGGACAAAGATGGTTTCAAAGTGTTTTGACCTGATTTCTAATCCGGAGAAAGAGTTGGCTTATTTTCAAAGTATGTTGTCCGGACTTCTAATCCGAACAAGTTTGACCGGACTTCATATCCGGATAGTAAAGAGTTTGTTTATGGGAAATGGTTTAAGGAAATGTTTTTGAAATAATATTATGAGCAGTGTTAACTGTATATGAGATGGCGGTGTAACCGCGAGAATGATTTGAGCAGTGTAAACTGCGGGTTAGATGGCGGTGTAACCGCGAGAGTGATTTGAGCAGTGTAAACTATGGGTGAGATGGCGGTGTAACCGCGAGAGTGATTTGAGCAGTGTTAACTGCGTGTGAGATGGCGGTGTAACCGCGAGAGTGATTTGAGCAGTGTTAACTGTGTGTGAGATGGCGGTGTAACCGCGAGAGTGTTATGAGCAGTGTTTACTACGTGTGAGATGGCAGTGTAACCGCGAGAGTGATATGAGCAGTGTTAACTGCGTGTGAGATGACAGTGTAACCGCGAGAGTGATATGAGAAAGAGATATGAGAATGAGATGGCGGTGTAATCCGCGAGAAACATAAATACATTTATGTTTCAGAACAGGTTTGATTTCAAACTGATTGTTTGGAATGTATATTGTTGAATGAGATTATACACTCACTAGACCTTTTGGTCTAACGCTCAAATGTTGGATTAACCTATTTTGCAGGACAGCGTGCTCTGAGAAATAAAGGCAAGGGAAAAGTCTAATTGTTGATATTAGCTTGTTATGCATATGTATTAAAAATACATTTTGATAGTTCATGTTTTGTAATAATACTACTTTAGTATTATGAGAATGATGATGTGAATTATGTATATTTGAGATATGAGGGTTGTTACGGTTGGTATAAGAGCCTTAGTTTGAGGGATCTGGGTATTTGCAATACTTAGACTTAAACTAGTGGTGTGAAGAGTTAAGATAATAGGTTTCACTGGGTCTATGAACATGGGAATATGTTATAGCTGAAACTATTATGAGAAAGGTAGATTATATATGATTGATATAATCTGAGTTATAAGTAGACATGAGTATAAATGTGCTATGTGTTATTATGATATGATTATGAGAATAATCATGTGTGTTTAAATGTGACAGAAAAGGTTACGTATTGAGAAAATGGCAGATAATCCCAATCAGTCTGAAAGAACCTCTGCTGGTTATGGAAGAGGTCGTAGAAGAAGGAATGTTATGCAAGAAGAGAATCCAGAAAATGTAATTGAAACATGAAGTCGTAGTAGAGGACGAGGAAGAGGTAGAGGTACTAGACAAGAACATGAATTGACGGCTCAAGAAAGTGCAATGTCTGGCCGTGGTCAAGGAAGAGTTAGGGGTGGACAGAATGTTTCTGACCCTAAGTATATTACTCAAGATATGTTGGCAGCTGAGCTGGGAAAATTTCAGGAAAGTTTGGTAAATTTGTTGAAACATACAAACCAAACTGATCCAAATGTGGAAAGAAATTTTGAGCAAGAGGAAGTTGGAGCTAGTACACCAATAACTGGTACATCTGTACCTATTACTGCGTCCTCTGAACAGAAAGGAGGAGATATCAAGATGTTTCTTGCGTGTAAACCTCCTAAATTTTCTAGTGAACGAGATCCTGTTAAAGCTATGTGTTGGCTTAAGGAGATTGAACTGAGTCTGCAAATTAGTAAAAGTGCAGAAGAGGATAAAGTTATATTTGCTGTATCTCGATTAAGATCAAGTGCTTTGTATTGGTGGGAAGTTCTGTCTAGTTCAGACTTGAATATTCTGAAAACTATGATTTGGGAAGAGTTTGTGGTAAAGTT
>NC_037544.1:21119981-21126604 GCF_001531365.2 Cynara cardunculus var. scolymus | reverse complement strand
GAATTAATGTCTCAATTGAAAGAATTGTTAGATAAAGGTTTTATCAGACCAAGTACTTCTCCGTGGGGTGCACCGGTTTTATTTGTTAAAAAGAAAGATGGGTCAATGAGGATGTGCATAGATTATCGAGAGTTAAATAAATTGACAATCAAGAATAAGTATCCTCTCCCAAGAATTGATGATTTGTTTGATCAATTGGTTGGGGCTACCTATTTTTCAAAGATTGATTTGCGGTCCGGTTATCATCAATTGAAAATTAGAGATGAGAATGTGTTTAAAACAGCATTTCGTACACATTATGGTCATTATGAATTACTGGTGATGCCGTTTTGACTCACAAATGCGCCTGCAGCATTTATGGATATGATGAACAGGGTGTGTAGTCCTTATCTGGATAAATTTGTGATTGTTTTCATTGATGATATTCTGATATACTCCCGATCAGAAGAAGAACATGCACATCATTTGAAATTAATTCTGGAATTGTTGAGACAAGAGAAATTGTATGCTAAGATGTCGAAGTGTGAGTTTTGGCTGCGAGAAGTTCAATTTCTGGGGCATGTTATCTCAGAAAATGGGATTAAAGTGGATCCGATCAAGATTGAAGCTATTGAAAAATGGGAAATTCCAAAGACTCCAACTGAAGTTAGAAGTTTTCTTGGATTGGCTGGGTATTATCGTAAATTTATACAGGATTTTTCTCGTATTGCTACTCCATTAACGAAGTTGACTAAAAAGAATGTGAAGTATGAGTGGGATGAAGCACAAACTAAAGCTTTTCAGATGTTAAAAGATAAATTGTGTACAGCACCAATTCTATCTTTGCCAGATGGAGTGGAAGATTTTGTGGTATATAGTGATGCGTCAAAGTTGGGTTTGGGTTGTGTACTAATGCAACGTGGAAAAGTAATAGCTTATGCTTCCAGACAGTTAAAAGATCATGAGAGACAGTATCCTACCCATGATATGGAGTTAGCGGCAGTTGTATTTGCGTTGAAGATATGGAGACATTATTTGTATGGAACGAAGTGTCAAATCTTCACAGATCATAAGAGCTTACAACATCTATTTCAACATAAAGATCTGAATATGCGTCAGAGAAGATGGTTGGAATTGGTGAGTGATTATGATTGTAAGATTTTGTATCATCCAGGCAAGGCAATTGTAGTAGCCGATGCGTTAAGTCGACAAGAGAAAAGTGGAACAATTAAAGCAACAGCTCTACGAGTTGAGTTATTACCCAGTATTCAAGAAGAGTTACAAGAATTTCAACATGAAGCAATGAAAGAGGATAAGATCAAACGTGAAAGATTGGGTGGACTAATATCTGATTTAGTAAGAGATGGTACGGAATTTTGGAAATTTCAGAACAGAATTTGGGTACCATGTTATGGTGATCTCAAAAAGCGTATCTTGAATGAAGCTCATCAGTCACGTTTTGCGATACATCCAAGAACAAATAAAATGTATCGAGATTTGAGACAACATTATTGGTGGCCGGGGATGAAGAAAGAAATTGCTAAACATGTTGAACAGTGCTTGACTTGTCTCCAAGTAAAGATTGAACACCAACGTCCTTATGGTAAGTTACAATCTTTAGAAATTTCGTTTTGGAAATGGGATCATATTACTATGGATTTCATAACCAWATTKCCKAGAACATCGAAAGGATATGATGCGATATGGGTGATAGTGGATCGGTTATCTAAATCTGCACACTTTTTACCTATGAAAGAGTCATATTCGATGGAAAGGTTGGCAAAGTTGTATCTTGATGAGATAGTAACACGACATGGAGTTCCATTATCAATTGTTTCTGATAGAGATAGTCGCTTCACTTCTATGTTTTGGAAGAGTTTTCAGAGAGAGATGGGTTCACAGATCAAATTGAGTACAACTTATCATCCTCAAACTGATGGACAGAGTGACCGAACTATCCAAACATTAGAAGATATGTTGAGATCTTGTGTCATTGATTTTGGAGGATCGTGGGATAGTCATTTGGCTTTGGTTGAGTTTGCATACAACAATAGCTATCATTCGAGTATTCAAGCAGCACCTTTTGAGGTTTTGTATGGGCGAAAATGTCGAACTCCTTTATGCTGGAACGAAATAGGTGACAGATAGTTAGCTGGGCCTGAGTTAGTTCAGCAAACTTCGGATAAAATTGGGGTAATACGAGAACGAATGAAAGCGGCCCAAGATAGACAAAGAAGTTATGCAGATAAACGTCGGAAGCCGATTGAGTTCCAAATAGGTGATAAAGTAATGTTGAAAGTATCACCTTGGAAAGGAATAGTACGTTTTGGGAAGAGAGGGAAGTTAAGTCCAAGATATATAGGACCCTTTCCTATTATTGGGAGAAGTGGAGAAGTAGTTTATAAATTAGAACTTCCTTTAGAATTAAGTGGAATTCATGACACGTTTCATGTGTCAAATTTGAGGAAGTGTCTAATAAGTCCAGATGTGACGGTACCATTACCTGAGATTAAGGTAGATGAAAAGTTATGTTTTGAAGAAACTCCTGAGCAGATTATTGATTATAAGGTGAAAAAGTTACGAAATAAAGAGATTGGGTTAGTAAAGGTCCAGTGGCGTTTTCATAAAGGATCAGATGCCACCTGGGAACCAGAGTCGGAAATTCGGATGAAATATCCATACTTGTTTGCTTAAGTGAATTCCGGGACGGAATTCTTTTAAGGAGGGAATATTGTAATAATTTGGTTATCATTTTAGTTATATATATATATATATATGTATATATTTATTTATAAATATATATATATATATATATGATATATGTATGTATGATATGTGTGTGTGTGAGAGCATATAATTAAAAAGAAAGGGGATAGAGGTCGGCTATTAAGCCTCCTCTCAAAGTTCTTGTGGGTATGTATATATATATATAGTTTTTATGAAAAGAAACACACACATACACATACTTCAATTCTTAAAACTCTCTGAAGAAGTAGAATTGCAGCAAGGAGAAGAAATCTACAAAAGCTTTGATACTCAATTCTAAAAGGTGAGTGTATAGAGCTTTGAGATATGAATTGCTTATATATGAATTGAAAAGCTTTTAGATCTGATTATTATGATWTTTGGGGCATTTTAYGATGATATTTGTGTATACCGGCCAAGTGGTGTCCGGATTGTAATCCGGAWATTTAAACCGGATATGYTTTGTCCGGATATCTCTTAAACCGGACAAGAAATGAACGATTTATGTTTTAAACCGGGCAAGAGGTGTTCGGATAATGTGTAAACAGCTTAAAGAATCATGTGATGTATTGACCGGATTTCTAAACCGGTCAAGAGTTGTATGGTGTGTTGACCGGTTTATATTAAACCGCTCAAAGGTTGAATTGTGTATTGATCGGTTTAAACTATACCGGATGACAAAGATAGTGATGTGGTGTCCGGATTTGTAAACCGGACAAGAATGTTACATTTTCATGATTATATTGATCGGATTGCTAAACCGGACAAAGATGGTTTCATAGTGTTTTGACCGGATTTCTAAACCGGAGAAAGAGTTAGCTTATTTTCAAAGTATGTTGTCCGGACTTCTAATCTGGACAAGTTTGACCGGACTTCATATCCGGATAGTAAAGAGTTTTGTTTATGGGAAATGGTTTAAGGAAATGTTTTTGAAATAATATTATGAGCAGTGTTAACTGCATGTGAGATGGCGGTGTAACCGCGAGAGTGATTTAAGCAGTGTAAACTGCGGGTGAGATGGCGGTGTAACCGCGAGAGTGATTTGAGCAGTGTAAATTGCGGGTGAGATGGCGGTGTAACCGCGAGAGTGATTTGAGCAATGTTAACTGCGTGTGAGATGGCGGTGTAACCGCGAGAGTGATTTGAGCAGTGTTAACTGCGTGTGAGATGGCGGTGTAACCGCGAGAGTGTTATGAGCAGTGTTTACTGCGTGTGAGATGGCGGTGTAACCGCGAGAGTGTTATGAGCAGTGTTTACTGCGTGTGAGATGGCGGTGTAACCGCGAGAGTGATATGAGCAGTGTTAACTGCGTGTGAGATGGCGGTGTAACCGCGAGAGTGATATGAGCAGTGTTAACTGCGTGTGAGATGGCAGTGTAACCGCGAGAGTTATATGAGAAAGAGATATGAGAATGAGATGGCGGTGTAATCCGCGAGAAACATAAATACATTTATGTTTCAGAACAGGTTTGATTTCAAACTAATTGTTTGGAATGTATATTGTTGAATGAGATTATACACTCACTAGACCTTTTGGTCTAACGCTCAAATGTTGGATTAACCTGTTTTGCGGGACAGCGTGTTCTGAGAGATAAAGGCAAGGGAAAAGTCTAATTGTTGATATTAGCTTGTTATGCATATGTATTAAAAATACATTTTGATAGTTCATGTTTTGTAATAATACTACTTTAGTATTATGAGAATGATGATGTGAATTATGTATATTTGAGATGTGAGGGTTGTTACAACAAATATAATAATTTGTCCGAGTATAGATATGTACCTGTAAATTCATAATTATATTAGCCATTTGTAATTCGAATATACTATACATATTGCCCTCTTTAACCCATTATATTTATTCCTAGTGATATTATCTATGTCTGGGACCCTTAATTTGCAAATAATAGTTTAAGTCTAGGCATCATGCTTTGAATACCTAAATCCCTTAAACTCAGGCTATGATACCACCTTCTGTAACACCCCAAATTCCACATTCGCGTATAACATATATTTCATATAAAAGAAATATAGATTATACCACATAGGTCCCACTTGTACAAGAATTCTATATATACATAATTTACATATGAAAAATTCCAAAAAAATAATAATTGCACTATTACATGTATAACAACATGTATCTTCAAAATATTCAGGCATCAAGATGATCTTCATAAAGCAGATAATACATAAGGAAAATAATTATATTTTCTCCTTCCCCTTATTATCCCGAGATCCTGCAGTTCTTGCAATGCTCATTTTTGAAATACAAAATGAGAGTTAGACCGAAAGGTCTATTGAGTAAATCCCTTCTTTGCAAAATGCAGGGTGAAGATCACCAAAACCTGATAAAACATCTTTTATGAAAAGATAAATGTGATTCAGGAAAAATATGCAATTAGTTTGTTAACCAAAATATAAATCCAACAGATTACTACAACACATAGCACAAATGCATTCCCTTGAAACCCAAAATTCAATATAGAATTAACATAGNGTTTGTTAACCAAAATATAAATCCAACAGATTACTACAACACATAGCACAAATGCATTCCCTTGAAACCCAAAATTCAATATAGAATTAACATAGAACTCCTCTRGSTCGACAGGCAAGARCTTTTCTGGCACAACGAATCATAGCTCCTTTGCCCTTGATAACCAGAGCCTCTGCATTCCAACGACACAATACCCAATCAAAGACTTTCTGGACCAAACAAAGTCTCTGGTCCAAAAAGAACTTACCTTAACTTAANACCAGAGCCTCTGCATTCCAACGACACAATACCCAATCAAAGACTTTCTGGACCAAACAAAGTCTCTGGTCCAAAAAGAACTTACCTTAACTTAAAAAGATAAATAAGCTAGAATCAGAGCTCCTCTAGTTCATTGCTCTATTTATAAATATTTTCAAAGAAAATATTTAATTTTAAAAGACAAAACTATGACACAGAGTTCAGACACAGAGCTCGGGTATAGAGCTTTAGACAATAGGAAATAACTATATTCAAGATACAAAGATTCTGCATAATRCATATAGAGCCTATGTTTCATAAAATTCCTAAAATATTTTAAAGTCTTTTCACATGACTAGAAGTCCTCTTGTCTTTCTAATAGATCAACCATAGCCTCTCTGCATCATTTTCATATATTTTCAAACTTAATAAAAATCATACGCAATTAATGCCTCCGATGATAAATCATTTCCCCCTTCTCAATAACATCAAAGTTATTATTTCTAAAGAGAACAATACCTCTAAATCATCAAGTCACAAAGAAGTGTTGATTTAGAATTATTGTATCTGATAGTGATAATAACAAGAGTTATAATAATACTCACACCTGCAATTGCCACCCTTATATTCATAGGTACACATCTCCTTGATATGTCATCCTTATTTCTTCTTTAAAACAGGGTTCCTTTTCATAACAGACTTACATCACCACGTCTGGAGGTACCCAATACCCAGTTCCAAGTCAGAACAGACAAATGTCACCACGTATGGGGGAACTATTTCTTAAAACAAAGTTTCATTCCAAAACAGACTTGTGTCACCACGTTTGGAAGAAACATTTCAAAATAGAGTTTTAAACCATAATAGACTTATGTCGCCACGTCTGGAAGAAACATTTTCCAAAACATAGTTTCAAACCAGAACAGACTTATGTCACCACGTCTGGAAGAAACATTTCCCAAAACATAGTTTCAAACCAGAACAAACTTATGTCACTATGTCTGGAAGAATCATTTAATATATTTTCCACTTACTTAAAAGATATAAATACCCTTTTTCAAAATATAACAGTTTCAAAACCAAATAAATGTTAATTGTGAAAAATTCCATTATCAAAAATTCAAGTTCAATAATCTATACTATATTATAAAGCATTTGGCTAA
>NC_037544.1:21117667-21119881 GCF_001531365.2 Cynara cardunculus var. scolymus | reverse complement strand
AGCACACTGAATTACAAAGGCCTAAGCTGCTATTTATACTCGTTCCTAACGGCTTTACTGACATGACCTAGACGTACAAATTAATCTAAGCCGTTCAAATAAAGCAGATTACAAATAGTCACGTGATAAGCACGAGCAACTAACTAACCTAAGTAAAACAGTAAAGAAGTTCTTCATATAAGATAAAAATGCAGACCCTCTGTGAGCCATCACAGAGGCTCTGCTGGATGTGACTTGAGAGCACTTGAATCCAGATGATCATCTTCCTGAACCTCTGTGATAGACGACAGAGGTTCTGTCATCTTTGACTTGTATGCTTTGATTATAGAGGACCAGTTTCCAGAACCTCTATGGTAGACAACAGAGGTTCTGTCACACTTCACTTGTACGATAGAACACCTTCTGTTGTTGGTCCCCTGTGGTCTTCAGTGGTTGAACCTCTTCTGTCAACACTTGTAGTATTTACTTTTTCCATACTTTTACATGAAGAGAAATGAGAGCTAACATGAAGTTTATGAAACTCTAAAACAGAACGAGGAAGAAGTTTTGGAGATCCGAGATTCCAAGAAGAAGAAAGAGAAAGAAGTTGCTGATCCTTTAGCTTTCGTGTCTGAGAAGAAAGCAAAGAGCAGATCTGGAAAGAAAATAAAATAAATAAGCCAATCAAGCAAATCTGCAGATGAAGAAAGTAACAGCTCAGATTCAGACTCTGAAATGTCTGAAATAAAAAATGTCATGGGGATGCTGACTAAAGCATTCCAAAAGAATTCAAAAACGGTCACACTCGAACAACCAAAGATTCTCGTCCGGCTCCAAATATGAATTTAAAGATAAGTTCGGTGAGAAGAAGAAATATGAAGAAAAGAGATTTGAGAAGAAGTACGAGAAGAAGCCGAAAGAGAAGAAAAAGTTTGTTAAAGGCGTAGCAGATGACCACACAAAGTGCTACAACTGTGGCAAGTTAGGCCACTTTGCTGTAAACTGTAGAAAGCCGGTACCTCGAAATACCGACTACTACAAAAACAAATTTCTTCTCTCTAAACAACGAGATGCGGGGAAAGCACTCATGGTAGAAGATGATCACTAGTTAAATCTAATCAATAAAGAAGAAGAAGCTGAAGCTGAAGCTATTGCACACGTCTGCTTGATGGCTAAATCTGATAACTGTTCTTCAAATGAAGGAGAAGAACAGAGTGCAGAAATGGAAGAAGAGGTATTGGAGCAATCATGCATAAAACAGATGCAAAAGATGATGCTTAAACTCCAATCTTTCCAGCAAGGATTAAAAACGGAAAAAATGCGTTCAAATAATTTTGAAAAAGAATTAAAAACGCAAAAAGAAAAATACATCAAGTTATTTGATGAAAATGCTGGAAACTTGAACTAGGCTAAATCTTTGTTATCTGAATCCAAATCTTTTGATGAAAAATCCAATATCTTAAAAATCGAATTATCTGATTCCAAGGAAAGATATAAATTGTTAGAATTGGTAAATGAGGAACTAATGGTTAAAATAAGTAAGGTTGAGCTTCAAATAATTCATCTAAATGAAAAACTGAAGTGTAAAGAAGAAGTTTTATATAAAAGAGGACAAACTGATTAAACCTTTTTTTTAACAAACCAACTAAAACAAGATTTTTTAACCCTCGGGAAAGGTTGGGGTATGAAAATCCAATTTTTTAGGAAAAGCTTTATATTATTCCCCGACTCTATACAAATTTGAATATCTTGATTGCGGACCCGAGTTTTCAATAAAATTTACAAAATCTTCTGATTAGTTAGAACAACGAGAAGATTTCAATCGTCAAAGAAAAGATAAAATGAATGTTTCGTTTGACAATACAAACTTAAATGAAAGTTACAAAAATCAAGACTCTGCAGTTTCAACAGATTATTTTCACAGTTATTCAAAAGCAGAGCTTGAATCAAAACCTGCTGAACAAAAGTTTTATACTCCTACCTTAATTTCAGAAAAACAAGTGGTTCAGCTGGAAAAGATTTTAAATGAAGAACGACGTTCATTTAATCAACAAAAACAATAATTTTTAAATAAAATTGAAGATTTACAAAATTCTAAAGCAAAAACGTAATATGTTGAGTTTGAGTATTTTTCGTGCGATAAATCTTTAAGTGAAGCTTCTGATTCAGAAGAAATAAATATTTTAAATGAAGAAATTAATTTTTCAAATATCTTGAATTCAGATGTTTGTTTAG
>NC_037544.1:21078870-21117567 GCF_001531365.2 Cynara cardunculus var. scolymus | reverse complement strand
TGATAGACAACAGAGGTTCTGTCATCTTTGACTTGTATGCTTTGTTTACAGAGGACCAGTTTCCAGAACCTCTGTGATAGACAACAGAGGTTCTGTCACACTTCACTTGTTCGATTGACCATCTTCTGTTGTTGATCCTCTGTGGTCTTCTGTGGTGGAACCTCTTCTGTCAACACTTGCAGCATTTACTTTTTCCATACTTTTACATTAAATAAAATGAGAGCTAACACCTATGCATTGGTTTCTTGTTGAACTTAAAGGACTTGGATCCTTGATATCCTGTGGAAGATCCTTCCCATTTCCTCTTTTCCATTTGTTTTCCTTCATCGCTTCTGTTTTTGTTCCTCTCTGTGACTTCAGCTGCATCGACTGCTAATGGAAAAGTAGTAGGATTCATGGCTATAACAAATTCTCTAATTGAGGGTTTCAAACCCCAGATATATCTCTCAACTTTTCTTGCTTCTGTGGATATGTAATGCTCAGCAAATCTAGAATATTCTATGAATTTTTCGGTGTATTCTCTAACTGATCCAGAGCTTTGTTCCAACTTCAAGAAATCCTCTTGCATTTGTCTAACTGCAGCCTTGGGACAAAATTGTTCTTTGAATCTATTCACAAATTCTGCCCATGACAAGGTTTGCAAAACATCCATCCTTCCAAGAGATTCTATTTCCCACCAATACAAAGCAATTGACTTTAGAACTGATACAGCAAACCTAACTTTGTCGGCTTTTGGACAACGTATGGTATTGAATACTGATTCAATCTCTTTTATCCAACACATAGCTTTAGTTGGATCTCGCTCACCCGAAAAAGCTGGTGGTTTGCATGCYARAAACATTTTWATATCCCCTCCTCTTGTGCTTGGTGTTGGTATGGAAGAATTTATCTCTACTCGCGCTGTTTCCACCCTCGAAGGCATTCTCAATATTGATGTTAAGGTTTCTCTTAACTTTCCCATTTCTTCAGCCAGCATATCACTGGTTACAAATTCTGGCTGTGGTGCTGGTTCTGGATTGTTATCCCCAGAGTTAGATTCTGCATAATTAACATAGCCTTCTGATTGATAATTTCTTTCCCTCGTTTGATTTCTCCCTCTTCCTCTGCCTCTACCTCGTGAGGTATTAATAGGGCTTCAATGGGAGAATTTTCTGCCTCACTAAGATCAGGATGGGCTAATCTTTGAGATCTTCTGGACCGACTTGTCATCTGTAGGTTTCATGATTAAATAACACATTTTCACATTCCCAAATACAATAAAGTGTCCAAGTTCAGATATGCACTTGTAGATTCAAAATTACATTGGCCAGATGTAATCCGAATGTACCTTACGCACTGATCTCTTAACTTATCATATTTATTTCAAAGGTTCTAACTATCTACGGGACCCTAATATGCAATAGAATAGTTTAACTCTAGGCATCATCATGCAATTGATCACCTAAATCCCTTAAACTTAGGCTCTGATACCAATCTGTGACACCCCAATCTCCACACATTGCATATTACATAGAATTCATTCATAGAATACATAGATTCCCACATAGGTCCAAAATTACAAGAGTCTGTGCTACAGGTTTACGATACAAATTACATAACTTAAAAATTCCAAAATACATACATTTGTAAACTAGCATTGCTCTCCTCCAAAACACATCTAGATATGGTCTTCAACATTTAATCACATAAGGGAAATAATCATATAATGTTTTTTCCCTTATTGATATTATAACTGGTATTACATGCACACATTTTTTAAAACATAAAATGAGGGTTAGACAAAAGTCTACTGAGATTCCCTTTTTCATGCTATGCAGGGTGAGATCACCAAAACATTTATCAAAGAATCTCTCAACAAAATGAAGAATAACAAAAGAATCGCATCCTGTTTAGGTCCATCGGGCCTCTTGTTCAAAATTTCATACTTAGAATATAATGGGTTTCCAATCCATCGGCCTCTGGTTCCACAGGGTCCATTAACCTCTGGTTCTAAATCAAACTTGGGATATATTTCAATAATCAGGACCAGAGGTCCTCTGGTCTTTCTACCAGAGCTTCTGGTTAATGGACCAGAGCCTCTTGTTCCTCGACCAGAGCTTCTAACTTATATATAACTTCTTTTAATGTTCATTATCTAAGCTTCCAATCAATAAAAATAGCCTTTTTTCATAAAAAGAATAGTGATACAGAGTTCTTACTCGACCAAAGCCTCTGGTTGTACTAACCACAGCTTCTGGTTCAAAAATTATGACCAACCAGAGCTTCTGGTTGTACCTATGAAAGCCAACCAGAGCCCCTATGGTTTGTTTTATTGAAATTTCTAAGTATAGAGACTCTTTTGAAATATCATTTTAAAACTATAAATATAGCACTAAGCTTATTTCTAAAAGATATAAAGCTTATTTTCAAACTAATAAATTATAAAAGATTTTGCATCATTTTTAAATTAATATCAAGAATCCTTTAGTTCTATTATGAGGATCAATCAGAGCCCCTCTGGTTCCTTGCAAGGTACAACCAGAGCTGCTCTGTTTCCTCATAATCAATGCTTTTACCCAAAGCATTTTTATTCACAACCAATAGTCATGAACTATATTATCTCCAATCCCATAACATCATTACCATCATTTCTACTAAAGACAACATCTCTAAATCCTTAAATCACCAAGAAGTGAGAACTCCAATCTGTTGTAACTTTAATAGTTATCATGGTAAGAGTTAGGCTATGCCGATAACGACCCACCTTATATCCTCCCAATAATCCCCTTTGAATGATGTTTCACCCTTATATCCTCCAATTCATTAATATGATGTAGTTCATCCAAAGACAGACCTCAGTCACATGTCAGAGTGAACCTGTTCATAATCCTCAAATCAAATCATGGTTTCAACATAGGTTTATACTCAAAACCTTTTATTCTCAAGAACAACCTGTTCTCCCAAAAAAGTTTAAAACTCTGTTTTTCTATAAAACTCTTTCAAACTGTTTTCAAACCCAGATATTGTTTAATTCTTTCAAAAACAGTCCCAAAAATAGATTCAAACAGCAACTTCTCAAAGGCTGTTGAAGAACACAACTCTGTTTCATATTTATCCAGAAACAGATTCCAAAACAGTAACATCATAGAAACTATTGAAGACAGTTTATCATCTTAACCTCAAAACCAATATCAAAACTCAACAGGTGATACACAAATATATGAGGAAATTAGTTTCAAAACCACTCACCTTATCAAACAGATTTCTTGATGATAATCACACAGCAAAAGCTTTACTCTAAYACAGAATCTTCAAGTACTTTTGAAGCAACAATTCTTGAAGAACACCTTAACTCACACACACAGGTTCTTTTCTAAAAAGAATGACAGTGATAAAGATAACCTTATCCAAACTTTTCTTTAAATATCCTCACCTAGCCGATGGAGGATTTTAATAATATAAAATTGGATATGACGGTGTGGATTTTATTATTTTAAAAACCTATTTGCTTCATTACTAAGGTACCACTATCTCAATAAAATATTCATATTATCCAAACATGTATGCACTTATTTCATGTATCATGTATTGTTGCCACATTCACGCATACCATCATATAATTTATCAAATAATCACGTAAAATTTACCTTGACCCACGTTATCTGAAACCTGGTTATAACAGAAATGATAGAGGATAGTTTCATAAGTATAGAAGGGTGTAAGGTGCCTATACAATTATTTCCTTTGCCTTTAAGGGAATTTGATATAATTATAGGCTTGGATTGGATAGCTGAAAATCAATCTAACATAGTTTGTGACGAGAAGATGATCCATATAGATTTACCAGAAAAAGGAAAGGTTATAATTTATGGGGACCGACGAGATCGTTACTCTAGTCTTATCTCAGTTTTAAAGGCTCGGAAATATGTACAAAAGGGATGTGCTAGTTTTCTTGCTTACGCCATAGACATGAAGAAAGAAAAGGAAAAGATGGAGGACATTCCAATCGTAAAAGAGTTTCCTGAAGTATTTCCATAAGACTTGATAAGTCTACCACCGAATCGAACGATAGAATTTCAAATTGAATTACTTTCTTGAGAAGCACCAGTTGTACGTACACCATGTAGATTAGCTCCTTCTGAATTAAAGGAGTTAATGTCCTAGTTGAAAGAATTGTTGGATAAAGGTTTTATCCGACCAAGTACTTCTCCATGGGGTGCGCTAGTGTTATTCATGAAGAAGAAAGATGGATCAATGAGAATGTGCATTGATTACCGAAAGCTGAATAAATTAACAATAAAAAATAAGTATCCTCTTCCAAGAATTGATGATTTATTTGATCAATTGGTAGGGGCTACTTATTTTTTGAAAATTGATTTACTGTCGGGTTATCATCAATTGAAGATTAAGAATGAATATGTGTCGAAAACAGCATTCCGTACACGATATGGTTATTATGAATTTCTGGTTATGCCATTTGGACTCATAAATGCACCTGCAACCTTTATGGATATGATGAATAGGGTATCTCGTCCCTATCTTGATAAATTTGTGATTGTCTTCATTGATGATATTTTGATATATTCTCGGTCAGAAGACGAGCATGCTCATCATTTGAGATTACTCTTAGAATTACTGAAACAAGAAAGACTGTATGCTAAAATGTCAAAGTGTGAATTTTGGCTGCGAGAGTTCAGTTTTTGGGACATGTCATTTCAAAAGAAGGCGTTAAAGTAGATCCTCTTAATATTGAAGCCATTGAAAGGTGGGAAGCCCCAAAGACTCCAACTGAAATCAGAAGTTTTGTTGGATTGGCTGGATATTATCGCAAGTTTATACAAGATTTCTCTTGTATAGCCACTCCATTAACAAAACTGACGAAGTAGAATGTGAAATATGAATGGAATGAAGCACAAGCTCAGGCCTTTCAGATGTTAAAAGATAAGTTATGCAGTGAACCAATTCTATCCTTGCCAGAAGGAATAGAAGATTTTGTGGTATATAGTGACGCGACAAAAATGGGTTTGGGTTGTGTACTGATGCAACATGGAAAGGTAATTGCTTATGCTTCAAGACAGTTAAAAGATCATGAAAGATAGTATCCTACACATGATATGGAATTAGCAGCTGTAGTATTTGCTTTGAAGATATGGAGGCACTACCTATATGGAACGAAATGTCAAATTTTCATAGATCATAAGAGTTTGCAACATCTGTTTCATCAGAAAGATCTAAATATGCATCAAAGACGATGGTTGGAATTTGTGAGTGATTATGATTGTGAAATTTTGTATCATCCAGGAAAGGCAAATGTAGTGGCCGATGCTTTAAGCCGACAAGAGAAAAGTGGAACTATCAAGGCTATAGCTCTACGAGTTGAGTTATTACCAAATATTTAGGAAGAGCTATAAGAATTTCAAAATGAGGCAATGAAGGAGAATAAGATTAAACAAGAAATATTAGATGGATTAATATCTGAATTTGTGAAAGATGGCAGAGAATTTTGGAATTTTCAGAACAGAATTTGGGTACCATGTTATGGTGGTCCCAAAAACCGTATCTTGAGTGAGGCTCACAAATCAGGTTTTGGAATTCATCCAGGTACAAATAAAATGTATCAGGATTTAAAGCAACACTATTGGTGGCCAGGTATGAAGAAGGATATAGCTAAACATGTTGAACAATGTATAACATGTCTCCAGGTGAAGGTAGAACACCAACGTCCTTATAGTAAGTTGCAATCCTCAGAAATTCCAGTTTGGAAATGGGATCACATTACTACGGATTTCATAACCAAACTGCCAAGAACATCAAAAGGTTATGATGGCATATGGGTAATAGTGGATCAATTACCTAAATCTGCACATTTCTTACCGATGAAAGAATCATATTCGATGGAGATAATGGCTAAATAATACATTGATGAGATAATGACAATACATGGTGTTCCTCTATCAATTGTTTCTGACATAGATAGCCGATTCACTTCTATGTTTTGGAAGAGCTTTCAAAGAGAAATAGGTTCACAGATTAAGCTAAGTACAGCTTATCACCCCCAAACCGATGGACAAAGTGAACGAACTATCTAAACATTAGAAGATATATTGAGAGCTTGTATTATTGATTTTGGAGGATCATGGGATAGTCATTTGACCCTGGTGGAATTTGCTTACAACAATAGCTATCATTCAAGTATTCAAGCTACACCTTTTGAGGTTCTGTATGGACGAAAGTGTCGAACTCCATTGTGTTGGAATGAAATAGGTGAAAAATAGTTAGCTGGACCCGAGTTGATTCAGCAAATAGCGGATAAAATTGGCTTAATAAGAGAACGTATGAAGATGGCACCAGATAGACAGAGAAGTTATGTTGATAAACGTCGGAAGCCAATTAAATTCCAAGAAGGTGATAAAGTAATGTTAAAGGTATCACCTTGGAAGGGAATGGTACGTTTTGGTAAAAAGGGAAAGTTAAGTCCAAGATATATTGGACCATTTACTATTATTAGAAAAGTTGGAGAAGTGGCATACAAGCTATAACTTCCTTTGGAACTGAGCGGTATCCATGATACCTTCCATGTATCCAATTTTGAGGAAGTGTTTAATAAGCCCAAACGTAGCAGTGCCGCTACCTGAAATTAAGGTTGACGAGAAATTGTGCTTTGAAGAAACCCCCGAACTCATTACTGACTTCAAGGTAAGGAAACTGTGAAATAAAGAGATTGGGTTAGTAAAGGTTCAGTGGTGTTATCACAAAGGACCAGACGCCACCTGGGAATCAGAGTCGGAAATGCGAATGAAATATTCCTACTTGTGTACTTAAATGGAATTCTGGGACGGAATTCTTCTAAGGAGGGTATATTGTAATATTTGGTTGAGAATTTTAAGAGTTTAAAATTTCTTTTACATATTCCTGGTATGTAAGTGATAGTGGTGTGTGTATGTGTGTATGTGTTGATGTATGAATTGTTTGCTTTTGGTGAAAGGCGGCCATACATGTTAAACCCTACAATTCAAAATGTAAAAACTAATGAAAAACAATAAGTGATGAAGAACCAGAAGATCGATGAAGACATCAAGGCAGAAACGACTAAGTCTGGAATTCAACCAGAAGACCGATGGACAGACCAAGCATGCGATGGAAAGAGCATTCTCATTGATCCTCTGGACATCAACACTTAGAAGATTTTCCAGCAATTTCATCCAAGCATGCAATGAAGAATCAAAGATAAGGATGAATTCATCACATCATGAATGACAGCTGGAGATGACATGTCAACAGCTAGATTTCGTGTTTATCTTAAGAATAAAGCTTATCCATAGAAAAGATAAACCATATCTATTATTAAAAGATTAGCTAGAAAGTAGCATTGAATAATTATCTTCTTATTAGCTGGTTAGTATAAATAGGTGATCAAACCTATTGTAAAAAGAGTCGCCTGAATAGCTTTACGTTTTCTCTTCAATAAAAGTGAAATCTTTGAAGCTCAAGATTGTTCTTAGTTGTTCTTGATTTCTTCTTGAGCATTCATAACTTCCTTCATAAAATCATTATAATTTGGTTATTCACAACTGGATTATTTGTGTTATTGAGAGATCTGGGATCAACAATTGGTATCAAAGTCTGTTGATTGATTTACCAATCAAAACAATCATTCAAAAATCTCTCAATTTTTGATCTTCTTTCTCATAAAAATCTTCATCTTCTTCTTCAACATTCTCAATGGCCAACTGGAATTCTGCTTACAATGTTGGTTCTCTCACAAAGCCACCAACTCTTCAACGAGAGGAATATCCCCAATAGAAGATCAGGATGGTAAGTTTCCTGGAAGGAATAGACAGGAATCTCCTACGATCAATACAGGAGGGTCCCTACATTCCTCAAACTCTTATACCAAGAGTTCCAGGAACAAACACCACGGTTGAAATTCCAGCCTACTACATGCCCAAAGATGAAAAGAATTGGGACGACGATGACAAGGAAAGGGTTGAAACTGATAGAAAGGCCAAAAGATTGATAATCATGGCCTTACCCAATGAAATCTTCCAATCCCTCGATACATGTTCCACATCAAAGGAACTATGGGATGAACTGGCAAGCCAACTGGAAGGAGGAGCAAAAACAAGGAAAAATCGTAGAGCACTATGTCTCAACGATTACACAAATTTCAAGGCCCTCCCTGATGAACCGATACAAAAGACATACGATCGCTTCAACACATTGATAAATCAATGCCGTAGAAACGATATCATCAGGACTAAGGAAGAAAACAATGTTTTATTCCTAAAAAGTCTAGGCGATGAATGGACTCAGCTATCTATGTCCCTACAAGAAAACCAGGACCTAGACGGCTGGTCTCTTCATGATGTATATGGAACACTTGCAGCACAAGAGAGCGAYATTATGAAGAAAAAGGTATCCATCGGTGGACCCCTCGCTCTTGTTGTCGATGAAAAAGAAAAATCAAGGACTCCTATAAAAGAACATAAGAAGAAAGGCAAGAAAGCATTAATGGTTGAATCAGAATCTGAGGAAGAAACTTCTGAATCAGATGATGAGATCAAAGCTTTTGCCAAATCTTTGGCCTTGATTACAAAGCGGTTCCAGAAGAAATTCATCAGAAAACCATTTGAGCGAAAAGAGTTCAAGAGGAAAAGGTACCAGTCATCATATGATAAAAAGCCATTCAGATTTCATCAAAAGGACGATAGAAGAGAGGGAAGAGAAGATCGAGAAGACAGAAGAGAAGAAAGAAGAGACGAGAGGAAAGAAGACAAGGATGGAAGGAGAAATGACCTTCGATGCTTTAGGTGCGGAAAACTTGGTCACTTCTCCAAAGAATGCAAAGGACGACTAATCAAGGACGCTGACTACTATAAAAATAAATACAAGTATAATTCAAGAGAGCGAAGCTTGATGGCCAAAAAAGAAAATTGGGTATCTGATTCTTCATCAGACGATGAAGATAAATCACTCATTTGTCTAATGGCCACGTCCAATGCAGAAGCCGCTTCCAACTCTGATGACCAGGTATGTGAGTCTTCCTCAACTGAAACCAACTCTGTTCCATCAGAACTAGAGTTAAGGGTAATTAAACTTTCAAAAGATTTATTGAAACTAAAAGAAAAATTAAGTTTTGAAAAATCTGAAAGAATAAAAGCAGAAAAAGAAGTCAGTTTCTACAAAAGAGAGACTGATCTTCTAACCGAAGAAAAAGCTGAACTAGCAAAGGAAAAGGCTCGCATAAGCCCTCAAGAAATCAGAAGAAGATAAACTTCTGGAATTAAACAAGCGAATAACTAAGGACCTGGAAAAGAAAACTAAGGCCTTAAAGGAATCTGAGGCAGAAAGATTGAATTCTATCGCTCTTAAAGATTTCTTTCAAAAAGAGCGGGAAATTCTTCACCAGAAGCTTCAAACTAATGAACTTCTGATGAAAAAGTACAAAGATGCC
Source organism: Cynara cardunculus var. scolymus (assembly GCF_001531365.2). Taxonomy (NCBI): domain Eukaryota; kingdom Viridiplantae; phylum Streptophyta; class Magnoliopsida; order Asterales; family Asteraceae; genus Cynara; species Cynara cardunculus. The sequence continues at coordinate 21,108,134 of NC_037544.1, read as the reverse complement.
CAAGAAGTCTTTGAAAAATTAAATGGCCAAACGGACACTCAAGGAATTGGATTCAATGAATTGGAATCTTTCATCAAAACAAAGAAATCCACAGTTAAGTCCACCTTTAAACTTGGATGCATTCAAAGACCCGACTTTACTCCAAACCCAAAAGCAAAGTTCAAAAGAATTAAAGTCGATGGAAAAATTGTCGTTTCAAGACAGGATTTTAAAAATGTAGTATACGAGAAAAGTACAAATTCTGATGAAAGAAATGATATTAATGAAGACCCTATTGCAAAACCAGAATCTCTACCTATTAATCCTTTCTCATCAGCAAGTACTGTTGATGAAAGGGAGAATCCGAATGAGGAATCATCAACTGATAAATCGATGAGTCACTCAAGTAACATTGAGAATTCATCAAAGTCAGAATCGATGAAAACTCAAGAAGATCACTCTAAAGCATCAACCTTTGAATCCACATCTTCTTCACATAGTCATGCTAATTTTGATTTTGAGAAATCCGCAAGAGACTTTCTCGATTCTGAATCTGAAGAAGAGATGAGTTGTGAATCACCAAAGATCATTGAGAATAAGAAACCAAAAAATTTCAAGTCCTCAATGACATATGGTATTCCTTCATCAATGAAATCCTTAGACAAAGGAAAAGGAAAAATGGAAGATGTTAAATCTGCCAAAGATAACTCAAAAGACCCTAGTACTTCTTTCAGGTTCATTAAGTTTACTCATGAGCAAAAACAGAAGTGTTCTGACTCTGATAAAGTTAACCACAACTTTTCTTTCCATCCAGCTGAAGAAAAGCCGACCTTCCTCAGGAGAAAAGAAGTAAAACAACAGCCTTCTTCAAATAAAAAATCCAAACTAGATAAGAAGTTTGTAAAAACAATCGATGCTAGGACAGGATTTACACCTAGATTTACTTCCTTATTTTCATCAAATAAAAAGAATGTTAGACGAACACAAACAAATCATCATTTTTGTCAATGTTTAACTCTTTTACAAAACCTGAGGAATCACATGTTGACACATCACTGTCCCTACACACAACATGTTTATCGATATAAAGGACCCTATGAAAACGTGAAAAAGGCCAAACCCAAGGGCACGGCCAATGCAAATAAATCCAAGCCTAAAAAGGCTAAGGGTGATAGAAAGAGTGCAACATCCCCTACTAACAACCGAGGACCCATTATGAAATGGGTACCTAAATCCCYTTAATTTGTCTTGCAGGACCAGCATGTGCAACCATGGTACATGGACTCAGGTTGCTCCAGGCACATGACTGGTGATAAAAGTCAGCTGTCCTCCTTCATCATAAAATCTGGAGGCTCTATAACTTTTGGAGACAACAGTAAGGGTATCATCAAGGGATATGGCACTCTCATCAAAGGTAATATCTCCATCAGTAAAGTGGCTTATGTCGAAGGATTAAAGCACAATCTACTAAGCATAAGTCAGTTCTGCGACAAGGGTCTTGAAGTCAGATTTCGCAAAGGTTTCCGCATCATAGAAACAAAGCCCGGTAACACAATCATCAAGGCAAAGAGAGAAGGAAACCTCTATCTTCTAGACTTTGAGTCCTCCATGGGACAAGACACCCTTTGTCTTGTATCTCATAAGAGCGATGAAAATTGGCTTTGGCATCAAAAAATTTCAACCCTCAACTTTGATGTACTACGAAAACTAGCCACACAGAAGTTGGTCAAGGGAATTCCTGATCTCGAATTCGAAAAAAATAATCTTTGCTCAGCCTGTGACTTGGGAAAACTAAAACGGGCCTCTCATAAAACTAAGTCAGAAACCTCTTGCACCAAGCCCTTGGATATGCTTCACATAGACCTCTATGGGCCTATATCAACCCAAAGTCTCTCTGGAAAGAAGTACATGCTAGTATTGGTCGATGAATACTCCAGATACACTTGGGTTGAATTTGTAAAGAAGAAATCAGACGTTCCAGACCTACTCATTGGAGTGATGAAAAGGCTACAAGTCCTTTTACAACAAAAGTAAGTAAAGGTTCGTAGCGATAATGGAACTGAATTCAAAAATGCCAAAATCGATGATTATCTCTTTAGTGAAGGCATTACTCAAAACTTTTCATCAGCAAGAACTCCACAACAAAATGGAGTAGTAGAACGAAGAAATCGAACCCTAGTGGAAGCAGCAAGGACCATGCTTGCTTCATCAGAATTACCAATAACATTCTGGGCTGAAGCCATTTCCACTGCATGCTTCACCCAGAATCAATCTATCATCAACAAGAGACACCAGAAAACCCCATATGAGCTCATCAACCAAAGAAGACCAAATGTCAAATATTTTCATGTTTTTCGGTGCAAATCTTTTGTACTCAACGATAGATAATATCTTGGCCAGTTCGACAAGAAAGCTGATGAGGGAATCTTTTTGGGCTACTCCCAAATCGCCAAAGCCTATAGAGTCTACATCAAAAGGACTAAAATTGTTATAGAAAGTATCAACGTATCCTTTGATGACTCCACCCCCATGACTTCTGGACACAACAGTTCAGAACTCGGACTTCAAAGAAGAGCATCTGATTCATCACTTAGCAAACCCAATGAATCAATGTTAGCTCAATAATTTGAAGACATTTTCGAAGAAGATCATGAAAATCTAACTCTAGAATCGATGAAGATCATGAAGTCTCCAATGATAAAGGTACAACTCTTACAGAAACTCATGTTACTTCACCATCTACTTCTTCTATGTCTTCAGATCACGATCAAGATCCAAAATCTAACTCTGGAGATGATCTCGTCGAGGGGGAGCAAGCAGTTCCATCAGTTGATGAAGAACTGCATCATGTTGCTTCAGAACCTCAATCACGCACCATATGGACAAAAGATCACCCACACCACCAAATCATTGGTGATCCAACCTCTGGTGTCAAGACGAGATCTGCCACAACAAATGAATGCCTCTTTGCCAATTTTCTAAGTATGATAGAACCAAAGAAAATTTCAGAAGCCCTACAAGACCAAAATTGGATAGACGCAATGCAAGAAGAGTTACTCCAGTTCGAACGAAACAAAGTATGGTCACTTATGCTTCTTCCCAAAGGAAAAACGGCCATAGGAACCAAGTGGGTCTTCCGAAACAAAAAGGATGAAGATGGAATTGTAATAAGGAATAAAGCAAGGCTTGTTGCAAAAGGATATCGTCAGGAAGAAGGAATTGATTATGATGAGACATTCGCTCCCGTCGCAAGACTTGAAGCCATCAGAATGTTCCTCGCATATGCAGCACATAAAGGTTTTAAAGTCTATCAAATGGATGTCAAGTCTGCCTTCCTCAATGGAAAACTACAAGAAGAAGTCTACGTACAACAGCCTCCTGGGTTCGAAGATCCAAAGCATCCGGACTATGTGTATTTTCTGGATAAAGCTCTATATGGACTCAAGCAAGCACCCAGAGCCTGGTATGAAACTTTATCTACCTTTCTCATCGACAACAGATTCGAAAAGGTACAATCAATACAACTCTCTTTCTCAAGAAGCATAAAGGTAACATTTTACTTGTTCAAATATATGTGGACGACATAATATTTGGTTCTACAAATGCCCAACATTGTGCAAAATTCTCAGAGTTGATGAAAAGTAAATTTGAGATGAGCATGATGGGAGAACTTAGTTTCTTCCTTGGTCTTCAAATAAAACAAACTTCAGAAGGAATTTTCATCAATCAGTCCAAATATGTGACTGACCTTCTGAAGAAATACTCTCTCTCAAATTCATCATCCATGAGAACTCCCATGGCCACAGGAGTTAAGTTATTTGTTGATCCATCAGGCACATCTGTGGATGTTACAACCTACAGAGGCATGATTGGATCACTCTTATACCTAACTGCTAGTAGACCTGATATTATGTTTGCCACATGTCTTTGTGCAAGATATCAATCAAATCCCAAGGAATCACATCTCTCTGCAGTCAAGAGGATCTTTAGATAACTCAAAGGAACTCCTTCATTGGGGCTCTGGTATCCAAAGGACTCTGGCTTTGACCTAATAGCTTATACAGACGCAGATCATGCAGGATGCAAACTTGATAGAAAGAGTACGTCTAGAAGCTGTCAACTCTTGGGAGACAAGCTGGTAAGTTGGACCTCCAGAAAACAAAAATGTGTCTCAACATCTACAGTAGAAGCAGAGTATGTTGCTGCTGTTAGTTGTTGTTCACAAGTTTTCTGAATGAAGACTCAGCTTAAGGACTATGGATTTCAGTATGACAAAGTCCCTATCCTCTATGACTCCAAGAGTGCCATAGCCATCTCTGCAAATCCAGTACAGCATTCCAAGACCAAACACATCGATGTAAGGTACCATTTTCTAAAAGATAATGTTGAAAAAGGTAGCATAGAAATGTATTTTGTTCCCACTGAGATTCAACTTGCTGACATTTTTACAAAAGCTCTTGATGAGAAAAGATTTTTATTCCTCGCCAGCAAGATGGGAATGTTGAATCTCACCACTTAGAGGCAATCATCTTTGAACCAGCGATCCACAATATCTCATGGTTATGCCTAAAAGTGATATAACTTATTCGCCATCAACACCAAATATTCGGAGAAATCCTCAACCAAACACGGCCCTGTCTCCCAGACACAAGGGTGATTCCCAAGACTGGGAGACAGGGAGACTAAGGGAGACTGGTCTGTAACTGGAAAACTAAGAAGCTTGTATAAGAGAAAGCATGAAGAACATCAACTTAAACTTAAGAACAAGAGAGGATATAAGAAAGAGACTTGTATTTCTTTTCCAAAGATGATTTACAAATAAGGGGAAGCCTTCCTTTTATAGTGAAGGAAAAGGCACCCTTGTGCAAGCATGACATAAGCATGACAAAAGCTAGTAATAATTCAAACTAGAAAACAAACTAAATGAGGTAAGCGCTTACATCACAACTAGGTGACTATAAGCTTACGTCATTATTACATCACAAATTTGTCGAGACACTTATTTTATTTGAACTACGATAATTATTTCTAGCGAGAGTCAGGATGAGACGGATCGTCTTCATAAGGATCATACACATTTTCTCCGGGATCATAACGTTCATCGTTTTCATTATCGTCTTCATCATCGGAAATGCCCAATTTCTTTGTGAGATGAGTCTGGTACCAGTCTTTAAGCGCTTCATCCCATAATGCCACAACTGGGTGATCAGAGGGCCAAAGGTTTTCATTATTTAGGACTTGTTCTAGGATTGAATCTGGATCAACTAGGTTAGCACTGGCTAGAATCCGCCTTGTTTCTAAATATATTTTTGGTTGGGACCATTCGTAGTGCGAGCTGCCTGGGTTGCGATCATTCCATTCATGAATGAATGATAATGGAGAGTGGTAGACCAGAGATTGTTGTTGTCGAAGAGCCGTATGTGGTAAGAAGGAGCAGGGTCTTCTAAACATGATTACAACATAGGTCTTGAAACAGACAGCTAATCGTTGAATCCGTTGATGAGCCGGGAGGAACCATTGGAGAAGGGTGAACACGTTCTTTGCCCCTGGGGGCGGACTATCAAACTGACATTGACAAATGTAGCTGAGTAGTTTGGCTGAGTTGAACGATATTGCTATGGTATGGGACTCGAACAGATACCAGAAGAAACAAAGGGCTTCTTTTGGTAACCTATGTAAGTCATGGATATGGAAGACATTTAGGTATGGGTAATCCGGATGGAACTGAAGGTTTCTCATGAACAGACCATGCTTCTTCAGTATGATGGTGAAAAACGTTTTGTAATTCAACTGGGACCTCTCTCTTAAAGTGAGATCAGCAATGGTTTCTGTTACTTCATCTAGCAGGACTTGTGGTACAACTGTGATATCTTCAGCTGGATCAACCTGATGTGGAGTTTGAGAAGTGTGTGGAACAGGAGAGCTGGAAGAACTTGCATTTTCGACAGGAAATACCATTGGAAGGACCTCGTTTACATCCAAGGATGATTTACAAATGAGGGGAAGCCTTCCTTAGTTTAAATAAAATAAGGGAGACTGGTCGATCACTCTACTTTACAGCTGGGTAAGATATTGGGATTCAATATTGTGGCCGTGTTTGTTTGGACAGGGGCTTGATCGATCACTCTACTTTACATCAACAAGTAAAGACTCTAGTTTTCATTGAAGTTGTCCCTTAGTTCACCGAAATCTGGGGCCAAGTTTCACCAGTTCAGAAATTTCTTTAGCCAAGGTACACCTTCTCACCACGACGTATGCCAAACCTATCTCGGTTGTCGCCTTTTTTGATACTAGGTCTTCTGTTTCAACACTTCATTTTCAGAAACTCTTCTCGTGCATGGGCAGTGTGCTCGATTGGATTACCTATGAACTCAACATATATGTTATGAATGAGTTCTTCAGGAGACTGAGATTGCTGGATCTGCAGTTGACGATACTCTCCAAGACTTAAGTACCAATCTCTGAGTCATCCTTGGCACCTGGTTATGAACCTTTTGACTACTATGTCGATGTCATAGTATTGAAGTTCTTGGCTGATGACAAGTTTATGTTGATGATTCTATCGATGGATCTGCTCGTAATTGGTATCTTTGCTGATCTCGAGAAAACTAGCAAAACCCTTCGTACAGCTTGTGATGACAAGTATTTACGAATAAAATGCAAAGAAAGTTCTTCTTGTGATTGTTCTCACAAAGGAAAGACGTCCTCTTTCGAGAAAAGAAGAAAACCTTTTGTCCCACAAAACGGACAGAACAAAAGATGGAAGTTCCTGAAACGGAAGCCACAACGAGGTCGAAACACGGATAGGTGCTACATATGCAACAAAAAGGGGCACTTTGCAAGAGACTGCAAAGACAAGAGAAAATCTGATCTCAACAAACCCTTGAAAGAACTGAGATAGCCTCCTCCAGTGGTACAAAAGAACTCCCAGAAGACACACCTATGGTTGCCTCCTCAAAGCCACCCGGAGTTTTACCAATAGAAGAAATAAACCCTATTTCTTCTTTCTTACGGTCTTTGACTCATTCGAATACCCTTCCAGNCCAACAGAAGCATTCGAACACCTGTTCATGACAGAGCCAGAAACAGGTTATCGCGTTGATTCAGAAGTAGAAGATGGACCCAGTGACACTGGTTCAGAGACAACACCTCAAAGACGAGCCAAAGCTCCAAAAGGTGATACTAAACAACAGTTCACCTTTGATGACATCCYTCCATCAAGATGGAGAGRCAGAAGTATTGAAATGCAAACATGGTGTAGTGCAGAACTWSWATWSWAGTTCTGCACTACACCATGTTTGCATTTCAATACTTCTGYCTCTCCATCTTGATGGARGGATGTCATCAAAGGTGAACTGTTGTTTAGTATCACCTTTTGGAGCTTTGGCTCGTCTTTGAGGTGTTGTCTCTGAACCAGTGTCACTGGGTCCATCTTCTACTTCCGAATCAACGCGATAACCTGTTTCTGGCTCTGTCATGAACAGGTGTTCGAATGCTTCTGTTGGGTCAAAATCAACTTCTTCATTTGAGGAAGAGATGATTGGTGCCAATCAGAGCCTCTGGTTATAAAGACCAGCGCCTCTGGCCGTTTAGAATAAAGTTCAACACATTCATGGCAAATATTTTTTTTTCTTCTTTCTTTTGAACCAGAGCCTCTGGTTTAAAAAATAAGTCAATATTTTATTAAGTCAAATTTCCAACCAGAGCCTCTGGTTCTAAAGACCAGAGCCTCTGGCTTCCACCTCTTTACAACCAGAGCTCTTCTGGTCTCAAAGAGTTTCCCTCATCATACCACTTGGACTTCACCATTCACAACCAGAGCCTCTGGTTCAAAAGACCAGAGCCTCTGGAATCCAAATCCTTGTCACCCACTCATCACAATTAATTTCGTTCCCAATCAGAGTCTCTGGTTTTACAAACTAGAGCCTCTGAATTCATTCTTAGTCATTCACCTATTTCATTCACCACTTTATCAACCAGAGCCTCTGGTTTTCATTCTTTGACTCCATTTCTTTCATTGCATTCCCAACCAGAGCCTCTGAAACAGAGCCTCTATACCTATTTATTTGAGGGGGAATTTTTAGAAATATCCATACACATGCATCACTTGAGGGGGAGTAAACGGTGTTCACTTTGTGTATATGCATTTTCCATCCAGAGTCTCTGGCTCTACAATCCAGAGCCTCTGCCTCTCCAAATGCTATAAGAATATATATTTACACCAGACCTCCTCTGGTTTTAGATGTTGGATTATCACGTTGAAACACAGCCTCTGGTTTCTAAACCAAGGCTTCAACCTCATACAAATCCAATATTACATCCATAAATTACTTCATCGATGTTCAACCAGACCTCCTCTGGTTCCTCACCCAATGGATCATGCCTAACCAGAGTTCCTCTAGTTCAATGAAAATCATTTTCATCCTTAAACTCATCCTACTTGCAAATTATTTTTTAAGATTATACGAAATTGCAGCTTTTGTGACTAAAAACTATACAACAAGGGTTTTTAGAAGACCAAAACTTCGTAACTAGTATTACTCTTACAATTAGATGAGATTTTAAATTCAAAATTATTTTTGGGAAACGTCTTCCACAAGATATTATTTGAAATATCTCTTTATTTCAAATAATGCATGATGTCGTCATCACCACGCGCCTGACACCATACAGACTGTTTTCATCAAGCCGTTTCACCTTTTCACCCTTTCAAACCCCGTTTTGACACGTGTCATCTAACATTAATGGCACGTACTATCACGACGGCTCATGTTCTTCCCATCCTATCATACACACTTCCCCGCCTAAATTTTTCATGATTATTTTATTTTAATAATCACATAAACCGTTTCCCTTTCCCTCCCCCCCACTTTCCACCCACTGATAAATACCTTTCGTCTTCCCTCATTTTCCTTTTACGCTTCCATAAACCTGCAACTACACTCTGCCAAAATACAAACCTGCAAACTTCTCAAACCTACAAAAATGGCATCCTCTGCATCCCACGAATCCAACAATAACGATAGCATAATACAATCTACCGGAGCCAACAGCCGTGTTCTAGTTTTCTTACCGATGCGGCCAAACAATCAAGCTATAGAACTCAACACCAGCTTGTTTGACGATCGTTTTACAATTATTATTGAGTTCTTCAGACACAGCATTCTTCTCCCTTCTCACACTCTTGCCGATCCAGCCGTACCTCTAAAGTACGTTCAACGGTATTGGCAAACTTGTGAGTTTGATGAAGACAACCACGGCATCATGGGGGACATGGACGCCCCTAACGATATGATCTGTTCACTTAAAATATCACGAGCAAAGGTTTCCAGGATATTGTGCATTCCCACACGCAAGGAACTTGGAATCGCACAGTTTGACGAATCACCAACCACGGAGGACATACTCAGGTTCGTGAAGATGCTAGGTTACAACCGTGACCTACGCAATATCTCCCAATTCAAGCGCCAATTTCTTCCACCAATGTGGAATCTGTTCTTCTCCATACTGAACAGATCCCTAACATGCAAGCTGGGCTCCTTGGATCAAGGGAATATAAATATCATGACTATAATGTACGGGCTATTCTTCAATCTCAACCTCGACTATGCCTTCCTCATCTACCATGAAATCCTAACGGCGGTGCTCAAAAAGTCGAAACTCCAAGCCGCTGGCAAGCCTCTCCCTGCGGTCCTCTTTCCTCGTTTTCTCGTCCTTTTCATCGGGGACGTCATGAGGAAGCATGGCCTACCAGCCACGGAGCCATTCACACCCATCCACAAAATGCATGGTCATCGCCCCACTATCTCAAAGGAGGGGTATACCATCAACCGTCCACTCCCCAGGGCTATGCTCACTGTCATACCATTGACATCTGAGCTACGCCAGAACTATGAACGCTCCATGCTGCTCCATGAACCAAGGGCAGCTACCCCAGAGCAGTTAGAGCCTTCCCCCCTCCAAGCGAGGGAGCACAAGCATCATCTTCATCGGATGATGAAGATGATGATGATGCTACTCGTGCCTCCCCTGGCCTTTTTGATACTATTCCTCCACCCACTTCCCAAAGGGCAACCACATCATCTACCCCTGGCGATCAAAACCAAAGGGGTATTGAAACACGACGACCCTGTCCAATCCCAACCCCAGCAAGCCATCCAGAGGCTATTCTTCGGGCCTCTGGAGATGAACAAGTCAAGGAACCACATCACCCATCACCCCTCTCTCAACAGAGAGGTGATGAAGAAATAAGAGCCCCTTCGCCTCAGGGCTCGCCACATCCCTCCACACACACAGAAGCATGTGTTGCTTCTGATGTTGAACCTATAGATCATTCAAAGCGATCTTTCCTTCATGCACCACCCCCTCGGTAATTGATCTATCAAAGGGGACATACATCCGCTTCACTTACCCAGCCTCTGAAGCTGAGGAAGAGGAAGAGGATGTAGCAACWTCACGAGATAGCTCCTCTCTCGAGGGCTATCAAGGACGTGATGGAAGTCCTTCAAGGCCTACATTTGCACAAGGCCAAGAAGGTGCCTCAGGAACAGAGGCACAACCTGCAGCATCCGTTGCTGCAGGGGTTACCCCATTTGCTGATCTGGTCACCAAGACTGAGTTCCAAGCCTTTGTTGATACAATGATGCGGTCCTTGGATGACCTTAAACTCATCATACAAGGGATTGTAGATGCCCAACCCTCACCCGATACCTCAGACCTCTCCCATTCCCTTGCAATCCTCCAACACCATCTCACCCAACTCGAAACCCAAACCCAAGCAAACACAACCCGCCTCCAAATGCTCCAACAAACCGTTACCCAACACCACAATACCTTATCCTCCCTAGCCACCCAACGAAACCAAGTCCTCATCTAATCCCTCGCAACCCTCACGACTCAGGCAACTGAAGCTAATGAAAACTTCACTTACACCATTACCCAATTACAAACCATCCTCCGCACCCTTCATCAACTACCCGCCTCTATCATCTCCCAAATCCCACAACCACAACCCCATACCTCACCTTCATCAACTTCATCGATAAATGAAACCCTCGCATCCCTCACCACCCAAATGGCGACCATACAAACCACCCTTACCCAACTTCTAGCCACTATACTTGCCCAAATCCCACAACCTGCCCAACCCCCACCTCCCTCTGCAGGCCCATCCTTTGATGAAGCCTTTACATCGTTCACTGCAGAGGTGAGAAACATAATAACCAACCTTCCCATCCCTCCACATATAGCACCCTCACCCTCATCATCAACAAAGTTCGCCACAAAGGCTGACATGCGGGCTCTGTCAAAGGCGCTGGTCTCATCTTTTAACGAGATCAGTGCCAAATTTGTTCATCGGGCCACTCGTCCAACAATGGTTCTATCCCAGAACCTGGCTGATGTACATCGGTGCACTACTTCCCTCCTCCATTCCATGGAGGCGAGTCAAAGAAAGACCTCCCCGAAGGAATACCTTGCTACCTTCAGGGAGGAACAGAAGAAGAAAATATCCAAAACTTCTTGCTCGAGCAGTCGCCCACATAAACGACCACGACACGATGACCAAGACCCCGATGATCAAGGTCTTGGACCTCGTGAGGGGGAGACAGAGGCGGCGGCTGCACATTATACTGAATCCATTGCATCACAACCACCATCATCACCACAAACACAACCACCACCACCAACCAAACAAACCCAAGCGAGGGAACCAGAGGCTTTGCCCTCTGAAGATGTACATAATGTATATGTTCCCTTAGCTACAACACCAACAGAACCCATCGTGTTGAGTTCATCAACCGATGAAGAGCCTACCACCCCACCAACACAACTTAACCAACCCCTTTCTTCATCACCCACATCAAACCTACCCTTAACCCCTTTACCAACACCTCAAACCACTCAACCCTTCACCCTTTCCTCGCTACCAGAACCTATAACAAACCAACTATCACCCGAACAACCATAGACCCCATCAGAACCCCATGCACCAGAAATAACCTAAACTCATCCCGATGAACCTGAACCAACACAAAACAAACCAACCCAAGAAACCATCCCCACTTCTCATACCGAAACCCAAACTGATACACAACTCCTAACCCAAACACAACCCCCAATAACCAACGACGGTGTAGGCGGACATTCCCTCTTCTTCAAGGCAACCTCCTCAAGGCCTGGTAGAGGAAATAATTCAGAACATGGAGTCACTGAGGAGACATCCAGAGATACCACCAAGGGAACCCATCATGATGGAGAATATCCATCAATACATGTATCACGATCACGATGAAAACTTGTCTCTCAATCCTCCAATCCTATCACCAGAATCCATGGACCTCCTACACCATCGATTTGTTAGGCAGACTACTCAAACACCACAAGCTGTCTTCTCAAATGATGGGATAAGGAAGGTAATGGATATAAAAATGAGGACCTTCGCCAACAGAGCTATAAGATACATCGACTATGCGGTAGAGAGAGCTCATGGTCAGGTCAGCATCTTCAATGACAATGACTTGATCAATCTCAACCCTTACGACTTGATCGACCTCTATGGATTCAAGGCTCAGTGACAGGATCAAGGAATAAGATTTGGGGTGGTAAATAGAGCGATAGTGAAGATGATAGAGACCTTGGTGAAGCACAGAGCCAAAAGTGATTTTCAAATTGCTTTTCAATTGGGTATCGAAAGACTCTCCTGTGCCCCTCCAAACGAAGACTTCCAGGGCCTGCAGGAAATACGATCTGCCTCAGTACTCACTCAACCCGAACTTGGATTGTTTACAAGAATGAGTTCGGGGTTAAAAAATTCTTCAGAATGACTGAAGTCTTCAAGTATTCAACAGATACACTTGAATGGTTTCAGAAAAATATTAGAGAAAGAATGGGCAGAAACCATGTGCCAAGGGAAGAGGGGAGTCAACTCATTCATGAGATATCGACAGTCATCGCATACCGAAGACTGCTCTTGCGCTTCAGAGAAATATACTCAGGTAGCTCGTGATGAGTTAAATATTTTTTTTGTTTTGCCTTGATGTATATTGATTCCAGTATTGTAAGAAAATTCATCATCCAATGAAAATTTGGAATTTGATGCTTTTCTTTAAATTAGTCTATGTTCTTCAAATTATGTTCATACACTAGTATATGTTATTTCATTACTTAGGGGGAGATTGTTAAACCCAACATTCATAATGTAAAAAGTAATGAAAAACAATAAGTGATGAAGAACCAGAAAACCGATGAAGACATCAAAACAGAAACGACTAAGTCTGGAATTCAACCAGAAGACTGATGGACAGACCAAGCATGCGATGGAAAGAGCATTCTCATCGATCCTCTGGACATCAACACTTAGAAGATTTTCCAGCAATTTCATCCAAGCATGCAATGAAGAATCAAAGATAAGGATGAATTCATCACATCATGAATGACAGCTGGAGATGACATGTCAACAGCTAGATTTCGTGTTTATCTTAAGAATAAAGCTTATCCATAGAAAAGATAAACCTTATATGTTATTAGAAGATTAGCTAGAAAGTAGCATTGGATAATTATCTTCTTATTAGCTGGTTAGTATAAATAGGTGATCAAACCTATTGTAAAAAGAGTCGCCTGAATAGCTTTACGTTTTCTCTTCAAGAAAAATGAAGCTCAAGATTGTTCTTAGTTGTTCTTAATTTCTTCTTGAGCATTCATAACTTCCTTCATAAAATCATTATAATTTGGTTATTCATAACTGGATTATTAGTGTTATTGAGAGATCTGGGATCAACAATACACTTGCTATATATAGCAAGTGTATGAGAAAGGAAAGCTTCTTCTTCCTTTAGGGAGATTTCTTTGGAAATTTGAGAATGAAGATTTAAAAGAAATCACAGGCAATAAACCGGTCAAATTCAAAAGCAAAGGTGAGTGTATTATGATTCATATAGGTTAGGCCCATGGCTGGCCCTCTTCCCCCCCCCCCCACCATTCCCTCTAAAAATTCAAATGAAGGTGACCTTTAGTCTACCTTCATTTCTCTCTCACTTCTCCATTTCTCTCTTCACAAAATTCTCCTCCTTTTCTCTAACCCAGCCGATTTTCTCCCTAAACCCTCATCATTTTACAAGTTCTTTGAAGAAAATCAAAGAATAATCTTCATACAAGAAGGTAAGAACATTGTCTATGCATTTTTCTTTCATTTTTGTTGTAAAATCCATTTTTCTTCTACTTTATCTTACACTTCCCCTAAACCCACGACTTCTCTGAGTTCTAAGGGTAGAATACACACCAAAAATATGATATATATATATATATATATATATATCTTTGAAATGGTGGTAATCCATGATCCCAAACATTAGAACTCAAGAAAAGTTGGTAAAAGTGCTTGCATGTGGGTTATGTCGCCCATTTCTCCCAAAATAATAGACCAAATGCTACGTTTCTTTTTTCAAATGAATTTCAGTGATTTAGGGTTCTATCCCCACTGGAATCACATAAAAAGAGTAAGTTTTGAACCTTCAAATGTTTAGAACAAAATAAGTGTGCAACAGCACACTTTACAGTAGGTAAAACCTACTTTGGACGAGCATACCTCTCTGGTTATTCCTCCAAAATGATTTATATTTCCTCTAGAACTTATTTTAATGAGTTATCTTCTAATTCATCTGGTCTCACTCAAGAATATTAAGTTTTGAGCCTTCAAGTTCTTGATACAAGATTATGGTGCACAAAGAGCAATGCTAACAGAATCTTGCATGCATTTTAAAACTGTCATATCTCCTTCAAACCTCAATGAAAATGGGTGATTCTTTTTCTGGAAGTTATCCTTATGTGTTATCTTTAAACTACAATTAGAATCACTGAAAAATGATGAGTTTAGACCCCCCCAAATGACCGTCACTTGAAGAGTGTGCAATTAGTCTTGGGGACTGTGACACTCAAAGTTGTAGGGTAATGATGAGTGTCTTAAACCCATCCAAAATTCGTGATATTTGAACAAAATCTGTTTAATTCATTATTATTGATGATATAAAAATTTGGACTCAAAAAAAGTTGTGGAAGGTACCTTTTAATGACGTTTTATAAGACCAAAAATTCCAGAAATAAAATTTACCTTCTGCCCAATTTATGATTTTATGTGAAAAGGATTTCAAGTTTAATTTACATTAAAATGGACAAACTAAAGGACATTATATTGTAAATATCAACTTTAAATAATGAGAACTTATCGGTGTTAGGACTGAAAATTAGTATTAAATTGTATTCGTCTTGAAAGTAAAATATTGTCTATAATTGTAAAAGTCATCGTGTTTGACTTTTCTTATAGGAGTTTGACTTTGACTTGTGTTTAGATGTTTGACCATATAAATAGGAATGGTCATTGTAATTTGTAAAGTAGAGAGCTCATTTACAAGATTTCATACGTAATAAGAGGTTTGACCAAACTTTGAATGCATTGACTTTTCCTCTCAATATTCATATGAGTTTTCTTATTGTTCTTACAAGAAATCATAGATCTGCCATATTATGGAGCTTCATGAAGATTGATCAGTGAATTGTGGGACAAACAATTGGTATCCAAAGCAAGTGTGCAAGAAATCAGAGAAAGAGATCAAGTTTTTGAAGATTTTTTTAAGTTTTTTCTGAAATTTTTTTTTTTTTTTTGAGTTCTTAATGTTCTTCATTTTTCTTTCTGTTTGATCCGAATTTTTTTTTAAAATCTTGTGCTTTTGTGTTATAAATAGGATCAAAATGCTCGAAATTGAATTGTGAATCTTTGTTATTCACAAAGATTTGTGATTTGATCATTCGAATTTAATTTTTGGTGGATTTTGTGTTTTTAAATTTTTTTCGTGTTCTTGAATTTCTTTTAAAAACCAGTGTTTTTGATCCATTTTTTTTAAAAGTTTTTTTTGTTTTGTGTTTTTGATAGGTTTTAATCTACTTTTGAATTTTAGTTTGGTTGAATTTTKTTTAAACCGTCCATTTTTTTTGGCCCAACAGTTAGCCCATCCGGTTTAGATTTTAGGCCAACCTAGTCTTTCTTCATCTATTGTGCGGACTGGAGATAAACCGCAGGAAGCTTGATCGGTTTATCAAAGGGTTTGAATGGATTAGGTTTAGTGGTGAAAGGTTTAAGGAGCTAAACCGCAGAATCATCAATCGGATTGTTCACCGTGCATCAATCGGATTCGAGTAAGTCTAAACCGCATATAGCTTGATCGGTGTAATTGAGCGGATTCATACAAACCTTGAGCGGTTTATGCTAAACCGCACACCATTTCAGCGGATTAAGAAGCTAAACCGTAGAAGTCTTGACCGGATAATTGTCCGGATTCGCACAAATCACAGGTAAGTCCATCAATCTTAGGTTTAGGGTTGATCTTTGAGCGGTTTATACCTAAACCGATCACCTCTTGACCGGATTAGTGACCGGATTCGATTAACACATAAGCGGACTAGTGATCGGATTACTAAATAGCACGAGTTCTTAGTAAATCGCTCAAGGGTTCCTTATTTCAAAGTCTCGCACTGTCAGATTTTGGTATATCGATTAAGAATATTGAGCGGACTACTCATCGGATAAGCATCAAGATTGATCGGACTCTAAATCGCCTACAGTTTATTTCGAATCTTGACCGGAGAGTTGAGCGGATAAGTCTCTAGACTGGTCATTCATGTGGTGGTCATTGTGACTGATTTAGGCTATGTGAAGCATTGATCGGATTTTAACAGGTAACAGACAGCTTGATCGGATTTTGGTCTTGGCTTCAAATCGAACAGCAACCTTTCTCTGTTTAAGACTGCTCGTTTATACGTTTTTGTCCTAACTGTTTTGATTAAAGTGAAGCTAACAGTTTGATTGTCAAGTTTGATTTGAACAGGAACCTGTTTTGCCTTCGGGATTATGAGCAGCAGCAAGTAAACTTTTCTTGTCGATTTTTCTGTCTTGTTGTTAGATTTGTGAATTGTTTATTGTGTTTATGATTTTGTGGACTGGAACAGCAGCCCAAGTGGTTACAAGATAACAGGTAGACAGATTGCTTGACAGATTCGAACAAATAGCTTGATGTTCCATGAGTTTTGAATCAAAAAGATTGATTGTCAATTGTTGAAATAGCAGTTAGTTCTTCTTGGTGCAGGAACCTGTTAAACTGTGTGTTTTGAGCAGATTTGATTGTATTCTTAAACTGTTTGGTGAGCAGCTTAAAATCTGGTTGTTGAGCTGTTGTTTAGTAATTTGTTTGAAGCTGAGTGAACAGGTTAGTATTATGAGTGTTTAAACTAGGTGACAGGTTCTTATTGCTGTTTTACATAAGAATTGTGAGTGTTTGCTGTTAGATATATGTGTAGTTTCACTTAAGTGTCTACAATTCCTATAGCTGAAACTAGCTTTAGGGCCAAGAAGTACTAGAGAAGAAGAGGGACAAACACCAAGGATTCCATTCTCATTTGTTCTAGGAGGAACAACAGAGGATTTGGATTCCTTAAGTGAAACATTCATCTTGAGCTTAAACTTAGATTTCTGAGAAGATTCAGATATCATGATCCCTGAGGAAGAAGAAGGTGCACAAGCTGAAGGAATAGATCTTGATCTATGTGACTTGTCAGCCTTCTTAGGAAGAGGTGCTTTGACAATGGACTTACCTTTGTCTTTGAGACCTGAACTCAAAGGAGTTCCATCAAGATGACTCTCAGTTAAAGAGGACTGAGAGGAAGAGGTGTCAGGAATAGAAGTAATGAAGGTACCAAACTTGAGTATGCACCTGTCAGTGACACTATCTTCCTAATCGTAGGAGAAGCCTAGACTAATCTTAATCTTGGCAGGAATTTGAGCATTAATGATCTCATAGGCTTTGAGAGAGGCTTTGCACCATCCTTCAATGGTAGCCTTTTCAGCCTTGAGTTCAGTAATAGCTTACTCACGCTCAACTATAGCATATTCGCATTCAATAGTGATGGTTTGGTTTACAATGACTTGATATTTAAGATCTTCTTCGATCTTAGTCAACTCTTTGATCTTAAAATGAAAAATCTTTAACTGTTCTTGAAGATTAAGATTAAGCATTTCTGCTTTGATTTGCCATTCAGGGCATTGTAAAGGTCAACCGTCAAAGTATCTAACGCTGATAGGCTAGAAGAAGAAGAAGAGGGTTCATTCAGAAAACATATCTGAGCAAGAGAGGATAATGAGGGATCACTAGAGGTTGATGTCTCAGAAGTTTCTTCCTTGAAATCCTTGGCATTCTTGGCCATTAAGCAAAGGTAGGTCGTATCTTCCTCATCTGAGGATGATTCGTCAGATGAATCAGCCCAATAATGTTCTTCAGCGACAAGACCTTTACCCTTTCGCTGAGAACTCTTCATCTTCTTGCTCTTCTCCTTCAGCTTCAGATATTTATCGTCTTTGGCTCTGAAGGAGGATGGGATTTTTGAAGATGGCGTCGCAGTCTTCTTTGACATGCATTCACTCACAAAGTGACCTTTGCGTTGACAGTTGAAGCAGACCGCTGAAGCCTTGTCAACAGAATATGACTTTGGCTTTTCCTTAATGGCCAGCGTGGGAGATCTGTGAAAGTTACTTTTTCTAGAAAATCTTCTAAACTACTTAGTTAGAAGAGTCAGTGATTCATCAAAGTCTGCAGGACCAGACTTTGAAAAATCCTCAGAGTTAGAGGAATCTAACTCCGTTATAGAAACAGGAGAAGAAGGAAGAATAGAAGAAGAAGATGGGAGTTCAACTGATGGATCTTCAGAGATCAAAGCTAGAGGAGAGCTTTTCATGTCTCTGGAATCCTTGAGTAGATTCCTCTCAGTTGCCGAGACTGCTAGTGATTCAGCAGTATCCCATAAAGAGAGCTGAGAGAGAGGGAGGACATATCGTTGGACATCTTGAGACACATAGATTATGTATCCCAGGATTCTGGTAAACATTCCAGAAACTTTGTCAAAGTTTCAGAGTCAAAATATTCTCTACCAACCGTCCTCAAATCAATAAAAAGACAATTAAATCTTTCATGTACTTCAAACAACGTTTCATTCTTTCCACAAAGAAAGCTTTCATATTGTCTTACTAGATTTACCTTCCTCGATTCTTGTACCTGAGAGGTACCTTCATATTGAACAAAAAGAGTGTCCCACATGGTTTTCGAGGTTCTAAGCTTCATCACAGAGTGATAGACCTCGTCAAGAAGAGACATGGCGATTATAGATCTTCCTCGAGGATCTATAGCCACCTTCTTCTTGTCTTCATCACTCCACTGATGAGGGAGCTTAGGAATCTGTAATTCAGAAATCGTGTCAGTCGTAGCTATTTCAGGTGCAGCCGGAGATATAGCATATGGAACATAAGCTCCATTCTCTATATAATGTGGGATCTCAGGATCCACACCTTCC
Organism: Cynara cardunculus var. scolymus; assembly: GCF_001531365.2. Taxonomy (NCBI): domain Eukaryota; kingdom Viridiplantae; phylum Streptophyta; class Magnoliopsida; order Asterales; family Asteraceae; genus Cynara; species Cynara cardunculus. Next base: position 21,088,766 of record NC_037544.1, on the reverse strand, counting down.
AAGAAAAGAGACATCCGATTTTTCCAGAAACTAAAGTTGTCTCTTATAAATCAGGGAGGATTGGCAAGGGAGCCATTATCGTGAAAGTTTGTGCTTGTGTTTTACAAAGCCATTTAAAAAGCAATAAATTATCTAGAGAAAGAAGAGATAATAAAATGCAAATAAACAACTAAACAAGACGAGAACAAAACACTGCTCTGATACCACTTGTTGGTCCAGCCAAGTCTACAAGAGTTTTAGACGAACAGTTTGTAGAAGGTCGGATGAATACAAACACAGAAAACTTTCGTATTTAAAAATATATATTGATAGAGAAAGGTCAATACAGATTTTCTGTAGATTGTTTGCGGAAATAGAAAAGGTAAAGATAACCTATCTAAAACAATCTAAGATTACACACAAATATACTTAGCAAATAAAAAAGATTTTCCAAAAAGATAAAGACAGGAGAATGTTCTTCTTGGGTAAGAAATTTAGAATTCTTGAGAGGGATTCTAACTTTCTTGAAGATAAGAGTATGTGTCCTTTAGATAGATGTTTGTTCTCTGTGTATCTTGCATGGAGAAAGCACTCAACTATTTATACTCATTGCATTAAATGCAAATCAAAAGGGTTGGAACACGCGTCAAGATTTAAGAAAAAATCTTGTCTTTTGCTACAGTGAATAGTACAATTGTCTATTCATGAGCAGACATCCTTTCGTGGAGTTGGTAGGCACTAGAGTCGACTAGTCGGCTTCGTGCAGTACTATACTCTTAAAAGGGTATGGGTTTGTCCTTTGTGTATGAAAGGACAAGACAAAAATAATCTTGCATGGTAAGCTTCATTTGATCACTGAATGCTGGAATAACGTTGGAGGTCTCTTCAGCATTCACAGAAGCTTATGCAATTTTCACACATATGTTGACAAGGTTGTAATCACTGAATACCGCTTCAGATCACAAACGCACCAGTCACTAATCTTCAGTTTCAGTCTTCGACATTCACTGAAGGTTCTTTGGTGTGAGTTTTGTCTTCTTGAAGTATCGTTATCGTTGTAGTATTACAATGCGTGTTTCAGCGATCACTGAACAGACTCAGTGATGATCGCTAGAACTAAAAAACCAGAAACATAATACTTCGAAAGGTAAAAGGGATTATAATCAAATCAATGAGAAACAGGATCGGCACCTTAGAATCAAATACGAATTGAAAAATACTTACTCCCCTTTGAAAATATATCAGATAAAATTCAAACACTTCAATAGTTGATACTAATTGATAAAAATCCATACACTCCCCCTGGAATTAATATCTCATTCAAAATAGTATAAAATATAGAACATTATACTCCCTTTATTCAGATAAGCTTAGGTTCCGCACTGTGTTGTTCAGAAGTTGTATTGAAGACCAGGTCCTGAACTGCGTGTTCAGAAGCTATATTGAAGACCAGGTCCTAAACTGATGTGTTTAGAAGCTATTTTGAAGACCAGGTCCTGAACTGTGTGTTCAGAAGCTATANTTAGAAGCTATTTTGAAGACCAGGTCCTGAACTGTGTGTTCAGAAGCTATATTGAAGACCAGGTCCTAAACTGATGTGTTTAGAAGCTATTTTGACACTTCATAAGCTCCCCCTCAAACCAAGCTTCAGTTTATCATGTAATAGAATGTTTGAGTTCTGCACGGTACATGATAATCCTGCAAAACATATTATATAGATTTTCGTATCCATACTTTCATGGATCCTAACTTGTTAGCATTGCTTTGAGGAATATTGTATGTACCATACCATTTATTCAAATCAGATATTTTCTTTCTAAAACTCTCCATAAGGAAATCAGATATGCAATAAGTCCATACCAATTGTTATCATATCTGTTATTCTCCTGCCAGTCTTTTCCATACCAGTCGTTGGCTTTCTTCTTGTTGATAAAGTCATTTCTCTACAAGTTTAAAAATAGATATTCTTCTTGCTAAGAATGATCAAATGATTACTATATTTGACAATACAAGGTAAAACAGTCTTCGAAGCAAAAGATTTTGTATCACCTACAGACTTGTTTTCAACAAAGTTGTCTGTAGCTAATTTCTCTTTCCAAAACATTTTCTTCAGTTTATAATGATTACCTGATTCAATCACATAATCATTGTAATACTGTCAAGAAATATGAGATTTATAATTTGAAGCACCAGATTTAGAAAATCTGCTAGAGTAATTGTTAGATTTAACAGAAAAACTATTACTCTTGCAGTTTTTAACTAAAGATAGAGACTTAGTTGAACTATCTTTTTCAGAAAACTCTTTGAGTTTAATCAATAACTAATCCCTTTCTCTAGTTATTAAAGCATATTTTTTTCAAAATCAGATCTCATACTCTTTTCAGTAACAAGATTAGCTTTCAAATCAGATAATTTCTTTGTAACTTCAAATAAAAATTTACCTTCAAAATCTGATCTTTCCTTTTCAAAAAAATTTCGCTGCTTTTCAACCTCTTTCCTTTTTATCTCAAAATTTTCTTTTTCATTCTCAGATGCAATATCCAACGACTTTTTCTTCTCAGCTAACTCCTTAGCTATCACATCATTCTTCTTCACAACAATCTTTCTTTCACTAACAAATAACTTTCTCTCTTCATCCAAATTCTTCTGCTTAGCGGCAATGCTCTTAGAAATCTCTAGATACTTCTTCTCGGATTCTTTCTTTTCAGTTTCAAACTTAGTTCTTTCAAGAATAATTATCTTCTCAAATTCAGATATTTTCTCTGAAAGCTTTGTATTATTCAACTAAAGAGCTTTAATCTTGTTTTCAAACATCTTTCTTTCAACATCAAATTTCTTTTCATCCTCTTTAAACCTCTTTTCAGCATCAGACTTCTTTTCAACATCAGAAAGTTTATTCTTTTCCTTTTCAAACTCCTTTCTTTCAGCTTCTATCAACTTTTCTAGTTCTACTGTTCTTTTCTTTTCTTTCTCAAACACTCTTCTTTCCGAAGCCAATGCTTCCTAAGCTTCATAAACCTTTGAAGATAATTCAGAATTTTTCTTTAACTGCTCAGATTGTGTTCTTGATAATCAGATGTAAAACCTCTAGAAAGAAATTCATCTATTTGTTCTTTTAAAAATTTCTTTTCTTCTAAAAATTGCTCATTTTCCTTAACCAGATCTTTGGCCCAGCAAAGATTTGAATGTTTTCATAGAACATATTTATCTTGTTCCTTTTTCAAATTCTTTTCCAATTTAGAAATTCTCTCTTTCAGCTCATTGTTCTCTCTTTCTAACATAAAGGCCATTTCAAGCAAATCAAATTGATTAAATCTTTGATCTTAATACAGTTCAAAACTTAGAAACCAGATTGTCACTTTGCTAATCAAACAACACTTATCACTTTCAAAACTTCCTTATCATACACAACTATTATCGGATACCACTTTTATCTCTTAACACAGGTTATCGGACAAACCTGCTTATCACACAAACCTCCAATCGACCAAAAATATTAATGTACAACTTCATAACCTTTTATTGGTCATGTCTTTATCAATCACAAGCTCTTATCGAACAAGTTTTGACCAAATACAATTCCTTATCGGATAGCACTTAACCGATCAAAACTCTTTATCGCCTAAATCCTTATCGATTAACACTCCTAATTGCCCAAAACACCAACGATCAACACAATTCAACAGACAATGAAGGCATGATATCAGGCAACACTTTAATTCAACAGGCGATCAAGATCTTTATCGCTTGATGAAGATCTTCAACAGATGATGAAATATATTTAGACAGATTTTCCAGAAAATGACTCGAAATCACTCAAAAATGGATAAAACTTGTACAGATTGATAGGCAATATGCTCAAAAACAAGTTTTTAAAACCAATTCATACCAAAAACAGATCAAATAGTACAAATTTAATGAAAATCGTAAGAATAGTGTATGAACACTTCAAGAACACGAATTGCCAAAAATTCAAAATTGATACATGAAATCGATTCAATTTTGAAAATGAATGATTCTAATCAATCCAAAATGGAAATTCAAACATACATCAAAATTCAAACAGATTATGAATAATTGATTTAAAACAGTAGCAAGAAAAAAATCGATCAAGAAATATGTCCAATTGTCCAATTCTAATTCGATTCAATTCAATTCAATTTCTAAGTAGTTGTGATCTCTCTGATATCAATTGATAATCTCAGAAAGATTAATCAACAACAATTCAATTCAATATCACAATTATCCAATGTAGAAATGTAGAGAGAAAGTGGAAATTGTAGAGAGAGAAATTTCTTTTAAGCACCAAATGTATTAGATCATCAATGATTACAAGATGAATATTCTCTACTAAGCTCTCAAAATCTTTCAAAAGATCTACTACAAAGCATACACACACACACACAAACACACATATATATATATATATACAAGATAAAAACACTAAGGCTTAAAGCTTGGATACAACATTTAAGTGTAAAAACTTGATCCTAACATTTCCAACTATCCATTGAGATCTATATTAAGTTTTTTAGCATTGGTTTTTTCATTTAAAGCATGTAGAGATCAAGAGGCAGTAAATCAAGCATAGAACGTCTATCAGCGTCAGTTAGAGAAGGGTCATTCAGATTTGGTACCTAAGAAGTACTGGAAGATTCTATTGAAGAAGAAGTTTCATATGGTTCACCCTTAAGTTCTTTGATTTTGGCCATAAGACAGAGATAGGTTGTATCTTCTTCATCTGAGGAGGATTCATCAAAGGAATCCACCCAGTCAGGAGCTTCAGTGATAACACCTTTGCCTTTTCGCTTGTAGTTTTTCATCTTCTAGTACTTTTCCTTTAGTTACAAGTACTTTTCATCTTTAGATCTGAAGGAAGAGGAAGATCTTGAGACTTTCTTTCACCTATACTCATTAGTCAAGTGTCCTTTTCTTTTCCAGTTAAAGCATATCGTTGAAGATTTATCAACAGGTGTTGATTTTGGTTTGTCAGAGATAGCCAGAAGCTAGTTTCTTTGAAAGTTACTCTTTCTGGAAAAATCTTCTAAATGTATTAGTTAGAAGAGCCAACAACTTATCAAACTCTAAAAGATCAGCGTCTATTAAGTCCTTAGAGTAAGAAGGGTCTAACTCACTTATGGTTAGAGTGAAAGAACTATTCGAGGGATAGTTTCTGAAGAGATCAAGGGTACAAGTGAGCTTTAGGAATCTTTTGAATCTCTTATGAGATTCTTCTTCCACTGTTGAGACTACTCGTGGTTCATCAATATATTGTATTGAGCACCAAGAGATAATTTTTGGAGGTCTTTTGATACCTTGAGACATGTTGAATAATTGTCCTAGGTTTCATGCAAACATTTCAAGAGCTTTTTCAAGGTCCTCAGAGTTAGAATATTCTCGTCCTATAGTTCTAAGATCAATTAGAAAACAATTAAACCTTTAATGTACCTCAAACAAAGATTCATTTTTGCCACATATGAACATTTCATATTGCCTTAGCAAATTTACTTTTTTGGTCTCTTGTACTTCAGTGGTACCTTCATATTGAATGTAGAGTGTGTCATACATGGCTTTAGAAGTTATGAGGTTCATGATAGAATGATATATCTCATCAAGGAGTGCCATAGCAATGATAGTTCTTACTTTGGTGTCAATGGCCACCTTCTTTTGTCTTCATCCGTCCATTGATGAGTTTGATTAGTTACTTGCCTTTCAGGTATGGCAGCAGTAGTAGCATTGCTAGGAATAGCAACAATGATTACTGATGGAACATAAGGTCCATTTTGAATATAGTAGGGGATCTCAGGATTTGCACCTTCTACAAACAAAGACATGTGATTCTTCTATATGGTAAAGTTGTCTTTATTAAATCATTGGGGTTTGGCAAGAGAACCATTATCATGATAGTTGTTGTTTGTGTTGGTCATAGCCATTATAGAGATTAGCTAGAAGAGTATGCAAGAAGAGAAACATTGCTCTGATACCACTTGTTGGTCCCAAAGAGGTTCAACAAGTATAAATAGTTAGTAGAAGGGGGGTGAATACAAACACACTTTCTTCACTTTTAAATTCTTTTATTGATTAAAGAAGGACCAATATGGAATTTACAAATTGTTGTGAAACTAGATAAAGAAAGTTCCAATCTAAACGATCTTGAGAATCCCTAAGCTTTTCTTACACAAAGAAACTAAGAACAAGAGAGAAGAGAGTTTAGAAGATGTAGAGGTATAACCAAGAAAAAGACCCATCTCAGCTATTATACCCAATGTATTAAATGCACTTCATATAGTAGAATCCACGTGTCAAGGGTTGAGTGGAATGTATGTCCTTGTCCTTTAGATATGACAAGATTTTGGCCACATATGAACAGTTTGCTTCATGTGGTTGGTAAGCACGTTTGGAGACAGAAAAACAAATCGTATCGTACCTTTATCTGGTTGAAGCATGGGGTATGTACTTTTGTGCAAGATAGTAAGACAAAACAATCTTGAAGTGAAAGACTTGATCCAACTCTAGAGATGAGTCACTGAGGACTTCTTCATCTATCGTTGAGTCTTGATCAAATTCCATACTTGATGTAGATGGTCATGGTATCACTGAATGCCGCTTCAGATCATGACTAGACCATAATCTTCACTTATAACTTTGATATCACTGAATAATCTTTGATGTGAGTTTGTTTTGAAAGGATTAACTTAAGTTCTAACCTGTTACAATACATGTTCAGCGATCAGTGAACAGATTCAGATACATTTAATCGCTAAAACTGAAAACTTGAAGAACATAACTAAGTAATTTCACCAAGTAAAAAGATCATCATCAAATCACTAAGAGTGTTTGGATCAACACGTTTATACTAAGAAATGGATTGTTTTCCAAGGGTGTTTTTGGTACGTGAGACAGGATAGAAGAAACTTATTGTCCCACGTTCAGTGCGATATTTAGACTGATATTTAGACTGGGTCAGAATAGGATCGAATGGGACAAAAACACATTTTTTTTATGTCCTACCAAAATAGGTGGAACAAAAATTATAGAGATGGGACAAGATTCTTAAATTCTTAAATTAGAGTAACAATGTCAAATTAAAACCTTAAAAGTTTGAACAATACTTTCACCCGAGTATCTCACTCTCATCCATTCAATCATATCTGGTGCCTTCAGCATACCAGACGCACAGAAAACGAAAACTGGAGATGTACATATACAATTTCTGATTCAACGAGGGATAAAGGATTTCTGTTTAATATCTTTCTTCATAGAGTGTATAACTTCTGTGGGATTTATCATTTTGCTTTCATCTCTCATTGTGATTTTTGTCTATGGAAAAATACATCTGTTTTTCCACTCAATGTTACCTGTTACTTAATGCAGGTTGGAACAAATGGACGACATTCCACTTCTGACCGTCTTTCTTGCTATTTACTGATGTGAACTGTATTTCCATAACTAGTTTTGTACTTCTCCTGTATTGAGTTACTATTTTCATGATGCTAGCGATTAGTAATGCCCTTAACGTAATTTCAAAGAGATGGACAGCACTACCTAGAGAACCAGCTCCTCTTGACGATACAGAAGTTGATGACTGGCTTCCACGTGTGTTGTTTTCCAAGGGCCATGCATGATGCATCTTCTTGTATTTTATGTAGACAGGTAATAACTCACCTATTGAGGATGTGGCTTTCAGTTTTTTACTGATCTTTGGCATTGCCACAGTGCTTAACTATTGCACCTTCGTATTTCGTTGGCAATACAAGTTTGTGAAAGCTATATATAGACACACATTTGATAATCTTGTAATGTTTGATGGTATGGTATCTTTTCAAGGGTTGTGATGAAGTGCACAATAAATTTGATATTTTGATTATGAGGATGGACAATTTCCTGCTTGAACAATGCTTTTTTTACTTTTTTTACAAGTCATGCAAATAATTATTTTTTAGAAGTTATACCACCTAAACCATATTATTGAAACAATATTAAAATGTTGTCCTATACATATTTTATCATTAAAAATAATTTGTTTTCTATATTGTTTCAATAATATGGTTTTAGGTGGTATAACTTCTAAAAAACTTGCCAATAAAATGCAAACATAACGTTTATTTTAGTACTTCAAAATTATCATGAACAGTTATACACATTCACATGTATACACAAAATTATCATGTTTTTAACGATTTTTACGTAAAATAATATATATGTATAATATTTATCATGAACAATTATACACATTCACATGAATACAACAACTTTTTAATATTCATACATTTGTATGATATTCATCATGAATATACAGTTCACTATAACATTCATCATGAATATACAGTTCACTATAACATTCATCATGAATAGTTACGTATTTTCACGTATACTCAACAAATCTTCAACATTCATACATCATTATGACATTTGTCATTAAAATTAATTTTCATAATAACATTCATCATGAATATAAATATTATTTATGATGAATATTCATGTGCATTCAAGTATATACAATAGTTCTTCAATATTTATAAATCGGTATGATATTCATCATGAATATACATTTCACCATAACATTCGTCATGAATATACATTTTCACCATAATATTCATCATGAATATGTGTGTGTGTGTGTGTGTGTGTGTATGTATGTATACATATATGTTCACTATACACAATAACTCTTTGGCATACATCAATATGATATTTATCATTAATATATATATATATATATATATATATATATATTTTCACTATAACATCAATATGATATATATTTTTACTATAACATTAATCATGAATATTTATATGTGTTCATGTGTATACAACAATTTTTCAGTATTCATACACCAGTAGATATTCATCATGGATATACATTTTCAATATAACATTAATCATGAATATACATACTATTCATCATGAATATTTGTGTTGGATCACGGGTATACAACAACTCTCTACTATTCATATTAGTGTAATATTTATCATAAATATTAATTTGCATCATAATTTACATCATGATATGCATATTACTAATTATGAATCTACTGCAGTTTCAACTTTATTGTTGATCATCTCTCTCATTAATTTGATAATAATCCCTTTTACCTTATACGAAGTATTTATGTTTCTGTTTTCAGTTCCAACGATCATCACTAAGTATGTCCAGTGATCCTTGAAGAACTTGTAATGCAAATCCAATCAGCGACAGCGATACTTCAAGAAGACAAAACTCACACCAAAGAACCTTCAGCAAAAGTCGAAGATTGAAACTGAAAATTAGAGACGGGCGAGTACGTGATCTGAAGCAGTATTCAGTGATTACAACCTTGTCTACATATATGTGAAGACTGCCCAAGCCTCAGTGAATGCTGAAGAGACCTCTAGGTTATTCCAGCATTCAGCGATCAAATGAAGCTTGCTTAGCACTATTGTTGTTGTCTTGTCCTTATGTACACAAAGGACAAAACCCATACCCTTATGAAAGTTGGTAGGGTACAGAGCCGACTAGTCGACTCTATTGTCCATCAACATTAGGTAAGGATGTTTGCTCTTGAATAGTGCTTTTTTTGTACTATTCACTATAGCAAAGGACGAGTCTTCCTCTTAAAGCTTGACACGCACTCTAACCCTACCATATTGCATTAAATGAACATTTAATGCACTGGTATAAATAGAAGTGTTTCTTCTCTATGCAGAGTGCGTGCAACTCACTCTCTAACCCTAATTCTTACTTCAAGCATTTTTTTAGCTTGAGTAAAGGATCTTCTCTACAACATTTTTTTTCTTGTATTTGCTAAGATTTAGTGTGTAACTAAAGATTGTTTAGATAGGTTTTTCTCAACTTATCTTTCCGCAAACAATCTTGTAAAATCTGTATTGATCTTCTTTATCAATATATATTTTAAATTTGAAAATATTGTGTTTGT
>NC_037544.1:21076815-21078770 GCF_001531365.2 Cynara cardunculus var. scolymus | reverse complement strand
CTTGTCCGGATTAGAAGTCCGGTCAAAATACTTTGAAAATAACCAACTCCCTTGTCCGGATTAGAAGTCCGGACAATACTTCAATTTTAACATTGCCCGGTTTAGAATAAACCGGACGATACATCGTTCATCCTTTGTCCGGTTTAGAGTATACCGGTCAACACATCATTTAGCCTTTTGATCGGTTCAGAGTATACCGATCACCCTTTAGCCGGTTTAAAGACTTAAACCTTTTGATACAAGCGGTTTAGAAATAAACCGCTCACCTCTTGGCCGGTTTATAAGACACACCRGTCACCTCTTGTCCGGTTTAAAACATAATCCGTTTACTTCTTGTCCGGTTTAATAAATATCCAGACAAAGCACATCCGGTTTAAGTATCCGGATTTCAATCCGGACACCACTTAGCCGGTTTATTCAAGAATCATCATAAAATGCCTCCAAACACATAATAATCAGATCTAAATGCTTTTCAATTTGTTTAAAAGCAATTCATATTCAAAGCTCAAATACACTAACCTTTATGAAGTTGAAATTCAAAGCTTTTGTAATCTTTTSTTCTTCCTGATGTGCAAACTTCAGACTCTTCAGAGAGATTTCTAATTATAGTATGTGTTTTGTGTGTGTTTCTTTTCACCAAAAACTTTATATACATACATATGAACAAGGATTTGAGAGGCGGCTAATAGCCGACCCCTCTACCCCTTTATTATATATAATTTTTTTTAAATAAACCTAAACACACACCATATACATACATATATCACATATATATATATATATATATATATTTAAAACCAAAATAATAACCAGACTATTACACAACATAGTAATGACACACCTGCAAAATTAGATCAAACAGATTTTGGTACCCAAACGAACTTGGGTCCTGTTTTGTTAGTATCAGGTTGAGGAATATTGTAACTGCCAAACCATCTATTTCTGTTAGATGTTTTCTTTTTAGTAATCTTAACATGATGATCATATATACAATAAGAACCATACCAGTTGTTATCATATATGTTATAACTGTTACAACTCTTTTGATGGTTGTTGTCTCTGTTGATCCCAGATCTCTCAATAACACTAATAGTTAAGTTAAGAACAATCTAATTATGTCGTGTCAATGAATAAAATGAAGAACACTCAAGAACAAAATATGAATCTTCAAAGAATATACTTGAGTGCCAGAATATTCACTTTATTCCAAAATGATCGTAAAAGAGTTCAAAGCATTAACTAAATATAATAGGCCTAATCACCTATTTATACTAGTAAGCTAAACAAGAAGATAACTATCTAGTGAGACTATCTAGAAAATCTTCTAGGAAAGATAAAGCTTATCTAAACATGGATAATCAACAAAACAATATAAACTTTGTAGAATCCAGCTGTCGATTAGTCATCTCCAGCTGTGTTCCATGGGGCGTTATTCAACCTTATCTTCATATCTTCATCGCATGCCTCTGGTTGAACTAGTGTAGAAAACTCCAAGTGTTGATAACTAGAGTGGCTATGAAGATGCTCTTTCCATCGCAACTCTGGTCGATTCATCGACCCTCTGGTTGTATTGTGGACTTAGCCATTTTTCCTTGGAGTCTTCCATCGGTCTTCTGGTTCTTCATCTGTAACAACTCTGCACTTTTGGATTTCCAGGTTAGAACCTTATTAYRRKATCTTTATTTGAAAACTAAGTCTTTTAGGGTTAGCCTTATCCAGAATAGGATCCTGAAGAGGTCGTCTAAAAGACCAGAGGATAGAACAACCAGAGGCTCTGGTCTATACTAACACAGAGGCTCTGGTGACAGCTACAGAGGCTCTGGCGTCTCCTCATAGATGCTCTAGTGTCTCTTCATAGAGGCTCTGGTGTCTCTTCACAGTGGCTCTGGCATCTCTTCACAGAGGCTCTGGCGTCTCTTCACAGAGGCTCTGGCGTCTCTTCACAGAGGCTCTGG
>NC_037544.1:21071494-21075680 GCF_001531365.2 Cynara cardunculus var. scolymus | reverse complement strand
TCGTGAAGGTTCATTGGAATTCCAAGAATGGACCGGAGTACACGTGGGAAAGGGAAGACTTCATGAAGAACAAGTATCCCCACCTTTTCTCAAGCCAACCATGAATTGAAGCGTAGACGATTAAATTTCGGGGCGAAATTTTTCTGGGTTGGGGAGGCTGTAACAACTCTGCACTTTTGGATTTCTAGGTTAGAACCTTATTACGAGATCTTTATTTGAAAACTAAGTCTTTTAGGGTTAGCCTTATCCAGAATAGGATCCTGAAGAGGTCGTCTAAAAGACCAAAAGAGAGAACAACCAGAGGCTCTGGTCTGTACTAACACAGAGGCTCTGGTGACAGCTACAGAGGCTCTGGTGTCTCTTCATAGATGCTCTGGCGTCTCTTCACAGAGGCTCTGGCGTCTCTTCACAAAGGCTCTGGCGTCTCTTCACAGAGGCTCTGTTGTCTCTTCACAGAGACTCTGGTGTCTCTTCACATATGCTCTGGTGTCTTTTCACAGAGGCTCTGGTTCTTCTTGCAGAGGCGCTGGTCGCCCATATTTGATCGATTCAGCACAGCAGCTGGTCTTTTTCCAGACTTGGACGTTTTGGCACAAAATCATTTTCAGGAGTCCAATCCTTAGCTCCGATAGCTTAATAAAACCTTTTTAAGAACATCATTAGCATTAAATTAATGCTAACAGATCATCTTATTTACCTTCTAAAGATTAGTTGTAGATCATATTCCGGCGGGTAGTTGACCAAGTTGGTTCATGCAACTGCCAATCAAACTCGAAACATTTCATATTAAATAAAGTTGATATTTTAGTCTCGTTCCTTTAAAATTTTAAAGTTTTCCCAAAAGTCTCAATTCCCTTTTGTTTAGTTGCCAACTATTTTAAAAGAGTGGCGATTCAAAGGCCCTTGTAAAACCGTTTTGGCTATTTTAGATTTTTGGGASTTAGCTTAGAGAAGTAAAAGCCCCTTGGGTTTGGGCCTTTAGAGGCCAGCCCACTACTTCTCTAAAAGCCCCAAATAAATACCCCTTCTCTTTTGAAAACTCTTCATTCTTCAAAAGTTCCAACTAGCCGAACTCTTCCCCCTGCAAGTCTAGAAATTCCGCCGCATTCGGGTCGTTCATATCTCCCTCGTCTACAAAAAGGTATGTTCTAAAAGCCATTTATTCCTCTTCTAGTGCTCAAATTCCTATTCTCTCTTCCTGCTCAACTCAAGTTTCGGGATTTAAAGATGGTGAGATTATCCATCGAAGACTTACATGTGTSTTCATCGGATGATAATCTGTGACCCAAGGATCTTTTAATCCCAAAGAGAAGAAGAGAGTTCTCGCATATAAGGACCGATTGTACATTCGGGTGATTTGGGTCTTGCATTCATCTCTAAATCAATTCTCTCATCTTGTAGCTTACTGGAACCAAAATTCTCATTGTTTTATTTTCTTTTCTGGAATTTATTTAAGAGATGAGGATTTTGGTGATAAAAGTCTCGATTCTTGAAAATATTGAGTTCGAAACCCATTCTTGGGCATGCAACCGGATTTGGGGAGGCGTGTGACTCAAGGTTGTAAATTATTCTTGGGAAGGGTGTTAAACCCACTCAAAATCTCTTGATTCCGATGGTTGGCGGCTGCCATCATTTGTCTTGGAATGACATTTAATGATACCATTAATTAGATTTTGGGAGGTTTCTCTTTAACTAAATAATTGAAATATCGGCTATATTTATGAAAATATTTGGCGATATTGCATTGAAAACAACTTTACCCAACCTATGTCATGGAAATTTAGAAGTTCATGTTAGTACTGGTTGCTCTGTCAGGAAGTYCGAGCARGCGATAGCAGGCCCTCTTAAGGAAACATTTGATATTCGCCAATCTTGTGAGTTCTTACGGCACCCACTTTTACTGCTTTTGTTATTTTTATGTGGGAAAAGCATGAGATGAGCAAACTTTGCATGTTTATTTACTTGAAACCTCCGGGCTATGGAACTACATAGTCGGGTTTCTAAGCTGTATTTGTTACTGTTTTGCACTATAATATAAATGTTAAATTGATGTGCTTGAGAGTATATTTATCCAAATAAAAGTCCCCGTCCGTAAACGCTACTTGTTAACTCGGGCATTATCCCCGGGCCGTGGTATTATGGATAGCCGCTATTGTGTTGACAGTCCCACCCAGAAAGGGGTGCACAATTACCTATGTTTTCTAGTCTAATCATGTGGAATTTGNTCTTGCATGCATCTCTAAATCAATTCTCTCATCTTGTAGCTTACTGGAACCAAAATTCTCATTGTTTTATTTTCTTTTCTGGAATTTATTTAAGAGATGAGGATGTTGGTGTTAAAAGTCTCGATTCTTGAAAATATTGAGTTTGAAACCCATTCTTGGGCATGCAACCGGATTTGGGGAGGCGTGTGACTCAAGGTTGTAAATTATTCTTGGGAAGGGTGTTAGACCCACTCAAAATCTCTTGATTCCGGTGGTTGGCGGCTGCCATCATTTGTCTTGGAATGACATTTAATGATACCATTAATTAGATTTTGGGAGATTTCTCTTTAACCAAATAATTGAAATATCGGCTATATTTATGAAAATATTTGGCGATATTGCATTGAAAACAGCTTTACCCAACCTAAGTCATGGAAATTTAGAAGTTCATGTTAGTACTGGTTGCTCTGTCAGGAAGTCCGAGGAAGCGATAGCAGACCCTCTTAACGAAACATTTGATATTCGCCAATCTTGTAAGTTCTTACGGCCCCACTTTTACTGCTTTTGTTATTTTTATGGGGGAAAAGCATGAGATGAGCAAACTTTGCATGTTTATTTACTTGAAACCTCTGGGCTATGGAACTGCATAGTCGGGTTTCTAAGCTGGATTTGTTACTGTTTTGCACTATAATATAAATGTTAAATTGATGTGCTTGAGAGTATATTTATCCAAATAAAAGTCCCCGTCCGTAAACGCTACTTGTTAACTCGGCCATTGTCCCCGGGCCGTGGTATTGTGGATAGCCGCTATTGTGTTGACAGTCCCACCCAGAAAGGGGTGCACAATTACCTATGTTTTCTAGTATAATCATGTGGAATTTGGACCACCGCTGAATTAGTACTTTATCGAACTGTGGGACCTAAGTAGTGAACGGGCTATTTCTGGTTGTTCTAAAATCAATGGGGCAAGTTGGTTAGGTAAGGCTCAGTAGCATCTCAAGTATTTACATCGCGTTAGATTTACATTTATTAAGTGCAAAGAATTCGCATAAGTTTGCTATTTCTCGGTTTATGCATTGAAATGTTTTTATGCATGTGAAAACCCGTAAGCTCACCAACTCTTTGTAGTTGACCCTGTTTTATGCCATGCTTTTCWGGTTCTAAGTAAGTTGTGTGGACTTCTGGGAGCATTACTTGGATCAAGATCGATTAAGACAGAGTTTTTGTCGTATTTGAAAATATTTTGTAACCTTGAAATCTTGTCAAGTCGATGAACTGTATATTTTGAACCTTTGAAAAAGTGTTATTCTTAAACTGTTGCCAAGACTCGCTTACCTGTTACATTTCGTGTTTCCGTTTTAACGGGGTGTGACAGAGTTGGTATTAGATCCTCAGTTATAGAGAACACTAGTTTTCTTTAAAAACCATCGACTATAACTAAAATAATTTCTAAAGGATCTTCATAAAATCTGGAATCTTGTGTTTTAAAGCGGGCCTTGTTGTTACACATCGGTTAAGTAAAGCCTGATCACCTGTGCTTAATTTATGTGTAATGAAAAGAACTTAATCGATCTCATTAGAAGTATGCTCCAGTTTTGAAACTATCAAGAAAAGCATGAGCCTTGTTCCACTTTTTCGAATATCCGTTTCCTAGGATTAGAGGCACTGGTCAAGAAGACCAGAGATGATGGAAGTTGGAATGCTCAACTCTCGCTATCGTTGTGTCTGCAGAGGCTCTGGTCTTATGATCTGAAGCTCTGGCATGGACGAATAGGAGAACCAGAGGATCCATGCATGAAATACTTGAACGACAAGTATAGGAGTTGCCACAGAGGTTCTGGTCTCACTACCAGAAGCTCTGGTTGGGGCAAGAAGTAGGACCAGGGTGGCGTTGAAAAGAACCCTTAGCATACCTAAGTATTGAAATTGCCACAGAAGCTCTGGTAGGCACTCTGTGAACAAAGGCTCTGGTCTCGGAAGCC
>NC_037544.1:21061707-21071100 GCF_001531365.2 Cynara cardunculus var. scolymus | reverse complement strand
TATTCTTAAACTGTTGCCAAGACTCGCTTAACTGTTACATTCCTTGTTTCCGCTTTAACGGGGTGTGACATCATCACTTGTTTTTCTTCATTACGTTTACACATAAGAATTATGGGGTCTAACAATCTCCTCCTATGTAATGAAAGAACAAACATAAGCTAGTCTAAGAACATTCAAAGTATAAACGAAGAACATAGGCTAATCTAAAGAAAAGCATCATTTGCCAAATTTTTCATTGGACTAAGTGATGAATTTTTACATCGATGGAATAAAAGAGATTATAATTCAAAACAAAAAAAACTTAATTCATGGTCTTCCTTGTGATATCTTCCAGAAGCGCATTAACATTCCTCTAAATTGAATGATTGTTGAGATATCATGAATAAGTCTTTTTCCCTCTCCCATCGGCATATGAGGTCTACCTAATCTGTCTCCGATGACTGTCTAAAACCATTCAAGTGTTGTGGTTGAGTACTTGAAGACTTCAGTCAGTCTGAAATTTTTTTTCACTCCAAACTCATTCTTGAACACCAGTCCCAGTTCTGGTTAAGTTAGGCAGAGGCAGATCTCTTTTTCTACAGGTCTGGGAAGTCTTCATTTGGTGGAGTGCAGGATAGTCTGTCGATGCCAAGATGAAGAGCAATTTGAAAATCACTCTTAGCCCTGTGCTTCACCAAAGTTTCCATTGCTTGAACAATCGCTTTGTTTGCCATCCCAAATCTTATTCCTTGATGCTGTTGTTGAGCCGTATGCGCATAAAGATCAATCAAGTCATATGGATTGAGATTGATCAAGTCATTGTCATTGAAGACGCTGACATGACCATGGGCTTGCTCATTGGTGTACTCGATGTATTTGATGGCTCTGTTCATGAAGGTCCTCATTTTGATGTTCATGACCGTCCTTATTCCTTCATTTGAGAAGATGGCCTATGGTGTTTGGATCGTCTGTCTTACAAACCTGTGACGTAGGAGGTTCATCGACTCTGGTAAATGCATTGGAGGATTGAGAGCCAAACCTTCATCTCGATCATGGTACAAGTATTGATGGATATTTCCATCATCACTATCTCCCATGGTGGCATCTCTGGATGTCTCCTTAGCGACTCCATGTTTGCAATAATTTCATCGACGACACCTTAAGGAAGATGCCTCAAAGAGGAGGGAATGTTCGCCTGCACCTGCGGTGGTTGGGTTGTGGGTTGTGTTTGGGCTAAGGGTTGTGTATGGGTTGATGATGCAATGGTTTCTTGTTCGTTTGGCTCAGTTTGGGGTAGTTCTAGTTTATTGGGCTCTGGATGGGTGGTTTCTAGTTCATGGGATTCTGTTTGGATTTGAGGTTGTTGGGGTGAGGTAAGTTAGGTGATTATGGGTTTTGGTTGTATGGGTAGGGTGATAGAAGGTTCTATGGTGCGAGGGGTTGGTGATGGAGTTAAGGGTAGGTTAGGGGTTGGTGATTGAGTAAAGGGTACATTGGTTTCTGTTTATGGGGTGGATTGGTCTTCACAGATGAAGAACTCAGCTCAATAGGTTCTTGGGTGGTGTCTAAGGGAATATGTACATTGTGTACATTTTTAGAGGGCTGAGCCTCTGGTTCCCTTGTTTGGGTTCCTTGGGTTGTAGATGGAGGTTGGTTTTGTGATGGTGGTGGTGGTGGTGGTGCAGCGGACTCCATTTGTTGAGCAGTAGCAGCCGGGTTCTCTCCCTCATGAGGACCAAGACCATGATCATCTTGGTCTGGATCCTCATGCCTTGGCCTCTTATGCGGGTGGCTTGATGAGCAAGATGCTCTGCTCCTCTTCTTCTTCTTTCTTTCCCTAAAGGTCGCAAGATACGCCTTCAGGACCTGCAGTTTTTGACTCTCATCCATCGAGTGAAGGAGAGAGTTGGTACGAGCCTGTTGATCGGCAAGGCTCTGGGAGAGAGCCTTGGCTGGTTGTGCGGCTCGATGACCAAACTTTGCACTTATCTCATTGAAAGATGAGATAAGTGCCTTTGACAGAGCCCTTAGGTCGGCTTTGGTGGCGAACTCTGTGGTGGAGGTGGATGTTGATGGGGGAGGAGGGATGGATGTTGAGGTGGATGCGGGTGGTGGGATGAGGAGGGAGGCTATTATATTCCTTACCTCTGCAGTGAAGGAGGTAAAGGCTTCATCAAAGGATGGAGCTGCAGAGGGGGGTGGAGGAGGGGTTGGTTGAGGTATTTGGGCTAATATGGTGGCTAGGAGTGAGGTAAGGATAGTTTGTATGGTGGCTATTTGGGTGGAGAGAGAGGCGATGGTTTCATCGATAGATGTGGTTGGGGGTGGGGTTGGTTGAGGGATTTGGGAGAGGATGGTGGTTGGGAGTGTAGTGAGGGTATTGGTAATGGTGTTTAGTTGGGTGGTGATAGAAGCTATGGCCTCGTCGGTCGCAGTTGCCTAGGCCATGAGGGTGGCTAGGGTGTTCATCATGGTTTGGTTGCGAAGGGTGGAAAAGGAGGATGTAGTGTTGTGGTGTTAGGTGATGGTTTGTTGAAGCATTTGGAGGCGGGTGGCATTGTGTTTGGCTTGGGTGTCGAGGGTGGCAAGGGATTGTCGATTTGGGGTGAGATCGATGGATGGGGGGATTCGACAATCCTTGCTAAGATGAGTTTAAGGTCTTCCAAGGACCGCTGAGTCGAGTCTACAAAGGCCTGGAACTCTGCCTTTGTGACAAGATCAGCAAGGGGGGTAACCCTTGCAGCCACAAATGTTGCAGGTTGTGCTTCTGCTCTAGAGGCGCCCTTAATGCCTTGTGAAAATGTGGGCATGGAAGGACTTCCATCGAGTCCTCGATAGCCCTCCAATGAGGAGCTATCTCCTGATGGTGCTACTTCTTCTTCTTCTTCGGCTTCAGAGGCCGAGGAAGAGAAGTAGGTGTGTGTCCCCTTCACTAGATCAAGTATCGAAGGGGCTTGTGCTCGAATGGGAGATCGCTCTGAACGATCTTGAGGAGGTTCAATGTCAGAAGCTACATTGTGACGAGCCATGAGGCGATGTGGCTCTTATATCTTTATCTATTCCCTGTTGAGAGAGAGGCGATGGATAATGTGGTTCCTTGGCTAATTCATCTCCAGAGGCCTGAAGAGTGGCCTCTGGATGGCTGGTTTGGGTGAGGATTGGACTGGGCCGTCCTTGTTCAATACCCCTTTGGCCTTGTTCACCAGGGGTAGTAGATGTGGTTGCCCTTTGGGAAGTAGGTGCGGGAGTTGTGTTTATAGGGCCGAGGGATGCATGAGGAGTGTCATCATCATCATCATCTTCACCATCCGATGAAGATGACTCCTGCGCTCCCTTGCTTGCATCTGGGGACGGCTCCATTTGCTCTGGGATAGCTGCCCGCGGTTGTTGGGACAGCAGAGAGCGTTCATAGATCTTTCGAATCTCAGACGTCTCTGGTATGACGTTGAGCATGGCCCTTGAGATTGTCCTCTCTGTCGTGTAACCATCCTTCGAGATGGTTGGGCGATGGCCATCCATCAAGTATTGCTGCGTGAAGGGTTCTTCGGCCGGTAGGTTGTGTCTCCTCATCACGTCCCTTATAAATATGGCAAGGAACCGCGAGAAGAGAACAGAGGAGAGCGGCTTTCTTGCGGCCACAAGCTTGCACTTCTTGATCACCGCTGCATGGATCTCATTGTAGATGAGAAGGGTGTAATCCAGCGGTAGGTTGAAGAAGAGTCCATACATTATTGTTATAATGTTAATGTTCCCTTGATCCATTCTCCCGAGCTTCCAGGTGAGGGCTCGGTTCAGGATCGAGAAGAACATATTCCACATAGGAGGCAAAAACTTCCTCTTGAAGTCTAATGCATTGTGTAGGTCATGGTTGTAACCTAGCATCTTGATGAACCGGAGTATGTCAAAACTGGTGGCTCGGCGTAGTGTTCAATGTTGAGTTCTTGGCGAGTTGGGATGCATAACGCTTTTGAAACTTTTGCGCAGGAGATCTTCACCGAGCAAACCATGTCATTTGGGGCATCAATGTCCCCCATTATGCCACGGTTCTCCAGGAAGAACTCGCATGTCTGCCAGTATTGTTTGACGTATTTTAATGGTACGCCATTGTCAGATAGGGTATGGGCAGGTTGGAGGACGCAGTCTTGAAAGAATTTTATCATTATTGCGAAGCTGTCTTCAAACAGGTTTGTTCGTAGATCAATGGCATGATTGTTGGGTTTGATGGGTAGAAAAACCAGTGCACGACTGTCTGTGCCGGTTGATTGGACGTGGCTGTCGTTGTTTTGTGATTCGTGGGAAGCTGAGGATGCCATTGTTGGAGTATTTGTAGGTTTTTTGATTGCAGGTCGTCTGTGTTCTTGAAAGGATTTGAGAGCGTAAAGAGGTAAGTTGTGGAGAAGATGGGTATATATAAGTGGGGAAGAAGAAAGGGTGGTTTTTGGGTATTTTAATTTAAATGATAATGATGATTGAAAGGGACGTTTGGCAAGAAGGTAATCGTTAGGGTGATCGTGGGCCGTAATATCTGCACAGTGTCATTAATGCAGGAGTACACGTGTCTTAATGGGGTGGGTGTAAGGGTAATATTGAATGGTGTATGGGGAATAGGCTGTTGAAAGTATCAAGCGCGTGTATGAAGACGTTTGGGTGATTTTGGATAATTAAAAATAATAATTATCCCAAATAATATCTCTTGAGGTATAATCCCAAAAAAAATATTTAATATTTAAAATTCCATCTAATTGTAAGATAAATACTAATTACGAAGTTTTGGTCTTCTAAAAACCCATGTTGTATAGTTTTTAGTCATAAAAGCTGCAATTTTGTATAATCTTGAAAAGGTTTTCAATTAAAGATGGGTTTTTGGGTAAACAAATAATTTTGTCATGGAACTAGAGGCGCTCTGGTTGGTCATGACTTTTGGGGGGAACCAGAGGTCTCTCGTTAAGAGTGATGAATTTATTCATCGATGGAATGTTGGGTTTTATGAATAAGGGACCCTAGATAGACATACCAGAGGCTCTGTTTAAACATTGAAAACCCAGGGAATGAAAATCATGCCCTTAACGTAGGACCAGAGGAGCTCTGGTTGAGTGAAAGGAATGTTCACTCCTTAATTTAGCATTTTTGGTATCCAGAGGCTTTGTATAGTGGAACCAGAGGCTCTGGGTTGGAAAATGCATATGTTTGTGCAATGGAAATGCTTTATGATGAATGCAAAACTCCCCCTTAAATGATGCATGGGGATGTGTATTGAGTTAAAAACTCCCCCTGGAACTAATAAAGAGGTTGAATTTGATGACTAGAGGCWCTGGTCTATAAAACCAGAGGCTCTGGTTGTGAATGATGATGAAAACATATATGGAATGTGGTTAAGTTCATGTGAATGGATGAGAAAAGGATGGGACTTTGGGACCAGAGCGCTTTGGTTCCAAAGATTTTGAATCTAGAGGCTCTGGTCTCTAGAACCAGAGGCTCTGGTTGAGAAGGATATGCAAAAATGATGAAAGAATGTTAAATAATGATGCATGTGAAGTCCAATTTGGATCAGAGGGGCTCTGTTCGCAAAGGACTTGGAAGCCAGAAGCTCTGGTTGCATAAATGATGTAATATGAATAAGTTAATATGTATGAAAGAATGAGGGAGACCAAGTTTGAGACCAAAAAGGCTCTGGTCTCAAAGGATTGGAATCCAGAGGCTCTAGTCTATATAACAAGAGGCTTTGGATGTGAAGGGGGTACTTAGTGAAAAATCACAAAACATTTGCTTTGGACCAGAGGGGCTCTGGTTCCAAAGGCGATGAAAATATTTGGCCAAAATTTAGACAAGTATTTCTAGTTTAGAACCATGAGATATCACTTGTAGGCATAACCATGAGATATTGAGGATCTCTGGTTTCATAACTAAGGATTGCCTCTAAATGGTGAGATTCAGCATACCCATCTTGCTGACAAGAAATACAAATCTTTTCTCATCAAGAACTTTTGTGAAAATGTTAGCAAGTTGAATCTTTGTAGGAACAAAGTACATCTCTATTGTACCTTTTTCGACATTATCTTTCAGAAAGTGGTACCTTACATCGATGTGTTTGGTCTTGGAATGCTGCACAAGATTTGTAGAGATGGCTATGGCACTCTTGGAGTCATAGAGGATGGGAATCTTTGCATATTCAAACCCATAGTCCTTAAGCTGAGTCTTCATCCAGAGGACTTGTGAACAACAACTAGCAGCATTAACATATTCTGCTTCCGCTGTGGAGGTTGAAACACAATTTTGTTTTCTGGATGTCCAACTTACCAGCTTGTCCCCCAAGAGTTGAAATTTTCCAGACGTACTCTTTCTATCTAGCTTGCAACCTGCATTATCTACATTTGTGAAAGCTATTAGATGAAAGCCAGAGTTCTTTGGATACCAGACACCCAATGAAGGGGTTCCCTTGAGGTATCTAAAGATCCTCTTGACTGCAGATCGATGAGATTCCTTAGGATTGGCTTGATACCTTGCACAAAGACATGTAGCGAACATAATATCTGGTCTACTAGCAGTTAGATACAGGAGTGATCCTATCATGCCTTTGTAGGTTGTTGCATCTACAAATTTTCCTGATGGATCAGCACACAACTTATCTCCTGTAGCCATTGCTGTTCTCATCGATGATGAATTTTAGAGAGAGTATTTCTTCAGAAGGTCAGTCACATACTCGGAATGATTGATGAAAGTACCTTCTGGAGTTTGTTTTATTTGAAGACCAAGGAAGAAAGTAAGTTCTCCCATCATACTCATCTCAAATTTGCTTTTCATCAGCTCTGAGAATTTGTTGCAAAATTTTGCATTGGTAGAACCAAATATGATATCGTCCACATATATTTGTACAAGTAGAATGTTACCTTTGTGCTTCTTGAGAAAGAGGGTTGGATCGATTGTACCTTTTTCGAATCCATTGTCAATGAGAAAGGTGGAGAGAGTTTCATACCAGGCCCTGGGTGCTTGTTTCAGCCCATAGAGGGCTTTGTCCAGAAAGTTGACGTACTCTGGATGCTTTGAATCTTCGAACCCAGGGGGCTGCTGCACGTATACTTCTTCTTGAAGCTTACCGTTTAGGAAGGCAGACTTGGCATCCATCTAATATACCTTGAAGCCTTTGTGTGTTGCGTAGGCTAGGAATATCCTTATGGCTTCAAGTCTTGCGACGGGAGCAAATATCTCATCATAATCAATCCCTTCTTCTTGGCAGTAGCCCTTGGCAACAAGCCTGGCCTTGTTCCTTATGACTATGCCATCTTCGTCTTTCTTGTTTTTGAAGACCCATTTGGTTCCTATGGCCGTCTTCCCTTTGGGTAGAGGCATGAGGGACCACACTTTATTTCTCTCAAACTGAAGTAGTTCTTCTTGCATCGTGTCTATCCAGTTTGGGTCTTGTAGGGCTTCAGAAATCTTCTTCGGTTCGATCATGCTCAAAAAGTTGGCGAAGAGGCATTCATTAGCTGTTGCGGATCTTGTCTTGACACTAGATGTTGGATCACCAATGATTTGGTGATGTGGATGGTCTTTTATCCACTTGGTGCACGATTGGGGTTCTGGAGCAACAGGATGCAGTTCTTCATCGATCGATGGAACTGCTTGCTCCCCCTCGAAGAGATCATCTCCAGATTTATCTTCTGGCTCTTGTTCCGGTTCTGAAGACACAAAAGAAGTAGAAGGTGAAGTAACATGAGTTTCAGAAAGAGATGTACCTTCAGTGTTGGAGACATCATGTCCTTCATCGGCTCTGGAAGTGGGTTTAGCTGTAGGTGCATGTCTAGAGACTACTTCTTCTTCGAAGATGTGTTCAAATAAATGAGCTAACTTCATTGGGTTTGCCAAGTGATGAATCAGAGGCTCTCTGTTGAAGTCCGAGTCCTGAACTGTTGTGTCAAGAAGTCATTGTTGTGGAATCATCAAAGGACACATTGATGCTTTCGATGACAATCTTTGTCCTTTTGATGTAGACTCCGTAGGCCTTTGCGGTTTGAGAATATCCCAGAAAGATCCTTTCATCAGCTTTTTTGCCGAACTTGCCAAGATATTCCCTATCATTGAGTACAAAGCATTTGCACCCAAAGACATGGAATATTTGACATTTGGTCTTCTTTGATTGATGATTTCATAGGGTGTCTTCTGGTGCCTCTTGTTGATGATTGACCGATTCTGGGTGAAGCATGCAGTGGATATAGCTTCAGCCCAGAAGGTGATGGGTAACTCTGATGAAGCAAGCATGGTCCTTGCTGCTTCCACGAGGGTTCTGTTCCTTCGCTCCACCACTCCATTCTGTTGTGGAGTTCTGGCTGCTGAAAAGTTTTGGGATATACCTTCATTGATGAGGTATTCATCGATTCTTGCATTTCTGAATTGAGTCCCATTGCCGCTTTTGAATTTTATGAGTTTGTGTTGTAGAAGGACTTGGAGTCTTTTCATCACCCCGATGAGAAGTTCAGGAACATCTGATTTCTTCTTTACAAACTCAACCCAGGTGTATTGGAGCATTCATCAACTAGTACTAAGATGTACTTCTTTCCAGAGAGGCTTTGTGTAGATATGGGCCCACATAGATCTGTATGGATCATGTCCAAGAGCTTGGTGCAGGAGGTTTCTGACTTAGTTTTATGAGAGGCCCGTTTCAGCTTTTCTATCTCGCTGGCAGAGGGTGTCTTATCCCATAGAGGATTGGAAATCCAGAAGATAAAGATCCCCTTCTCTCTTTGCCTTGGACTGTGTTTCGATGATGCAGAAACCCTTGCGAAATCGGACTTCAAGACCCTTGTTGTAGAACTGGCTTATGCTTAGTAAGTTATGCTTCAGACCTTCAACATAAGCCACTTTGCTGATGGAGATATTGCCTTTTATGAGAGTGTCGTATTCCTTGATGGTGCCTTTACTGTTGTCTCCAAAAGTGAAAGAGCCTCCAGATTTGTCGATGAAGGAGGACAACTGACTTTTGTCACCAGTCATGTGCCTGGAGCAACCTGAATCCATATACCATGGTTGCACATGCTGGTCCTGCAAGACAAATTAAGGGGTTTTAGGTACCCATTTCATAATATGTCCACATCGGTTAGTGGGAGATACGACCTCTCTTTTCATCAGCCCTCTTCAAAGTGGGCTGATTTCTATTACCCTTAGCCTTTGCAGGCTTGGGTTTGTTTCCATTTCCCTTGCTCTTAGACTTGGGCTTTTTCACGTTTTCATTGGTTTTAACAATATAGCGATAGACGTGTTTGGAAAATATGCAGCGATGTGTTAACATGTGGTTCCTCAGGTTTTATAAAAGAGTTAAACATTGGCAATTAAGATTTTTAGGACATGAATGTCTAACTTTCTTTTTATTCGATGAAAATAAAGAAGTAAATGCAGGGGATGAAAATCCTATCCTAGCAT
>NC_037544.1:21060429-21061427 GCF_001531365.2 Cynara cardunculus var. scolymus | reverse complement strand
TACAAGTCTCAAGTGACAGAACCTCTGTCGTGTCTCACAGAGGTTCTGGAAACTGGTCCTCTGCAAAGACAATGCTACAAGACAAAGACGACAGAACCTCTGTCGTGTCTCACAGAGGTTCTGGAAGATTTCCTCTACGTCAATGTGCTTCCAAGTTATATCCAGCAAAGCCTCTGTGATGTCTCACAGAGGGTCTGCAGCCTGTCTTCTGTGTAGATCTTCTTTTGCTGTTTTACTTTGGTTTATTAGCTGCTCGTGCTTATCACGTGTTCTTGTATGTAATTTGTTTTGATCGAACGACTTAGATTAATTTAATTTTAGGTCGTGTCAGAAAACCATTACTTGCTTGTATAAATAGCAGCGTAGACCCTTGTATTTCTGTGTGCTTCAATATTGTAATTGTTAACATTTTAATTCTTTTGAAAATCATTTGAAGCTCTCTCTTGTGTTCATCAATCTTCATTACTGTGTTCTTATTGATTTCTACTTTGGTTGATTCTTATCTTTTCCGTTGCATCATCACTGTCAAATAGATCATCCAAGTAAGTAATTAATACCAAGAAACCGAGTTAATCGATCCTACAATTGGTATCAGAGCAGGAATCAAATTTTAATTTGATTTATTCTGTTCTTGGTATTCATCCTTATTCCCTCAAGAACACACAGTCGTCTTCTTCACCAGGTTACCCTGTTTTCACTGTTCTATCAATTTTCTTCAHWTTTCTTTTGATTCTTCCTCTTTCAATGGCAAATATAGCCAATACATCCTTTATGAGTACTGGTTCACAGTCCAAACCTCCCACACTCATTCGCTAAGAATACCCACAGTGGAAAGTTCGAATGGTGAACTTTCTCGGAGGGATTCATCCTAGAATCTGTGAGTTCCTGTACAACCCTCCATACATCCCAATGAATCTAATTCCTAGAGTTCCAGCAACTGGAACCACACCTGAAATACCTGAGCACTACGAACCGCATCCTGAAGCAAACTGGAGCGA
>NC_037544.1:21058940-21060329 GCF_001531365.2 Cynara cardunculus var. scolymus | reverse complement strand
TAGAGTACTTTGCAACACGATTCTCAAGCATAGTTAGATAACTTAAATTAGCATATGGTTCTAAGATTGTTGTCAAATTCTCTTAAAAACTTTTAATGTACTCACATTTGTCTATAAAATTTTAGAAGAGTACTTCAAATTTAGTCTATAACATTCTTTTTGAAGATGATATTATCACTACCGCGCAACGCGCGATTAGAATACTAGTAATAATAAAAGAAAGAAAAGAAAGAGAGACACACTAGAGAGTATTGTGTCTTAGATGGTGTTGGGGTGTTGGTGGTCTCCTCAAAATGGCTCCCCAATGCCTCTTTATATAGGGGAGAGAAAGGGGAGTAAGGTACACCCAATCATTACCTTAAAGGTAATTAGTACAAGGCTAAGAAAATACAAATAAAAATAAAATAGAAGAAGGAAGACATCCCATATACAACTGGAGAAAATATCTGGAGGAATCTTCAAGTTGTACGTTTCCCAAGAAGCAGCAACAAGGCTGGTAGACTTCCCACAGTGGTGCCACAGTGGGCAGTGTTGTCAGAAAAATACAGGTTTTTGGAATAATACCTCTTCCTTTGTGTTTCATCATCTTTTTAAAACTTTTTGGAATAAAAGGATAAAAATAAGAAAATTGGGTATTAATAATAGCAAAAAGGGGGGAAATAAATAGGAAATAACTCTTAAAACTAAGAGTTATCACTTACCCAGGTAAGTGTTTACCAAGTAACATTATCTCACCGGATGAATATGGTAAGGACCGAAAACCTTACCCGGAAAGAGCGAGACAAGGACCAAGAGCCTTACCCGGTAAGTGAGGACGACGACTCTTACCATGATAAGCACTTACCGAGTAAATTGTTGCAGATGATGTCGTTTTAGTGGACTAAAATCTTACCCGGTAAGTAAATAATAATGTTAAATTTTACCTGCAAGCACTTATCGGGTAAGTGTTTGGTAAACGACTCCTTAGTTTGTTGGATTTTGTAGTATCTTGGATCATGAGATTTATTAAACTTTTTAAATGCATTATGGGGTTTATGATGACTCGTTTTGGATTAGTCAAACAAGTTGAAGAGCCTATTGGCTTTGATTTAAGAAAAAAAAATGCGTTTTGGGATTTTTGTCTCGGCATTTGAGTTCGTGATACGATTTTCAAACATTTTGGTGTATAAGTTACTTAAACATCGAGTATTTGTAACATGTTAATTTATATTGATTTTATTTGAATAGTCAAATGAGCTGTGGAGTTTGTTGGTTTGATTTTAACTCAATAAATTTTGGGGACATTTGTCCGGTTTAAATTGTTCTATGTTGAGCTTTGGAAGTGATATGCAATTATGACATATTTATTTTGAAATTATATGTTTTGGGTGCTTTTATCATTCAATTGAA
>NC_037544.1:21056898-21057535 GCF_001531365.2 Cynara cardunculus var. scolymus | reverse complement strand
ACTGGTTTCATGTTAATGTGTGTTTTCATTAACAGATTTTCATCACGAAAGTGATAGGTTTTGGGAAACAAATTGCTTTCATATTCAAATTTCATTTCGTCAATTRTTATTTAAATAACATTCTTTTAGTTTCATCATTTTATACGAATGGAAACTTTTTAAACTCACTAGGTGTTAAATTTAATCATTTTTATTTGTCGGCATGTGTATCAAGTCCTCGTGTGGGAAATATTAACGACACTTGAGCA
The DNA here is from genome assembly GCF_001531365.2 of Cynara cardunculus var. scolymus. Classification (NCBI taxonomy): domain Eukaryota; kingdom Viridiplantae; phylum Streptophyta; class Magnoliopsida; order Asterales; family Asteraceae; genus Cynara; species Cynara cardunculus. Next base: position 21,057,287 of record NC_037544.1, on the reverse strand, counting down.
AAGTTGAGTGCTAGTATATATTAAAGAAGAAACCAAAGGTAATGAGGTGACACCTTCTAATGCTTAGAATCCCTCCTATCTTTTTTCTCATTTTTTTTGATTTTTTTAAATGTTGAATATGTTAAAGACTTTTTTACCCCTTGATGAAAAATGTATAGCTCATAATTAACCCGGGTTATTTTTGTAATTTTGTATACCCAAATTTAACCTTCAACTCTTCATTTGCTCTTTCATTTACTTTCTTTTATTTCTTAATGAAATTTATTTTTTAAAATTTCAATAATAAACAAAATGAAATCATATAAAATCCTTTGGTGAGGGATGAAGAAGATGAGAGTTGAAGAATAATTCAAAGATTTTAAAAGGTATGTAGAAATTATATTCATTAA
>NC_037544.1:21053922-21055973 GCF_001531365.2 Cynara cardunculus var. scolymus | reverse complement strand
TGTTTGAAGTGGCCTCTCCTAGAACCTCATTTTTCTTTTTTCTCCTTCATTCTCTCAATATCCACTACTATATATTTTTTTTGTCAATTTATGTTTTTTTGTTAAATGTTTGCATTCAACTYCAAACCATTCATCTCCTTCTATATTAATTCAAATGACATAACTCCAAACCCTTCATCTTTTTCCATCAATCATTTATTTATATACATATAAACAACAACTATTTATTGATCTTCATCTCTCACACCCTCTCAAATTGTATCTCTATCTTATACATCTCTAAATTTATTTTCTTTCTCTTTGGTTTTTCTTCTATTTTACTATTGATAATCTTCATAGTTTTTTTTTTCACTTCTCCCATAAGTTTATGTATGTTTGTATCGTTATGTTATTYAGGTTGCATTATAGTTTTTATGCATTATGTCATGAAGATTTGAAAAGAAGTCTTCAAGTTCAATATTTGATTTTTTGTTTACAATATAAAGTAAAATATTTATACTGATTTGTTTCATTATTTTGATTGCATTATAATTTTATTTATGTTTGTATCGTGATTTTTGTTTGCATTATAACTCTTATGTATTAGGTAAAGATTTAAAATGTTCAAGTTCACCATGTAATTTTTACTTATGCATGTTGAACGTTTTTTGGTTTGCAGATTTTCGAGTTCTTTAACGTTTATATATCAAGTCATGAAAATTTGAACTTTTCAAGTTTAGGTTGTAGGAATTTTTTGATTATGATCTAAGGTAAGAATTTTATGCAAGTTTGTTTTGTAATTTAAAGTGTATTAGAATGTTATGTATGTTTGTATCATGATTTTGATTGGATTATATTTTTAAGTATGTTCTTATCGTAAGTTTAGTCGTATTATAAATTTATGTATGTTCATGTTATGATTTTGATTGCATTATAATTTTTATCTATTGGGTTATAAAGATTTGAAGTCTTTAAGTTTGGTATGTGATTTTTTACATATCGTATGGTTGGTCCGGTCCATTCACTATTGTGTTTTTAAAGTCAAGATATGTGTTGAAGATGAAAAATAGTACATGTACATCATCCTTTGAAGGAGACATATCTTTATGTGGAGTATTTTTTATTCTTAAATTTKTRTCAGATTCCTTAATATTTCCGTCGTTATTATTACTCATTTTATTTAGTTTTACAATTTTATTACTAAACAAATCTCTCTCTCAATATATATATGTGTGTTTATATTAAAATTTCACTAACTATATTTTATTTAACTTTTTCGAATTATTTGAATATGATTTGTTGATGATTCTATTAACAATTAATATATATTTATATAGACAATCATCATATCATTAATCAAAGCACTCATACTACCGCGCAACGCGCGGTTCCCATACTAGTAACTTATAAAAGTTATGGCATAAGAAAAGGAACTATCAAGAATATCATAACAAAATCAACTTATAATATATTGTTTTAACACATATAAAACAAGTAAATTAAAGAAAGCCCAAAAGATATTTATATTATACATAACTAACCTCAGAAAGCAAAACGATTACTTAATGGAGAGAGAAGCGTAAACGTCTTGTATGTCCAGAATTATGAACATCGACGGTTGCAATTAATATCAACAATCATGGCTTTCTTTTATTTGCAAGATGGAGAGAGCCAACACATGTTGCACCTTAAGAAATTAGTGAGCACATTTAAACTTCTTCAATTAATTTCATCATATAATTGCATTATTAAAAATGTACAAAATCATGTATGATTCACGTAACAAATCATACATGATCCGGACGACTTTACCCTACGACTTAAGTGACCTCAAAAGTCGCAAGCTTCCATTTAATGTAAAATCACATGTGAGTTTGTACATTAACGACATTTTTCTTGTTTTCTTAAATAGTTAGCGTTCTCGTTCGAACCTTCCTCTATGTATGTATTAATAAAAAAATATATGTATTTTATATATTTGTGGATTCTAATTTCATTTAAAAAAGATAAATATGATTGAATTTTTTTTATTGAACTACCTCTTGGTCTTATCTTAATATATTTTAAATATA
>NC_037544.1:21046743-21052182 GCF_001531365.2 Cynara cardunculus var. scolymus | reverse complement strand
ATTTAAGTTTAATAATAAAACAATTTATTTTTGGTTTAATATTATAAATTTTATAAAGATAATAATTAAGTATTCTGTTTGAATTAAATGATTATACAAATTATATTTTAGATTTTTTATATTTAAAATGAGATGTTTATCATGTATTTGATTGTGTTTATCTACAATTAGTTACACGAATTCAGATATGGGATGAAATCGGATAGAGACGAAATCGTTTAGGGATGAACGGGTTTAAGAGTGTTTAAGAGTTTTAGCCAAATGCTTTATAAGATAGTATAGATATTGATATATTGAGAAATTTTGATATATATTGATTGATTTTTGATGATTGATTTTTTCAATTGTCATGTACATAGAAATTAATATACATTGATGTAAATAAAAATAAATGTATGTACATTTTAATTTCATTTATAAAGAAAAAAAAGATAAATATGATTGAAACTTCTAATAAGGTTACGAAGTAAAGGAAGTCCGAGAGAAGTGGTGATCTCATCTTGCTTGCTGAGAGAGAGGAATAGTCTTAATAGACATCTTCGACCGTGAGTTCGCTAAAAGGTTTCCAGGGATAGCCGTATCCACTAGCGCTCCTGCCCAGAGCGAAGAAAAGGCGGAAGCTAGTCTGCAGTAACTCTACTTGCTCCTTTGGATCAGCCGAAATGTGCCGTTCACTCTAGTAGCTTAGACCAACTCAGATTCCATAGGCCGAAACGAAGCCCTTTAAAGGTAGAATTAGGAGTGGATTGAATCCTTCGCGATGGAAATTCCCTTCAAGGTGCTTGCTTCCACTGGTGGCGGGCTAGGAACAAGAATAGGGTCAGTAGTCTCCGCCGTTGCAGGTTCTTCTTCTTCCGTAGAGGAATCAAGGAGAAGAATACTATATAGTAGCAGCAGCAGTGGCCGAGCATCAGTCATCAAGTGCCAAAACGAACACACCTGCTACCTACCCATCATGCAAAAGGTACGTCGTTAGAGTGAGTGCCTTCACCGCGCCACACGATTCTTTCGCGAAGCGCTCTCTCAGACGTTTCCACCGGTCAAGTCGAACCTTGCCAATTAGCTTCTGGAGATTGGGTTCTCCGAAGAAAGACTGTTGGCAGCAGGTGGAGACATTTCTTTGGCCCCTTCAAAAAAAATAGGTAATCAACTCCTTTTCATACAATAATATGCCAACCGGGCTTACTATACGGTCTATCAGCCGTCATGAAGGAATGAGCGAAAGACTGACTGTAAGTTCGAGCAGTGTCTGGTCGAAGGAAGTGAGCTTCAAATTAGTTATTAGTAAGGTTGTAGACTTCTTGTAGTTCTCATCGCTTCCAGCTTTCTAAAAGCTATTTTAGTTAGCCTAAAGTTGTATTTTTGAAAAAAACCTTGGCAGGATCATAGTTATCCTCTCTCCTATCTTCTTGAAAGATTTCTCCCTGGGTTAAGACCTTGAATGCCATATGTGATAACCAGATTTTTGGTTGTCACCTGAGGTAATAATTATGTGATTATTTATTATATGTGATTACGTGATAACATGGTAAATTGATATACTTGATCATATTAATATGTGAAATTAAGTGAATATACATGTATGTATGATATATATATATATATATATATATATATATATGGATATGCATGCATGTATATGCATATGAGTATAAGTGTATATATATATGTGTGTGTATGTGATTAATTGATATATATATATATATATATACACGCATGCATGAGTATGGATGCATGGGTTGTGGGTATGTGTGTGAGTTCAGCCAACCTTTCTTGTTAAGGAAAGGTATAAAAGGAGGGCTTAGCCTCCATTTCTTTTCTTCTTGTCATTTTGAGAGTTTGAGTGATTTAGAAGAAAAAGAGTTGACCGGATTATTTCTTGACTGAGGATCAAGTTGGTTTTCAAAAGGGTTTTAAGGTGAGTGATTATTACTACTTTTAAACTCTTCATAATTGTATAATTGATTTACTTTTGATTTAAAAAGTTATCCACTGGAGTGTTGTCCAGATTAGTCTTAAAACTGGACAAGTGTTAGGCGGATTATCTTAATCCAGTCAAGGCATAAGTGATTTAAACCATAAACCGGATAAGGGTTGGGCGATTTAAACCCTAAACCGATTAAGCCTTAAGCGATTTAGTCTTAAACCGAACAAGTGTTGAGCGATTTATGATTATTGAGTTTATACAAGTATTTTGAACGGAGAAGTAGAAATACGACTAAATGGTGACCAGATTGTTTTAAATTGGACAAGCCTTGGGCGAGGTGTTGTCCGGACTTGTTATCCGGACAAAAATGTTGGAATTTATTCTAAGTGTTAAATCGGACAAGCCTTGAGCGATGTGTTGTCCGGATTTAGTAAACTGGCCAAGACTTGACCGGAGATGAAGTCCGGCCAAGCCAAGTTGACCGGATTTGTATTATGCCTTGTGCTTGATTGATAAAAATTGTTATTTTATCATAAAATGGGAATTTTGATATAAATGATTTTGGATTGATAATAATTACATTGACTGCGGTCTATTTGGAATTATTTTTGTAAAATGTTTTGATAAGGAAATAAGGGTGGCATATCAATGAGAGGTGTACCATGGGATAAGGGTGGCATATCAAAGAGAGATGTACCATGAGATAAGGGTGGCATATCAAGGAGAGGTGTACCATGGGATAAGGGTGGCGTAACGCCCCAACTCACACATTGCATGTAACACATATTTCATACCAAAGAAATACATATTCATATACATCTGGGTCCCTTAGTACAAGAATACTATCATGACCAATACAAGGTCCAAAAAAATTCAAAATACAATATTGTACTAAACAACAAAACTAATCATTCAGAAGAAATTCCTCTTCCAAAATGCATATAAGAAAATATTAAATCTTTTCCTTTCCTTTACCTTCTACTCCTCCTGCAATACACATTTTAAAATCACAAAACGAGGGTTAGACTGGAAAGTCTAGTGAGTTACCCTACAGGGTGAAGGATCACCAAAACCTTTATAAAACAATTATTCACATATATCACAAATATATGAATACCCAAGAAGGTAATATCAAATCCTTTTCTACTTTCAAGCTAACCACGTAGCTATACAAACTTCATATCTTTGAACCAATCGGGTTCCATTTAATATCATTTTAAACCTTTTCTTTATCAATTAAGGTTTAAACAAAGATTCAGGCCAAACCTAACGTTTCCTTCTCAATAACATCTAGATTATGATTTCTAATAAGAACATTGATCCTAAATCTTTAAATCACAAAGAAATAAAGATTCCAAATAACAGTAGTCTTAAGGGATATAATAGAAAGTGTTATATAATACCATACATAGACAATGCCACCCTTATAACAAATGAATACCTCTCCTTGATATGCCACCCTTATATCAAATGGACACCTCTCCTTGATATGTCACCCTTATAACAAATGGACATCTCTCCTTGATATGCCACCCTTATATCAAATGGACACCTCTCCTTGATATGCCAACCTTATCACTTCATCAAAACATTTATAAAATAATTCTGAATAGACCGCAGTCATTGAAATAATTATCAGTCTAAAAACATTTAAATCAAAACTTCATTTTTATGATAAAAGAATTCCCATCAAAACATTTTTAACATAGTCCGGTCAACAACCGGTCAACAATCCGGTCAAACATCATCCGGATTAGACACTTAGAATTTAAGTCCACTTTGTCTGGATATCAAGTCCGGTTAACACATCACACACTTGTTGAACGGTTTAACACTTAACAATTTCATATTAATCGGACATCTAATCCGGACAATAGTCCGCTCAAGATGTGTCCGGTTTAAAAATAAACCGCTCCCCATGTGGTCGTATTCCTACTTCTCAGTATAAAATCATAAGTAATACTACCAATTATAAACCGCTCAACACTCAACCGGTTTACCAACTCCGGACAACAAACCGGTCATGGTTTGTCCGGTTTAAACTAGTCCGGTCACTAAACCGTTTAAAGCTTGTCCGGTTGAAAACAATCCGGACAATAAACCTTTCAAGGCTTGTCCGATTTAAACACTAATCCGGTCACTCTTTGTCTGGATAACACTTAGACAACATAAACAAGGTTTCCTTTCAAAATATTACAATACGAGACATGCAAATAAAACCAAAAGAATTTTATACAAAAAGGTTTAGAAATCACTCACCTTTTAAAGCTTTTGAACCAAAAAGCTTGAAACAAATCTTGTTTTTTCAAACACACGAACTTCGGACAACACACTTCTCTAAAGCACTCAAATTAACTCAAAATAGCCACGAAAAGCAAAAGAAGAGGTTAAGCCTCTATTTATAGCTTCCCAAAATGGGAAGTCGGCTACTTTACCAGCCACGTGCATGCATATTAAACCTTCATATACACCTATGCATACCCACATGCACCCGTGCATACCCACATGCATACACATACATACATCCATGCATATAATAATCATATATATAGATACTCACAAAAATATATATATATATATTCAATTAATTCATAAATTCGCATACCGGCATTTATCAATTATCATGCTATCACGTAATTATTAAATCAGATAATCACGTATTAAATACCTTGGGTAATAACCAGGATCCGGTTATTACATTATCCACCCCTCAAGAGAATTCCGTCCCGGAATTCCTTTAATCAAAAAGCCACGGGTATTCTAATCTCATCTTTGACTCCAATTCCCATGTCGCCTCCGGTCCTTTGTGAAACTTCCACTGCACTTTAACCAGACTTATTTCTTTGTTTCTAAGTACTCTGATCTTTCTGTCAACAACAGCTTCCGGTGTTTTCACAAAATTCAATTTACTGTCTAATTGAATCTCTGGCAGTGGTATGGCTAAATTCGGATCAACCAAACATTTCCGCAGATTCGATACATGAAAAGTATTATGAATCCGATTCAGTTCTTCTGGTAGCTCTAACTGATATGCTACTGGCCCGATTCGTTTATAAATTCTGAATGGTCCAACATACCTTGGAATGAGCTTTCCCTTCTTCCCGAATCTGATAACACCTTTCAATAGCGAAACTTTTAACATTACAAAATCGCCTACATCAAATTCAATGGATTTTCGACGATTATCAGCATAGCTTTTCTAGCGATCCTGTGCTGTTTTGATTCTTTCGCGGATCTGTTCAATTTTTTCAGAAGTTTCTTGAACAATTTCAGGACCTGTTAGCTGTTTCTCACCCACTTCATTCCAGCACAACGGCATTCGACATTTACATCCATACAACACTTCATATGGTGCCGCTTGGATACTGGAATGATAACTGTTGTTATATGCAAACTCTATTAATGGTAAGTGATCTTCCCATGATCCTCCGAAATCAATAATACAACTTCTCAACATATCTTCAAGAGTTTGAATAGTTCTTTCACTCTGTCCATCAGTCTGTGGATGATAA
>NC_037544.1:21037857-21046518 GCF_001531365.2 Cynara cardunculus var. scolymus | reverse complement strand
CACACATTGCATGTAACACATATTTCATACCAAAGAAATACATATTCATATACATCTGGGTCCCTTAGTACAAGAATACTATCATGACCAATACAAGATCCAAAAAAATTTCAAAATACAATCTTGTACTAAACAACAAAACTAATCATCAGAAGAAATTCCTCATCCAAAATACATATAAGAAAATATTAAATCTTTTCCTTTCCTTTACCTTCTACTCCTCCTGCAATACACATTTTAAAATCACAAAACGAGGGTTAGACTGRAAAGTCTAGTGAGTTACCCTAATCATGTAATTGCAGGGTGAAGKATCACCAAAACCTTTATAAAACAATTATTCACATATATCACAAATATATGAATACGCAAGAAGGTAATATCAAATCCTTTTCTACTTTCAAGATAACCACGTAGCTATACAAACTTCATATCATTGAACCAATCGGGTTCCATTTAATATCATTTTAAACCTTTTCTTTATCAATTAAGGTTTAAACAAAGATTCAGGCCAAACCTGACGTTTCCTTCTCAATAACATCCAGACTATGATTTCTAATAAGAACCTTGATCCTAAATCTTTAAATCACAAAGAAATAAAGATTCCAGATCACGGTAGTCTTAAGGGATATAATAGAAAGTGTTATATAATACCACACATAGATAATGCCACCCTTATAACAAATGAACACATCTTCTTGATATGCCACCTTTATATCAAATGGACACCACTCCTTGATATGCCACCCTTATATCAAATGGACACCTCTCCTTGATATGCCACCCTTATATCAAATGGACACCACTCCTTGATATGCCACCCTTATATCAAATGGACACCTCTCCTTGATATGCCACCCTTATATCAAATGGACACCTCTCCTTGATATGCCACCCTTATATCAAATGGACACCTCTCCTTGATATGCCACCCATATCACTTCATCAAAACATTTATAAAATAATTCTGAATAGACCGCAGTCATTGGAATAATTATCAGTCTAAAAACATTTAAATCAAAACTTCATTTTTATGATAAAAGAATTCCCATCAAAACATTTTTAACATAGTCCGGTCAACAATCCGGTCAAACATCATCCGGATTAAACACTTAGAATTTAAGTCCACTTTGTCCGGATATCAAGTCCGGTCAACACATCACATACTTGTTGAACGGTTTAACACTTAACAATTTCATATTAATCGGACATCTAATCCGGACAATAGTCCGCTCAAGATGTGTCCGGTTTAAAAATAAACCGCTCCCCATGTGGTCGTATTCCTACTTCTCAGTATAAAATCATAAGTAATACTACCAATTATAAACCGCTCAACACTCAACCGGTTTACCAACTCCGGACAACAAACCGGTCATGGTTTGTCCGGTTTAAACTAGTCCGGTCACTAAACCGTTTAAAGCTTGTCCGGTTTAAAACAATCCGGACAATAAACCTTTCAAGGTTTGTCCGATTTAAACTCTAATCCGGTCACTCTTTGTCCGGATAACACTTAGACAACATAAACAAGGTTTCCTTTCAAAAGATTACAATACGAGACATGCAAATAAAACCAAAAGAATTTTATACAAAAAGGTTTAGAAATCACTCACCTTTTAAAGCTTTTGAACCAAAAAGCTTGAAACAAATCTTGTTTCTTCAAACACACGAACTTCGGACAACACACTTCTCTAAAGCACTCAAATTAACTCAAAATAGCCAAGAAAAGCAAAAGAAGAGGTTAAGCCTCTATTTATAGCTTCCCAAAATGGGAAGTCGACTACTTTACCAGCCACGTGCATGCATATTAAATCTTCATATACACCTATGCATACCCACATGCACCCATGCATACCCACATGCATACACATACATACATCCATGCATATAATAATCATATATATATATATATATACTCACACAAATATATATATATATATATATATTCAATTAATTCACAAATTCTCATACCGGCATTTATCAATTATCATGCTATCACGTAATTATTAAATCAGATAATCACGTATTAAATACATTGGGTAATAACCAGGATCCGGTTATTACAGGTGGCATATCAAGGAGAGGTGTACATTTGATATAAGGGTGGCATTTGTATGTGTGTTGTATGATATAACTCTTTCTATTATATTCTTGAAGACTACCATGGTTTGGAATCTTTATTTCTTTGTGATTTAAAGATTTAGGATCAAGGTTCTTATTGAAAATCGTAGTCTGGATGTAATTGAGGAGAAAATAACAGGTTTGGCCTGAAACTTTAAATAAACCTTGTTTGATTAGAAAAGGTTTAAAAGTGGCATTATATAAAACCTGATTGGTTCAAAGGTATGTTATTTGAATAGTTGAATGCTTGGCTTGAAAAGGGGAAGGAACTGGTAAAATGCCCCATTTGTTCATATTTTTGTTATATATGTGAAAAGTTGTTTTATTTAAAAAGTTTTGGTGATCATCACCCTGCAATAACTTAAATAGGGTAACTCACTAGACCTTTCGGTCTAACCCTCGTTTTGTGATTTTAACTATGTATTGCAAGAGGTACAGACGGTAAGGGGAAGGAGAAAATGTGATATTTTCCTAAATGTTTATCTACATGAAGAATTGTTTATGATGTATAGTTTTGATTGATGAACGATGATTAGTACAAGAAATGTATTTTGAATTTTTTAGCCATGTATTTTATATTGGTAGATTCTTGTACTATGGGACCTAAGTGGTGTATAAACATGTATTTCTTTCGTATGAAGTATATGTTACATGCAATGTGTGGTATGGGGTGTTACAGAAAGTGGGGTGTTACACCATACCATGCTGAAGGCGATTCACGAGACTGCAAGCATTTCAGGTATTTTTAATGAATAGCTAGATGGTCTCCGCCATCTAGGAACCGTATCCTCTGCTCCACCCGGAGCCTGACCCCTTCTTCTATCAGGAAACCCAACTCTACGAACCCGAGGAAAGGCTGCACAACAGTAGTAAGTGTGAAGGGGCCCACCTCACTCATCCCATCTCCCCTTCCTCTAACTCTTCTGAACCTAATCTAAGGGATTTTCTCTCCCTAAGGTTGAGTCTCCTTCCTATCCTTTTCAGTCTGTTTTTACTTCCTCTAATTCATCTAAGCTGTCAGCTTATTAACATCCCTATTCTGCGATCACTGCCCAGCCACCGCTCGAGGGTACCTCCGCTCCCCAACTGATGTTGGTGAATAAGTTCAGGTAAGATCCTTCCTCTTGTTCTTATGTTTTCACACTTTAGTATGCTTCACCTATCATCTACTCTTGTCTATGCTGCATCTAAGAACTATTGACTGTAAACGATAGCAGTTACAGTCACTCAATGAGAAAATAAGGGTGTCAATACATCTATATGACCAAGATGGCCATCTCACGAATTGGAGCAGAAAATGTAACACAACAAGGAGCGAACCAAAGGCTTACGCGAAGGAAGAAGCGACAAAACAGAAAGTATCATTTACTTATGGAATCTCAAATATCTTTTGCTTCTTCAGCTTGTTCCTGTTCGTCTATTCTGATTGATCATGTGCAATGTTGTAATCCTTTTGGCGCAGCAGCTACATGGACCCCTTCCTTTCTGTTGTTGCCAGCGCTTTCCTGTGAGGATTGAGCTGCCAAAAGATATTATCCTCCCTATAAAAAAAGAAAAAAATGAAGCGCCGCGGAACCATGCATTCCTCTCGGGCTGGGCTCTGGCGTGTCCAGAGTCCGATCAGATCAACCAGCTTTCAATTTCAAAGAGCTCTATTTCCGAACAGATTTACCCTATGTTGGCTTCGTTGGGAGGATCGTGTAGTTTGTTACTTTAATTCATCATTGGACTGGTTTTCAGTTCAAGAGTCCCCTATTGTGTAGATAGCTGAACTAACCAGATGGGCCGCCCAAAACCTGGAGCTGACATTGAAATCGGAAATCACAAAAGCCATCTCTATCAATCTACGCTCATTGATGAGACAGCGACAACCTGTTATCCCCGACGTACCTTTGATCCATTGATAGATATAGTTGTAGCTCTTGATGGCACGAGCAAGACAGTTCATGAATGAATGGCGAGTTGCCTGATTCCTTATATGATACCTTTATTTGATCTCGAAGTGCCTTTGGCATGATCGTTTCGAAGTCAAGGCTCCCCCCCCCACTCGTTTACCAGAGCCTTGACTTTCCATGTTTTTAGTCAAATACGCAAAGCAACCCCAATCCCTCCCCAGCTCAGGTCAAAGGTCTTCCAACTCTTTTTAGGGGGTCCCCTTCGGTGCATTGTACTTCACTTCTTTCATTTAGCTACTCTTTCTTTTCTTTCTAAAGTGCCCTTGTGAACGAGGCAGAAGAAAAAGAGCGAAGTTCTTCTCTTAAGGTCAGATCGCTCTGCTTCGTAGACAAGGCTCGTTTCGTACTTTACTTACGAGCTAATGCCCTATTGAATAGGTTGAGTTATAAGGAGATTGACCTTGCAAAAAGGCTGAGTAGCACTCCCAATAAATCGATATCCGGGGGAAAGAAATCCATATCCCTCTAATAGTAGCAGACTACGAAGTTGAAAATCGAAGAATTAACTTCTCTGGTGTCCATCAAAGGATTCGGAGGTAGGGGAAGCAGTGAGTGGAGATTCCCCTGCAGAGAGCCGGATGAGGAGATAGGAGTGAAAGAATCATTATAAAACTACGAGGTCTGAATCATAATCGAACTGGAGGAGCTTGCCAGGATGGCTTGGTAAGCAAGCAATACCGGCCTATCGAAGCGAAGAAAGAGATCATTGAGCCTATTTAAGCTAAATAAAAAAGGAAGTCACTTTTTTGGTGCGATTGCCGGGGGGTAATTCTGGCCACCTTTCCACTCCTCACTTTGCTTTCCACCAAGCCAATAAAATCTGCCTCTTGTGCTCTAAAAGGCATTGCACGGGTCCAAGCTTGATTGATTCTTTTAAAACTAGCTCCTGTAACCAATCTCAGCGGTCGACGACTTGGCTGGGGCAGATCTTCACTCATTATCCTTCTTCGAACCTTTTGGTATGTATTGCCCCTCACCATGAATGATCCTCCGGGAGAAGCATCTCTGTCTTAACTTAAATGAATCATTATGGATTATTCCAATCAGTCTTATTTTAGAGAAGGTTAATCCTGGTACCATTTCGATGTGTTTCGATTCTTCCGAACAAGAGAGGTTTGATGCTTCTGAATCCATTGTATTAATTCCACTTCAAGCTCCGCCCCCTTACTCAATGTCTTCATCTATATAAAAAGCCCTTCCTCCAGAAAACCAGGACTCCAAAAATCCGGGTACGGTCTCAAGGCAGCACTTCCATCCGAGTACACACTAATATATCTATCTCTATCCGCATCTCTACCCGCATTAACGGAATCTAAATCAAGTGGGCAGGATCTCCAATGCCTAGTGATTTACTATTTATGGATAGTGCTCTTTTTTCGAACGCTCGAGTATAGATTCCCTATGCTCATCGGCCGGGGCCGGCCGGCCGGCCCGTAGATCTCCAAACAAGAACCTCAGGGCAGCCAATCCTAAGAAAAGAGTATAAGACTTTGTAACTATAAATTTATTAAAAGAAAAAAAGAAGAAAGATATCAAAACCACTAGCCACCCCAACCTAATTCATGAAGATTGAAGAGCCTATCTTGCAATAGACCCTTTCTTTCTAATACTGTGAGTTCAAAATATTCCATCCCTCCAGCATGAGCGAACCTTTTTGAAACGAAAGTGGTCGGTCGACTTGTCACGATTGATTGCTCACACACAATTAGGTTAGGCAGGCTTGGGGAGGTGATCTGAATCACTATTCCTCTCTAGTCTAGATTCCTCATCGATTCTGATTCTCCTTTTACTATGCTTGGATAGATGGGGGTGTCGGTGTAAAGATCGCATGCCCCCCCTGAATGAATAAGTAGTAAGGCCCCTTCCCGCATATGCGCCTTTATAGAATGTCTCCGCTGTTATCGCTGGGCTCTAGCCCAACATGCCCTACCTTAAAATGTCCCTAGACAGCCAGCCGAGGAATTGAGACAGTTTAATTTGACTAAAAGACTTTCATTAGCTCCTTAGGTATTATAAGATGAGACCATGAATCGAACCAGATCGAAACATCTAGTCTAGATCGATTCCCTAAGAGCTTCTTCTCTAGCAGGCGATGTAAGTTTATAGAGACTGAAAGCTGCCTAAACTGGATCAATATTCAGCCAATCCCTTGCAGCTTTATCTCACTTCTAATGTAATTCACAATGCTAGCAGATCAGAAGTACGGAGGTGATTGCTTTATGAGACTTCTTCCTTCTTTCTTCAATCATTAGTTAGGAGTAGTAGGCCTTCTGTTGGACAAATAAAGAAATTTCTTCAGTTGAAGTAGCTCTTTCCTGAGATGTCTTTCACCTGCAATTTTTGGGTGTACTCATTTATTCTAAACATATTTTTTTAGGGCGGGCGAATCTATGTTCCTTTGGCTTTCGATCCCCTCGTTCACAAAGGGGCGCATGCTTTCGGACGGCTAACTATCAATTTTGTTAAGGTGCTAGCTGCTTAGCTTTACTAGAAGGTCGATGAGTTGGGTCAATCTCCATGCCCTTATCTTCTTCAAGCTCGTTTGCGCGAGCGTGAACCAACCCAACAAACAAGGAAAGGATGCCTCTCGGGGCATGATGTAATTCTTCCATTCATTTCGACACTTTTTAGTGAAAACTGAATTTTGTTACGGGGAACAACTAGTTGGTTTTTCTAGGATCTTTAAGACAGTAGCAGCTGTAGCTACTGTAACGTAAGATAGCCACTCTCACAAGTATGGTTAGGGTAAGGCGTTCAAGCTACCTGCGCCTATCTGGTCTGATCGGTGGACATGGAACCAACGAGTTCAGTCGAACAGCATAACGAGTCTAAGGTTACATCTTCAGACCTTCGGGGCTAAAAAAGGGGAAGTCACTTGTCTCTGCCTATCTATAAAGTGTTAAGTTGAAGAGGGAACAAGTCCTACAGAGAGATGATAAGTGGGGGGAAGATGATATACACAAGACTGCATTTCGATCGCAGTTCCCCTCGTCGGCAAGCACCTAGCTGGCAACCTGAAAAGATATTAAATAAATTCATACAGGGAAGTGAGATAATTTTTTCCCTTAAAACTGGTAGAGGGGGGCCCATATAGAGAGTAGACAACGAAAACAAGAGCTTCCAACAGTAGATCCATGCTAAAAGGCGAGGGAACCATAGTTCTCTTTATCCTTTTCTTGCTTTCTTGTTGTCTTGAATTGTTATAAAGCGGCTTTATATCAGGTATAGTTGGTAGGATGAAGTGGGATGAAGCCAGCCAGCCAGTGTGGTGGCGAACACGTTATGCTGTAAACTAAGTTGTTCACCCCTTGACATGTGCTTTACTTGATCAGAGAATTGGCTGACACAACCGAATTGGTTGAGGAAAAGGAAAGCCCAGTGACCTATCTACCCGCCGTTCGTGACCGAGCAAGGATGATCTTATTCATGATTGGCCATGTACGTAATAAAAAAATAAGATGACCTTTGAGGTAAGGATTGAGGGGATAACCCCAAGTCTTTGTCACAAGTTYTGAGTGAAGTTGTGCTCGTTGTTGTCTTTTCTATGGCTTGGACCCTTTCCGTGCCTCTGAGGAAAGATTCTCAGGAGTCAACTTTCCCGTATGAGCATTCAGTACATGTATCAGTCCGTGGAAGAGTGAAAGGGTCATCACTACACACGAAATTCCACTCTCTTCTGTCTCACTCAAGTGAAGCAGAGCGAATGAAAAAAATTTCATGAGAAATCATTTGAAAATGATACTTTATGGTAGTCCTATAATCGAAACCAACCTTCGAAGCCAAGGAAAGCTTMGATCTAGGAAGAGGATAGGCGAATAGAGATGGGCGAGACCCTTGACCTAGCTCTTAGCCTAAGCTTGTTGGCTAGCTCTATTGGGTTGGTGTTGGGTTAGCCCTTCGCCCGAAAGACTAAAGACGGGAGAGCACACACAAACATCCTCGGGAAAGCACTAAGGGGATCTTTTATTTTTTTGGTTACGAATGACCTAATCTATCTATGGCAACCACCCCTACTTTTAGTAGATGGAGATGCTCACCTAGGAAAGCGCGGAATAGACCTATGTGTCGGCCACCTCTGATACCTACTGGTACGTCAGGATCCGATTGGTCATGAACATCGAGTTTATACTACTAAGTAGCACTTCTGCTATTCAATCATAGAATCGATTCCCCTCGACTATTTGGATCGTTTCGACCTGGGCACTTTCCAGACGACTGCGAAACTTTACTCAAGAGGAGGGAATCCCTTTAAGTTCTGTCTTGGCGCTTCTGCTGCATATGTCGAAAAGAAGGAGCGGGGAAGACTTTTTCTACGACGAGCTTTATCTCGTAAAGCCAAAGACGCCCCAACCCCAGTCCAGGGATCACAGTCGAGATCAAGCAGGAGCGATTCACCCGATCGACATTAAGAGTTCGCTCTCCAAAGAACCACCTCTTGGTTCTTAATTTAATATATTTTTAATTATATATTGATATATTGATTGATTGATAAATTTTAATGTATTTTGATATATGTTGATTGATTTTGATGATTTTTATTTTTTCAATTGTCATGTAATTAAAAATATACATTTATTGATATAAAATAATA
>NC_037544.1:21032831-21037617 GCF_001531365.2 Cynara cardunculus var. scolymus | reverse complement strand
CAAATTAAGGTGAAACGTAATTTCATAATAAATTGTAATATAAGAAGGTGATTACATTGGGATGTTTTTGATGCAAAATTTTTTCATTGATATTGTTCCTTGTAACTGAAGAAATTCATACATTTTATATTTTTTCGGTTGCAGATAATAATTCTATTGTAGTTCAATTTGTATAAAAATTGTTAGCCGCAACCCGCAAATATTGTATGATTAATATTGAGCACTATCGTAGGTATATGCAAAAGTAATCTTTTCAATTTAGCTTGTAACACTTATTTTTCAGATTTTTTAAATTAAATTCATGTACATATAGTCATTTGAATAATTAGATATGTAATCAGAATATAAGAAGTGATATAACTAAATTTATAATACAGTTAAATAATAGGAAATAAATAAGAGAATTTTATTAATTGTTAAATGAAATATAATATCCTCTACTCTTGAGGAATCATACAATGCAAGGTATATAAGCAATAACATTCGTTATATTGTAAGCTTACCGATTGTTGTAAAAATAGCTAATCATGGTTGGCCAAAAACCGAAGAACTGGAATTTAAATTGGATTCATCATAGATAGATAAATTATTATTATCTTAGTTTTGACGACAAAAAACTTAGTTTTGTGTAATGATGATTTGTATAAGCACCAAAAAGGATGATGTACATGTACCATTTTTCATCCTCAACACATACCTTGACTTTAAAAACACAATAGTGAATGGACCAACCATACGATATATAAAAAATCACATACTAAACTTAAATACTTCAAATCTTTATAACCCAATAGATAAAATAATAATGCAATAAAAATCACAACACAAAACATATATAAAATTATCATACGACTAAACTTACGATAAGAACATACTTAAAAATATAATTCAATCAAAATCATGATACAAACATACATAACATTCTAATACACTTTAAATTACAAAACAAACTTGCATAAAAATCTTACCTTAGATCATAATCATAAATTCCCACAACCCAACCTTCAAAACTTCAATTTTTCAAGACTTAATATATAAAAGTTAAAGAACTTTAAAACCTGCAAATCAAAAAAAGTTCAACAAAAGTAAAAATTACATAGTAAACTTGAACACTTCAAATCTTCACCTAATACATAAGAGTTACAATACAATCAAAATCACAATACAAACATAAATAAAATTATAATGCAATCAAAATCATGAAACAAACATACATAACATTCTAATACACTCTAAATTACAAAACAAACTTGCATAAAACCCTTATCTTAGATCATAATCATAAATTCACACAACCCAAATTTGAAAACTTCAAATTTTCAAGATTTAATATATAAAAGTTAAAGAACTCAAAAACCTGCAAATCAAAAAAAGTTCAACACAAATAAAAATTACATAGTAAACTTGAACACTTCAAATCTTTACCTAATACATAAGATTTATAATACATACAAAATCACGATACAAAAATAAATAAAATTATAATGCAGTTAAAATCATGAAACAAATCAATATAAAATTATTACCTTATATTGCAACAAAAAAATCAAATATTGAACTTGAAAACTTCTTCAAATCTTCATGACATAATGCATAAAAACTATAATGCAATCTAAATAACGATACAAACATTCATAAAATTATAGGAGAAGTGAAAAAACAAAAAAACTCTGAAGATTATGAATAGTAAAACAGAAGAAAAACCAAAGATAAAGAAAATAAATTTAGAGATGTATAAGATAGAGATAGAATTTGAGAGGGTGTGAAAGATGAAGATGAACAAAAAGTTGTACGTTGTTTATATATATATATATATATATATATATAAATGATTGATTGGATAAGATGAATAGTTTGGAGTTATGTCATTTGAATTAACATAGGAGATGAATGGTTTGGAGTTGAACGCAAACATTTAAGAAAAAACATAAATTGACAAAAAAAATATAGTAGTGGATATTGAAAGAATGAAGGAGAAAAAAAGAAATAAGCTTCTAGGCTCTAGGAGGTGCCACCTCAACAACTCATGGTTTCTTCTTTAATATATATACTAGTGTTTGACATCGCGTTTTGCGCAATGACGATAAATTTTTTAAAAAATTACTGAAATTAGCTAAATGAGTCGATGATCATATTTATATATTAAACTAATAAGAATCAATATTACATTTGATATATGAATCTAACTTATCGTTATTGGTTGTTCTTTTAATATTATCTATATATATATATATAGAGGAGCGTTCAAATAAAAACTTGCYCCATTTGTGTAAACCGTGTAAACCAATCTCATCAATCCATTTTTCTTGATCAATGACTAAGATTAGTTTACTTTATTTTAGGAAATTAAAAAATAAAAAATATTAAAGATTTATTTTATTTCAATACTAAGGGCAAAATTGGTAAACAAAAATAAACCATTTTATAATGAAACCTTTTTACATTGAAAAAGTTTCATGAACATTAATTTCATAAAGAACAAAATATAATATGYAMSCGTTTCATCATACATTTAKTTCATAAAGAACAAAATACATTATGCACCCGTTTCATTTTCATSCTACTAACTAAACGGATCAACTTCAATCACAAAGCAACATGGATCACCATGAAACTAGATCATGAATCAATTAAAGCATCAACATTTTCACCATCATGAACCTATTTCATTAACATGTAAAATATGCTTAGAAGAAGCAAATAAACCATTTTACAATGAAAACTTTTCACATTGAAACAGTTTCATGAACATGGATGATTTTTTTTCTCCAACCTCAAATCAAGATTTCATTYCATAAGAAGCTAGAATCTCYATACCACGTTTCCAGATTCATTGAATAACAAAAAATTAAAATCAAGTTTTTAATATTATAATATAATAAATTTTTTAAATGTTACCATTTATATAATTTTCATTATTAAACTTCCTTATTTAATATTTATTAATAATTTCCTTATTTATCAAAAATATGAAAGATGACCGAAATATCCTTATTGATTAAATTTAATTAAAAAAATAGAATTTTCCTATTGGTCGAAATTGGTTTACACGGTTTCTTAGAATTGCATGGTTTTCATTTGAACCTGCCCCTATATATATATATATATATATATATAATTATTAAGTCTTATATATCAATCTTTTTATTATATCAAACTTTGTGATTGGTTCAAAATCATAAAAACAAATATGTGAAAATATTGATTATAATCATGAGGTGGATTAAGATAATTATTTTACCATAATACATATCAATTTATCTTCTACATATATTTTCATAAAATATTATATTCACCAAGCAATAATTGTGTTGTTATTTTCATTGATATAATTGTTGAATATTTTTACAATTTTCTTATATTAGTTCATAATATACTCATATGCAATATTGGTCAAGAACCTCATTGAAACCAATTTTCTCCTACATGCGATTGCATAAAGTGAAAATAATAGTTAGTATTATAATCATTCTAGATATATAAGAGTCCGATTGATTTGTTATTTTTTCATTTGACTTGTTCAAGCTTTTTAGATTTGTTTTAGACAGTTCATAGTTTGGTTTATTTATAAAAAAATCTTGAAAATAGAAGTTTTAATAAAATTATGTAAAATAAAATATATGTATTATATTGAATTTCATATTTTAAATATAGGGATGGAAAAGTCTTTTACATATATCAAATATTTTAAAAAATAAAAAATCTAAGAAAAAAATGGGTTCTAATGTTTAGAGGATAACACCTCATTATGTTTGGTTTCTTCTTTAAGAATTAAAAATATTAGAAAATAATTTCCAAGCTCAATGCTAAAAAAAGAAAAAAAATCACAATAGACCGATCAACATCAACAAAAACTCATATCATATTTGTTTTTATGAATAACGACTCAAATCAACAAAAAAACAAATCACATCCACAAAAACTGAATAAAAAAGAAGAATTGGGAGATTAAAAGATATTATTATGCTAAACAATGGTACCTTATTTCATCAAAGATTCATATGCCACTTTATCCACATAAAAAAAAATCATATGCCTACATAATTCCAACTTTAGTGTGAATTCTCCGACTAAAAGACGAAATACTATACTTAAATAAGCAAAAACGCATACTACGATTAGTCTTATTAAATGACGCCTCAAATCAACAAAAATGCAAATCACCCCCACAAAATTATAACTGAATAGAGAGAAAGAATTGAGAGATTAATAGAGAGATTCATATGTTTGTATAATTCCAATTTTAGTGTGAATATCTCCAATTAAAAAACGAAAATACTATACTTACATTAACAAAAACCCATATCATATTTCTCTTATTGAATGACGCCTCAAATAAACAAAAGTGCAAATCACCTCAAAAACTAAATAGAGAGGAAGAATTGAGAGGTTTTTTTTTTCTTAAACAAAGTTACACTATTTCTTCAAGAATTTATGTCACTTTATCCACACACAAAAACTCCATATGCCTACATAATTTCAACTTTAATGTGAATATCTCCGACTAAAAAAAGAAATATTATACTTACATAAGCAAAAATCCATATTATGATTTGTCTTATTGAATGACACCTCAAATAAACAAAAATGCAAATCACATCCACAAATTTATAACTGAATAGAGAGAAAGAATTGAGAGATTAATAGAGAGATTATCATAGAGATATACCACAAAATTATACATGAATAGAGAGGAAGAATTGAGAGATTAATAGAGAGGTTATTTTAAAGATGTACCACAAAATTATACATGAATAGAGATGAAGAATTGAGAGATTAATAGAGA
>NC_037544.1:21030923-21032566 GCF_001531365.2 Cynara cardunculus var. scolymus | reverse complement strand
ATAATTAAGTATTCTGTTAGAATTTAATGATTGTACTAATTATATTTTAGATTTTTTATATTCAAAATGTGATGTTTATATTGTATTTGATTGTATTTATCTGCAGTTAGTTACACGAATTTAGATATGGGATAAAATCGGATAGGGATGAAATCGTTTAGGGATGAACGAGTTTAAAAGTTTTAAGAGTTTTTAAGAGTTTTAGTCAAATGCTTTATAAAATAGTATATATATATGTATATATATAGATATATATATAATTTATTTCAACTAAAACAGTAATTTTCATAATTTCCTATTTCCTAACTAGGTTTATAATCTAAAATTGTTATCTTTTAGATGTTCATATGTAATATTTTGGATATCAAGTCAAAATACAATTACTCGATATGGTTTATATTACTCAATATCTTTTAGTACTTGTGTCTTTCAGTTTTTTTGGATTGAATTGRAAAAAAAAAAATTGGTTACAGGTTATTAATTCTTATATGATGTTGTGGTTTTTTTTTGTATTAAATTAAATTAAATTCATTTTAGTTTTAGGTTTATTGAAAATGTTTGAGATTTAAACATGTATGTTCTCTCACATATTTTATTTAAAATAATTTACATAAACGGGAAAAAAAAATCCTCATTTCCCCGTCAGGGATGGGGATGTGATGATATTCTCCGGTAGGGATGGGGACAGAGACGGGGATAAAGATAAGTAATCGGGGACGGGGATTGAGGTCCTCGCTCCATCCCCGCCCTATTCTCATGTCTAGAACAAATTCTATCTTGATCTATGCTAATACTAATAAGTGATATGCAATATACCCAACAATCATCCTGTTACCCAGTTACAGAATGATTAAAATCAGTTATCAAAGTATACTACTCAATCATAAGGGTGGTGCCTGATTGGTTTGAGCTTGAGCTCCAAAGGTCAAAGGTGCCCAGAGGTCTCAGGTTCAAATTCAAAGAGGAATAAAAATCTCTTTGTGACCATAGAGGTTCAAATACGGTGACTCCGGGCTACTAGCAAAGCGGGTGGTCGCTCTGTGATTAGTCGGCTCACATAGCGGGTTGAATATCTAGGTTAATTAAAAAAAGTACACCACTCATACAAAGTAAACTACATGATCTCAACTCAAATGACTAACTGTACAACGACCACATGTGAAACGTTTATGACACTTATATGACATCCAATGGAGCGTTCTCATAGCGAGTCACGTCCGATACACAAGATTTCATCTTGTACCCATATGTGGATTATGTATCTTCATACAAATCCCAACATATACTARTACCTTATCAATTCAACCTAAACCCAAATTAATATTGACTAGAGACATTTTAGAATACATTTTTTTATACTAGATATAATACAGAATAATGCATAAACATAATAATTGGGCAATGTCTTTCATTTAATAAATATCATGAAACAATGTTCAAACAAAATCATCCAATGATTAGCTTTTGGGCATATGCAGTAACACTTTTTTGTTATAATCACAAATGTTCTTTTTATAAGATTTAAAGTTAAAACAATTTTACTTTTTTGAAGAAAAATAATAGGGAAGAGTAAAAAAACCCAACAAATTTTCTTATTTTAAATAATTTAGTACTTAAATTGTTTTTTTAATGAAGAAACCATT
>NC_037544.1:21029506-21030748 GCF_001531365.2 Cynara cardunculus var. scolymus | reverse complement strand
TAGAACCCTGAAATTTTAAAAATAAATAAATCATCGAACTTTTACGCGTCAGTTAGTGTAACTTTTTTTGGGTTAAAATGATGTAGGTAACTAATTTTTAAAAATGCGATTGTTTATTTATTAAAAATGTTCAAGGACTTAATTAATCAAAGTAAAAAAAGTTTAATGGTTTTTTCATTTAAAATGAGAAAGTTTTAATGGTTTTTTCATTAAAAAAAAAGCAAATTATATGAAAAAATAACGTACTTTAATTTGATTCATATTTTGGGACACGCATTTCAAAACTTCTATTTTGATACCTAAAATGTAAAGTTTTAAATATTTAAGTACCCGGGTAACCGGTTAAACATGTTGAAGCATTAACCGATTAGATTAAAATAATCATGTCAGCAAATAATACTGAATTGGATACCACATCACTCGTCACATAAGCATGGTAACCGGTTAATGCTTCAACCGGTTACTCAGGTACTTAAATGTTTAAAATTTTTCATCTTAGGTATCAAAATGAAAGTTTTGAAAGTATGTTACTAAAAATAGAAATTAAGTTAAAGTACATTACTTTTTTATTTAATTTGCTATCAAAAAATAGTTCATAAACTTAATCATTCAACATTAGAAAGTTTAATGATTTTTTTATAAAAAAAATAGTTTAATTACTAAACCATTAAAAAAACTTATTAGTTTTTTCTGAAATTTTCTGGGATTAATATTATGATGCCATTAATTTTGAGTGATATCATCTTACTATGTGATTTTTCTTTGTTTGATAAATAATAAAATATTTTCAAGTATTTTAATTAATGAAATATAGCAAATCTTTTCTTTTTAGGTTGTTTTCAAATCGAAACAACAAATTTTTGGTAAGTTTATGATCTTAGTTAGTRAMTATTAGGGGYTGTTTACCAAATRCTTACTTGGRTAAGCTAARYACTTAYYAARTTATATTACYRGTAARATGAATATSGTAAGAACCAAAAATYTTAYCCGGTAAGAACRAGACAAGGACCGAGAGACTTACTYGATAAGTGAGGGCAATGACTCTTACYACAAGGGTAAATTGTTGCATGGAAAGCCGTTTTTGTTGATTAAAATCTTACCCGRTAARTAAATAATAGTWYTTTTACCGGTAARTACTTACGGGGTAAGTGTTTGATAAACGACACATTACTCCATATTTTTAACATTGAATCCAGTATACAATTTTTTTAGTTTTGACTTTATAATGGTACAATCTTTTTA
>NC_037544.1:21026431-21028712 GCF_001531365.2 Cynara cardunculus var. scolymus | reverse complement strand
CTATCAAATTTGTAGCTTTCTTTATTGGTTTTGAGTGTTTATCTTAAAACTCAAGTTTCTTGGTTCTTTGCTCTTGGTGTAAATCGAACACATTTGTGGAGTCGTTTAAATATGTTGGATTTTAAACTGTTATACAATTTTTTCATCGATAGTTTGTAATTGGAATCATAACTCTTATTTATTCAAATTGTATTAATATGTAAAGACCAAGTGTAACATATATTATCGTTAAATCTTATYTTATAAAACCAGTGGAACTTCAAAATCGTTAAAATTCATGGCTCCTGCCGTATTGCACGGGTACACAACTAGTTTATTTCGAAATGGAATGGGTAGAAAAAACATAAGAAAAAAAGTTTACAAAAGATTGAGGGGGTGTTTGGGATTGCTTATTTGAAACAACTTATGTTTTTTTTTTATAAAAGCACTTATCAACTTATTATAAGTCTGGAGGATTTAAYTTCTTCAAAAACTCCTTATTACCGGTTTGTCACCGGTATAAGTTGTTTATCCAAACACTCAAAAGTGCTTATTACCGGTGCCACACCGAAAATAAGTCCATAAGTTGTTTTTATAAGCAATCCCAAACAYCCCCTGAGACATGGGAAGTTGACTTTGTTTAATTTACGGTTACTGTTACATATCAAACGACACAATATAAGGGTCCCTGCAACTACTCGTTGTAGGTCCTCTCCTTACATCGTATTTGAGTAGGTTTTACTCATTTGCTTGCAATATATGGTCGATTTACCTTTGCAAGTATAGAGTTTATTACAAAACTACACCTCACAAGCATAAGTAATTTATGATTTTTTTTAATGTTTATCATATTTTTTAACGGTTATCATATTTTGATTGTTTTTCTACGGTTATTATATTCTGATCGGTTTTCTACGGTTATTATATTTCGATTTTATGTTGTAGACGAACTTTTATTTGATAAGGGTGGAAGATTCTAAAGAAAATGTACCATGTATTAGAGGTGCTCATGGGTTGGGTTGATCGGGTTGAAGACATTTGAACAACCCAACCCAATGCTTACGGTTTGAAAAATCTTAACCCAACCCAAACGAAAGTGCAACCCAACTCAACCCAAACCGTACGGGTTGGTCAGGTTGATATTTTGGTACATTAAAATATTCTTATAACCTTAAATATATTATTTCTCTATTTATAATTTCTTTTTCATCATCAAGCATTTGATACAACTTATCCATACTTCTTACATATATCACATTCAGTTAATTTTCTCAATTTATATATATGTTTACAGTTACTGAACATATATACGAATGCGTTATATAGAGATGTGAATAGATTGAAAAGATGTGTATATGAATAGCGTACGTGATAATGTAATTGTCTAGTCTATATATTAATAGAAATTCAACAATCATATTTGATTCAAGAAATAAATGAATATCGGGTTCAATGGGTTGAGTTGAGTTCAAATAATAGTAACCCAATATCAAACTAATAGCTACGGTTTGAAAATTTTACAACTCGATTAGACATCAGGTTGCTTCGGGCTGAGTTATTTTGTGTTGGATTGAGTTGGATTGATCAGATTGGTCGGGTTTTTTAGCACCCCTACCATGTATGRTGTTTTTTGTTACATTTAAATTTAAATTGTATAATGGGGATTCGTACTCACAAATTGTATCGTCATTATAGGATCTATAACCAAATGGGTCTCTCAATTGCATAAGGATAACGTGTTATGGAAGGACCAATTAGGCACCGGTCAAGTCTAACAAGTTACCCCAAAAAAATATAAATTATTATGCTTAGGGGTTGTTTGACAGTTACTGAATAATTTGGTATAGAATGATTAAGTGGTCAGAATGATTAAGAGGCTTTCATGATATAGGTCAAAAAGAAATATAATTGTTTTGTAACTGTTTACAATAAAATTAGGGCGCTGAATGATTAAGAGATGCCTATGATACGAAATCATTCAGAGGGTTTTGAAACAATTAAAAGACATAATTTATTTTACTAAACAAAATTCAACTCTTAACAATTCAAAAACTGACTCTTAATAAAACTATTAACAAATAAACAAACAACCCCTTCACCGACGTGAAGTTTTTAAGACATGTTACAAAAACCATCAAGAGCCCAGTCCAAGGGACCGACACGTTGTTTTTTATTTGAGTTCTACAGCTGCCACATGGCAACCACTCATTAGGCGACGGTATTACTATTTTTTTTCTCGTCATTTTCTAATCCTTTTTAATCATTTTCGACTTCTTTTTAATTTCCAAAATTATTTTTCCTC
>NC_037544.1:21025154-21026337 GCF_001531365.2 Cynara cardunculus var. scolymus | reverse complement strand
GAAGGGGAAAATGGTTTGTCATATCAGGCAAGTTTTGTCTTAAATCTTTCCTGTTAAAGGAATGGTCTTTTAAATCAAAAGTTTTGATACTGGGAATGTTGAATCTCTGTTTAGAGATATTTTAAAGAAGTGAGATTCTTGGATATACTTCTTTATGCATGATATTGGGAACTGCATCAATTGTTAATTGCAGTATCTTTTTAAGCCAAAATTATATTATCATATTTTGGTGTTTATCACCCTGCATTTGCGAATAGGGGATTTACTCACTAGACCCGTATGGTCTAACCCTCATTTTCTGTTTTAAATTATGCAATGCAGGAATAGCTGAGTCCGGGGATATTAAAGGGAAAGGGAAAATGTGATTATTTTCCTTATCTGTTTCCTGATTTTGAAGATACATGTTATATTACATGTAGTAGTACATGATTTGTTTTGGAAATTTTATATGTAGATTTTGTACATATAGCAATCCCTGTACTAGTGGAACCTTTTGATGTAATTCATGTTTCCATGCAATGAAATATGTATTTTATGCAAATGTGGAGTATGGGGGTGTTACAGTGGAAAATACAAAATGTGTTTTAAAAATAATGGCACACTGATTACGGAGAAAAATTTCATTTGAAATGCAACATAGAAAAATCTTGCATAATGTTAAAATCCATGGATTCAACGCAAGCGAAGATTAGTCCAACCGGAGCCACTTGGACTTATGATGTGAAGCTAACTCGGATGGTGCAAGCAAAGTTGGTGATTCAGTTAGGYTTGCGGTTCAGTCACTTTGACAACCCACAAATTATAAAAGTGCATGCAAACATCATTCCAACCGAGATACCCACAAATAAATCATTCCACCCTTAAAYGTCATGCACTTAGATTATATAAAATTACATAAAAGAAAATGCAATTTTCTAAAACTTGGTAACCAGTGTCGTTGTCACGTATGACATTTTGGAGCTCTTCACACAATTTATTGCATCTGCATCTTTGTGTAACGACTCGTTGTATTGAACCATCAACGTAGGTCATGATAAAACGCACCWTTGCATTTAAGCAAATTGGTTTTCCTATATTACCTAAATTACGTTTAAAAAAATGTATTATCTTTTTAATAAAATACATCATTATAATTGTTTTATCAATACTTTCATATGAACTCAATATTGAATATTTTTGGATT
>NC_037544.1:21019128-21024008 GCF_001531365.2 Cynara cardunculus var. scolymus | reverse complement strand
AAAATATGAAAAGGGTTAGAAATGAAAAATAAATTTTAGTGTTTTAGTGTTTTTTTGTTTGTTGGTATAGGGGTATGGAGAAAAAGATAGATTAAAATAGGTGACGGTATATGAATAGCGAACGAAAGACGATAAAATTTCATGTTCGTCTGCAGGAGAGTAAAGAAAGAAAAGAAAACCACAAGGGTGATGCTTGATTGGTTTGAGCTTGGCTCCAAAGGTCAAAAGTACCAGGAGGTCTCAGATTCAAATCCAAAGAGAAATAAAAATCCCCTTGTGGCCACGGATATTCAAATGCGGTGACTCCGGGTTATCTGCAAAGCAGGTGGTTGTCCTGGGATTAGTCGGCTCGCATAGCGGGTTGGATATCCAGGTTAATAAAAAAAAGATGTCGTTGTTACATATACCTTTGTTTATTTTATAGTGGATTATAATTGATGGGTAAATTTGTAATTTTATAAATATATTTCATTGTTATTATTTATTTTCCTTCTCATTCCTCCCACATTTCGGAGGAAAACTAATATTTTTTCTTTCGTTATCCTTTCATTTACCTTCGTAAAAAAACTTGAGAACACGTGTTTTTTCCTTTGTTAAAAAAGATTTGAGAACACAACATAAAACCATATTTTTGGCTTTAGAGCAGTTTGACATTCTTATAAGTACTTAAAACACTAATATTTAACTAAGAATTAAGACATAAGGTACATTTATTTAACGAGTAGCAAAAATCACAAGACTTGAAAGTACAAAGGTTATTTATAATCCTTTTTACGATTATCRTATTATGATTCTACGTTGCAAACAAACTATCATGTTGCAAGGATGAATAAAGCTAAATACAAGTTGGTCTAACGTCTAATGTACATATATTAACTAAAGATTTAATAATCATACTAAATACATGGGGTTCATCGATTGAGTTGTGTTCAAATGACYCTAACCCAATTCCAACCCAATACTTATGGTTTGAAGATTTTATAACTTGATTAAGTACCGAGTCGCTTCAGATTAGGTTGGGTTACTTTAAGTTGGGTTGGTCAGACTACTCGGGTTTTTTGGCATCCCTAATATGAATAATGGCGAAGCGGAAAAAACCCACTCATATTACAAAAAGAAAATTATATCCAAGGCCATGAAAGTTTTACAAATGTTTTAAATTGCTCATCTAACTATCCGACAATCAAAAGGTGTCACTTAACTTTATAATCAGTATCAATTAAATCAAGTCCATCAAAATCAACAAAAACCATGTTGATTTATATATATTTTTTCACGATCAAACATAAAAAAAGTTGTAAGTTTTTCATGGTCAAACCATAAAAATTAGAACATTGACTAGAAAACTAGGGATCGATGGATGTCAATGTCGACACAGTCACAAGGGAGAGGGAGACGATATAGAGGTCAATGACAAAAGTACATGGTTAGGGGTTATGATGGGGTAGGTGGACTGTACAACATTATTAAACAAAGATTTTTCCAGGTAGACAAATTCGTCGTAAATAATGCTTTCCGATGGAAAACACAATTTCAGTCGTAATTCCCA
Organism: Cynara cardunculus var. scolymus; assembly: GCF_001531365.2. NCBI lineage: Eukaryota > Viridiplantae > Streptophyta > Magnoliopsida > Asterales > Asteraceae > Cynara > Cynara cardunculus. Next base: position 21,022,459 of record NC_037544.1, on the reverse strand, counting down.
GTGGATTGGCTGTTTCCGTCGGATTCTGGCCGMCGGAAACATGCCACTAAATTTTATTCAAATTTTAAATTTCTTGACTTAATCAATTAAAATTAGTAATTAATATTAAGTTTCGGGCGAATTATCCTCTTATWATTTAATTATTTTTTTAAAAARCTGTATTTTATTTTTATTAAATTACCAACAGATTTTCGACGGATCCTCAATCTGTTGGAAACTTCAAAAAGAATTTCTTAAAAAAATAAATTGATTCCCGCGAATTCAATCCGTTAAAAATTAACTAATATTTAATTAATTTTTAAAAAAGTTGTACCAATTTGTAGCGGAWTTGTGATGAATTTTTTAAGATAATAAATAAATAAACAATCCATCAGAAATCTGCCGAAAAGTTAATGGCAAATTTATGACAGAAGTCAACAAAAGTTAATTTTTTTTACTTTTTTGGGATCTGYSGRTAATTTTTCRACRTAAAATCCGTCAGAAAAGKAGTGTGAAARGGCAACGGGTGGMTGACGGACATAAGAAAATGTATTCGACGACAGATGGTAACATAAGGAAAGGGAAAGGAGACGATGCTGCGGTAAATAGTTTGTAAGTCATGAATGCTTGAACTTGTATTGCCCAAGACACAAAATAAAATAATAATTTAATTAATATATTAGTTTTACAAAAATAACATCTTCAACTTTTAATTTTAAATGTTATATTGATCGGATTCAATGTAATTGAGGTTGATTGTAAAATTGGCAGGTGACCCTTGTTTTGTCATTTTATAATTTGGTTGCTTATTTAAACCTTTTACAAAACTTTGAWGGCCAGCAGTGTCATTGTTATCAATTATATACTGATACTAAATTAAATTTATATAAATATTTAGTAAACATACAATTTTTTTCTATTAACCTGGATATCCAACTCGCTATGCAAGCCGATTAATCCCAGAACAACCACCTGCTTTGCAAGTAATCCGGAGTCACCGCATTTGAACCTCCGTGACCACAAAAAGATTTTTGTTTTTTCTTAAATTTGAACCTGAAACTTCCAGACACTTTAGAAATTTAAAAGATTTTTGTTAATTTTCCAAAGCTTATCAAAATAGATAAACATATATGTAAAACCTCATATCTTGATATACTATGTTTTGACTTACATTGGGATGATTTTTAGTATTCGAGGTGGTTAAGAAATAACCATTAATACTTKATCTTTTTGTTTATTAGATTTTAAATTTTATTTTAATCAGTGTTTTTTTATGTATTACCTGACTTAATCCAATCCGAATGAGTTGGGTTGAATTGAGATATACATTAAAAAAGTTTTCAACGGTTAAGTTTTTATAAGTTGAATTAACTGGACAAAATTATATAAATGTCCATAACCTAGTAAAATTAACCTACAGATATACTCAATAACGACAACTATATCTAATCGGGTCCATAACCGGTCTAGACCGAAATATCGTAGCCTATCCTTACTGAGCTTGGGGCCCATATGAACATCTCTACAAATCCATATGTATCCCAAACATCCAAATTTTCTGACTTCGTCGACTGACATGATARCTTTTTATTCCAATTGGCCCCTCACAACCACTCCCAATACCACCACATGCCACCAACCCACCACCAAAAACCACCGTCTTAGATATTTATGGGTCATTGGTCCTTAACCGATCGTCGTTCCAAGAACTAGGGTCGATATGTGTTAACCAGGCCTAACCATTCCTAAAACCTTCACAAGTYGTGCTTTCATGGAAGTAAATTCAGAAGTCCAAACCTTAACAAATAATTTTATAACTAGACCCGATRTCAGGTCATTAACGAGTCCTTTTCTAGACCAATGCATATTCTAGGTCTAAAATCCTTAACTAAATTGGGTACAAATAGTCCTTCCGAGTCTTTCAAAGTCCAAACTTGGTCCAAGTTTAATTCTCAAACCTAATGTGTCTTKTTAGGTGACACAATCGCAACGAAGGCGATAGCCTGAGAGGGTATTATAGTAGTAAGGTAATACTAAATTAGTGTATTATAAACCAAAATTAGCCCAAAACATATATTATTTCTTTTAAAACTTCCCTCACCAAACATGCAATTGAGGGATATTGGTATGCCAAACAACGACATGGYCTGTATATTTGATACTACATTATACCGGAAAAGGAAGGGTCTTATCTTTCRAAWGCAGCATAAGGAGTTGCTTATCGTGAATCAAAAATGAAATTGCAGCAGATTTTGCTCAGTAGGTTGCCCAACACGAGACTTAATGGAAAGTAAGTTGAACAAAAAACATAGATGATGGGATAAATTGTGAAATTACTATTTTACCCTCATTTGATATGCATCATATATTATAAAAATAATGTACAARTTTTATAAATAAATTTATTTAAATATTTAATCAACTTATTTCTTTTAAAATTATTACTGTACAATTAAAAAAACATCAAATATAATTTGAGAAACAATTTGGCCTTTTTACCTGTCTCCTCACTCTATTATTCGGCTTATCAAACACCATGGTCCTATCCTAGTTACACTAAACAATATAACCATGGTCCCATACAATTCTAGTACCAGGCTTCTCTTGAAGGGTCGAACACCCCAAGGTCATGTCCGTAACCATGGGTAGATYTATTAAGTAAGGAGTTGTGGCTCGTGTCACCATTGATATTGGCCATTGTAGTATAAAAAATTATGACCTTTAAGGGTTTGTATGGTTTCACAGAATATTTTTAAGGGATTTAAAATTGGAAGGATTTAGAATTTGAAATGTTTAGTGTGTCTGGTTCATAAAATTTGGAATTAAAATGAATTCCGTTATTTTATAAATCATCTTTGCWTTGTAGATTTTGAAATAGAATTTAATTTTTTTTTTGTAAATATTTGCTTGTTCTACAAAATGAGAGTAAAGTTCAATTTGGCTCTCTAACGTTTGTAATATTCAACGGATATCATTCCTAAACTTCATAAACTCAGATTTGGTCCCTCACGTTTGTTTCTTAATGGTTTAGTCCATCTGTTTAACGATCGTTAACTTTTTTTCGTTAAGTTCAGCTAAATGAGAGGTATTTTTGTCATTTTCACTATTTTTTAATGTTATATTAGAAAATTAGAAATATTATATTTTAGTTTTAAATCGTAAAACATAAAAAGAAGGAAAATGATAAGTATCATCTCGTTTTGCTTTTTCCTTTTATTTTTTTTGCTTTACAATTATAAAATTAAAAATGTTGGTCCTGAAAAGTAGTGACTTATATAAAATGTGTTTAGAGGGTTTTTTTTTTGGGGTGGGGGGGGGGGTTGAGTACAAAGACAATTTTTTCCCTACTTTT
>NC_037544.1:21008388-21019117 GCF_001531365.2 Cynara cardunculus var. scolymus | reverse complement strand
TTTGTATTAAAATAAAGAATTACATATTTGTTGGAAACAAGGAAGGTAAAACCTATGATCTTAAACGATATGACTGGAGACAGTTTTGCTAATATTGAAAGAGTGAGARAAAAATGTACTCTTTCAGACATGAAGGACTAAGATAGTTTTTCAAATATTGACGCCGATTTTTCCTAAGAAACTATCACATACAAGTTCTTTTAAAACGGGTGAGTAGAAGAAAAACAAGGGTGCCCTTTTATATTCACCATTATACTAAATGCTATTGTCCAACTTTAACGCATGTCTTCATCTGATTTATTGATCCATGCATGCTTGTACACTTCATTTYAGTTTTTATGCCCGTTTGTTTTTTCTACTAACGCCTTGAAATATTTAAATTTATTCAAGGTTTCACCTTTATCAGAAAACATATATATTCATTTTTTCCTGCTAAGAGTCATCAGTGAAAGTTAAGAGATACCTTTTGTTTCTCTTTGTAGTCGGAGTGATCGGTCCACAAAGGTATGTGTCACTGTGTGTGTGTGTGAGCTGCTACCTTTTTTATGCTTTTCGGTTTGTCTTCCTAAGTATTGTTTCTATGTGATGTTTTCCTTTATTGCATACTTRGCACACTTTGCTCATGGATTTGATTTGTGGTAGACCTTCAACCATGTGTCTAGAGCATATAGTTGAAGGCTCTTTTGAGTCTTAATCTCTTGTGCCACAGCCTTGTGGTATATTCTAGTGAGACTTGTAGGCATTTGTCATGATTAACTCAGAAAGCGTTACAAACATTTTGTTAGATGGCATGTAAGTGTGTGCGATTAGTCCTTGACTTGGGTGGAAAATCTTACAAACCTTGTCTTGCATTCAAATGACTAGTCCCTTTTCCTGGAGTTGTCTAATGTTTAGCAGGTTGTTTGTCAAGTCTAGCGCATATTATACGTTACTTACATTCTGTGTCCTTCCTTCATCTTTTTGTTTTACAGTTCCTTGTCCCATTACTCGCATACGTGCATTATTTCCTAACTTGACAGTGTGTGTAAAGCTGTAATCTATAGTCACAAACTAGTCTTTGTTTCCTGTCATATGATTAGAGCAACTTGAGTCAATGAACCATACCTCCTCTTGTTGAGCCCCTCGATTCAACATGTTTCATTAGAAGGAGTTCATCTTCTTCTTTTWTTCCAACATAATTTGTTGTCTTCTCCCATGTTGGAAATTCATASAAGAAGTGTTAGTATATTTTGTTTATTTGGGTTAGTGTGTATTTTGTTAGCGTACTTATGTATAGTCTTTTACGGTCCAAAGCCTTTCTTGTAATGTATATATCTTTGTACATGTTTGTTAATTGAAGGGGGAGGAAATCAATTTCCAATAATATGGTATCAGCCTTTTGATMCTAAAATCTCCCCTAATCACTCTCTCTTTCTCTCCTCATTTTTCTACCCTATCTCCTTCAYCTACGTCTGAAAMCTAACAGCCTCYTCCACCATCCAAACTTTCTGATCAAGACTCGTTTATGGCTGCCAATGCTCCTACTCACAAAGCCTTTGGCATCACCAACATCAAGACTTACTTACCACTCGTTCTTGACCTCGATCGACTTATCGACAATGCGTAGAGAGAACTTTTCACCACTCATTGTGTTGGGTTTGATGTGATCGATCACATAGAAGCTTCTACAGCGAAACTGACAGATGTGGAATGGAARAAAGTGGACTCGATTATGAAACTTTGGATTTACGGTTTCATTTGACAATCAGTTCTTCACATGGTGCTAAAGAAAAACTCCACTGTTCTTCAAGTTTGGAACAACCTCGAAACTCTTTTTCACGAAAACAAGGACGCGAAGAGCATCCAAATAGATAACGAGCTCTGGAACATCGTCATGGGTGATCTCACCAGCCTATTGCCCCAAAATCAAAGCCTTGGYGGACCTTCTTGCCAACCTTGATCTGGATTACGCAATTCCYGACAAGCACTTGGTTATCTATACAATCAATGGATTGTCGTCTAAATTTGATTATGTTGCTAACATCACACGGTACTGCTCTCTGCTTCCAATCTTCATTGAAATCTGTTTGATGCTACTCATGGAAGAACAACGTATGTCAAGCCCTTGATTAGTGACCACCGRAAATTCCACCGCCTACTCGAATTTTTTAACACCATGTTGTTAAATTATTCGGGTGCAAACGACTAGTTCATGGACACCAGGGCGACATACCACGTGAACGCAAATGCAAGTATACTCAACATTGACCTTCAAACTCGTAATTCTCAATYGGTTTTAGTCGGTGATGGATCTTGCATACCCGTAACTACGATCGAACACACCTCTTTTTCGCTTAAAAATTCCTACCRTCCATCACATYTTAATAATGTCCTTATMACCYCTACTATTATCAAAAACCTTATTTATGTCCGTCAATTAACAAAACAAAATAATTGTTCTGTCGAATTTGATGAGTTTGGGTTTACTGTCCATGATTTTTGGACATGACGTCCCCTGATCCGATGTTACAATTACGGTCCCCTTTATCARGTCATTTCTTCCACTTYGCAAGTGCACATTTCCTTGWGTCCATCTTCATGRCACCAACGCTTAGGACATCTCGGCGRCCAAGTTTTCATGCAAAGCTTTGAAATAATGTTTCACAAGTTTTGAACTCCATCTACATACAAAGCTTYCGYTTGTTCAATCTGATTCTAATGTTTAAAATGCATTTTGAAATAATTCATTCTAATATATGGTCTTCTCAGGTTATTAGTATTAGTTGGTTTCAATATTATGTAATATTTTTAGACCACTACACTCACTATCTTTGGGTGTTTCCTTTAAAACAAAAATTTGGTGTGTTTRTCAAATTTCTTGAATTATTCCAATTTGTCAAAACTCAATTCCACACCACCATCAAATCTATTTAATGTGATAACGGGGRTGAATATAATAATAACCAAATCAACAATTTTTTTTCCTACCAATGGTTTTCAATTCCGCTTTTCGTGCCCCACACTTCCCAAAAAAAGGGGAAATTCGAACGCATGTTTCGCACCATTAATAACAYTGTGTGTACCATTCTCTTTCACTCGCATACCACCAACATATTGGGTGAAAGCACTCAATATGTCCACTCATCTTTCTTAACATCTTACCTCCACCTCTATTCATAACAAAACTCCTCATTTCTGCCTCTTTCAAAAACATCCGACTTACAGTCATCTCCGCATCTTTGGATGCCTCTGCTTTCCYTACATCTCACAAACTAGAAACACGCACCATYCTCAGCRTMTTTTTAGGATACCCTTCTCATCATCGAGGATACCRTTGTCTAGAGTTATTATCTCGTCGCATCATCATATCTCGACACGTTGTCTTCGATGAGTCGATTTTCCCTTTCGGCTCAATCACACCAATTAAACCTCCCTCGTAYTCCTTTCTTGACGACTACTCTGAACCATCTCCCATGTTCCRRGCTATTCTTGAGTCGYCTTCCACTCCACCCTTRGCTACCASCCACATCGACCCCCCACCCTCGGTCGCCTCTACACCTCCCCAACCTACTCATTCAATGATCACCCATGCTTGCAAAGGGATATTCAAATATGTTGATCGTCTAAATCTTCATACCTCTTCCATTTCTCTTGTCCCACGATCCCACTTACAGGCTATGCTAGACCCTCACTARCGAAAAGCCATGAATGAGGAATATTAGGCTCTCATGTCCAACGRAACATGGACTCTTGTTCCGAGACCCCAGGGGTAAATATGGTCCGATTTATGTGGTTTTTCCATCACAAACATCACGCAGATGGTTCTCTTGATCGCTATAAGGTTCATCTTGTGGCCATCGGTTGCAGTCAATAGCAGGGTTGTTAAGCCTGAAGCTTTGTAAACACACAGAAAACTTAGCCTCTAAAGCTTGCCTTTATTGAATGAAAAATTGGCTATATATATAAGCCACGTACAACTGAAAGATTGAAAAAAACAGAAAAATAATGAGCTACATGCTAGTCTAATGTTGACTCCTTTATTCTCGGTGATCCTAAAGACTGGGTAAACCAAGTCTTCAATAACAACTAACAATCTTTCCCTTAAACTAAGCAGTGCTACTTAGTTTAATTCACAAACACCTAACATTCTTCTGAGCTTCCGAAACTGATCAAGCTTAAGTGGCTTCGTAAATATGTCTGCTATCTGCTCCTGGCTTCTACAGTAAACCAATTGCACCTCTCCATTGTTCGATAATTCTCTCAGAAAATGGAAACGAACTCTGATGTGTTTGCTTTTCCMATGCATCACCGGATTTTTGGACATCTTAATAGTGGAATTATTATCACAGTAGATTGTTACACTCTYTTTCCCTCCATGATTGATAGATACTCTTAAGAATCGTCTTCATCCACATTGCGTGACAAGCACATGCCGCAACAGCTACAAATTTCGCCTCTGTAGATGATAGTATGACCACAGGTTATTTTATGGAAGACCAAGCTACGGCTGCTGAACTCATCATAAATGTATAAATCGATGTGCTTCTTCCATCATCGTGATTTCCTACGTAGTTGTTGTCTGTGTACCCAACTAAAGTATCAATAGAGTTTTTTTTGGTATAGGATTCCATACCCGCTTGTGCCAGCAACATATCRAAGAATTCTTTTTGCAGCCATTAAGTGAGTGTGCTTAGGCTTGGACATATATCTACTAATCAAGCAAACCGAATACATTAAGTCGGGACGAGTCGTGGTTAAGTACATCAGACTCCCTATGAGCTGCTTGTAATGGGTGTTGTCGACTTCGRCTCCTTGTTCATCCTTTGAAATTTTTGAACCAGGCACTATGGGGTTGTGTACTCCATTAYAGTCTCCCATCCCGAATCTTCTCAAAACTTCAAGTGCATAATGTTTCTGACATATGAAGATACCATTCTCCATTTGAGAAACTTCAATGCCAAGAAAAAACTTCATCTTCCCCAAGTCAGACATGTCGAATTCTTTCATCATTGATGCCTTGAACTCTTTCATCATTACATCATCATCCCTATAWATCAGATCATCAACGTACAAACTTACGATCAAGTGCATGCCTTGGTTGATTTTTATGAATAGAGTTTGTTCACTTGAGCACCTCTTAAACACCTCCCTTAAGAAGTAGCTTTCAATGCGGTTAAACCARGCACGTGGCGCTTGYTTTAATCCATATAAGGCCTTTCGTAGCTTATATACTTTGTTGGGGTTCTCTTCTCTAACGAATCCTTTTGGTTGTGCAACATAAACATCTTCTAGCAGCTCGCCGTGTAGAAATGCAGATTTTACATCTAACTAATACACTTGCCATCTTTTWTTTGMTGCTAGAACAAGGATTGTGCGYACCGTATCCRTCCGAGCTACAWGAGCRMAGATCTCACGATAATCAACTCCATATTCTTGAGCATACCCTTTTGCCACTAACCGAGCTTTGAACTTCTGAACTTCACCACGTTCATCTAGCTTYGTCTYATAAATCCACTTCACTCCGAYACACTTCCYACCTTCGGGTAGATCTGCTAAAAACCAGGTATTATTCTTCTCAATGCTTTCCATTTCAGCTTCCATTGCTATCTTCCACTCTTTAATATTCACAGCTTCTTCAAAACATGTCGTATCAACGGTGATAGCAAAGTTTAGGATGCCTTCTGATTCTTCTTCAGACAGTCCTTCTCCGCTAGTGTAGTCATCCATCCACGAAGGAAGTCTTCTGTTTCGAGCTTCTAAAACTAGACTCGAAGTGTCTGGCGGGGTTCTATTTTGGTTTTTGTCATTGATACTTGAGGACTCGGCTACTTAAGTTCCTGCATTGATTCTCGAGGACTCGGCTGCTTCAGTTTCTGCGTTGATTCTTGAGGACTCGGCTGCTTCAGTTTCTCTCCCAACCTCTTCCATATCACCTTCATCTCCCCATTTAAGCTCCATTGCAATGAATTGTTTAWGGTGATCTTCCCATTTCCAGTTGACATTTTCTTCGAAGAYGACATCTTTGCTAGTCACCACTTTATCCCTCGTGGGATCGTAAACTTTATAACCCTTTGACTCGTCGTTGATTCCCAATAAAATACCSCTGCTACTTTTGTCATCTAACTTAGTTCTTCTTTGATCCGGGATGTGAACATGACATACACATCCAAAACTTCTGATGTGTGCAAYCGAGGGTCGTCTTCCACTCCAAGCTTCTTCGGGCATTTTATCTTTCACAGCAACTGTAGGGCACCGGTTTAGGACATATRTCACCCACTTTACAGCCTCCRGCCAAAAATTTMTTGGGACTCCCGTTTCTAACATCATGCTTCTGACTAAGTTCATCAYAGTGCGATTTTTCCTCTTTGTGACGCCATTTTGTTGAGGGGTAAAGGCAGTGGTGAGTTGTCTTTTTACTCCATTTTCTTCACAAAACTTGTTGAACTCGGCTGATGTAAATTCTTCTCAGCGATCTGTTCTCAAACACTTGATTGAAAGACCYGTTTCCTTTTAAACTAACGCCTTATAAAGTTTGAATGTCGAAAAAGAATCTGATTTGGCCCTTAGGAAATAAACCCATGCTTTTCGACTAAAATCGTCGATCAAACACATCACATGCAGTTTTCCATTGTTTGACGYAGRGGAGATGGGACCACATAGATCAACATTTACAAGTTCTAACCTTTGTGTTGCTTTCCAGTTGCTATGTTTTGACATGGGTTCCTTGTGCTGCTTCCCTCTTAAACAGTGTGTACAAATCTTATCGGAGAGTGAAAAATGCGGTAATCCATCTACTAACTTCTTTTGTTARAGAGTTTGTAGACTTGTATTATTGATGTGAGCTAATCTCCGATGCCATAACTGTGCTAGATCTTCTATGACTATGCTTAAACACATTTCTTGTTTGTTATCGACAGCTTTGGGTATTGCTTTARCCACCAAGGTGAACATCCGGTTGGTGGTCATATTAGACTGAATAATAAGACCCCTTTCTGGATGATATATTTTGCACTTACCTCCTTGAAYCAAGATGGCTATGTCTTTCTCTTGTAGTTGTTCCATGCTCAGTAGATTGTTCTTGAGCTCGGGAACATAAAACACATCACAAATCACATAGCAGAACCCATTTATCTCCATATTTGTGCTGCCAATTGCTGTAACCTTCATTCTTGTGTTATTCCCTAGTTTGACTGTCTGCTTGAACGCCTCATCTATCTCATAAAAAACATGCTTTTATCTCTGCACATGTGGTTGYTGCATCCTGAGTCCAGAAACCAAATGTCTTCCCTTTTTGCACCAATTTCATCGACATACGCCATGAGAAACATTTCTTCTTCTTCATTAAATTCCGCATAGTTTGCTTGCTCATTCCACGTCAGACATTCATTTTGAAAGTGTCCAAGCTTGTGACATCGGTARCATTCAATGATGTCTTTGTTGAACAACGGTCTTCCTCTTCCTCCAAAACCTCGTCCCCGGCCTTGGTAACCTCAATTGCATCCTCCAGAACCTCTCCCTTGACCATGATCGAATGTTACCTTAAGTGCTTGATCTTCCATGCTTTCATGYTTTCTTAGCTTCTGTTCGTGCACAAGTAACGAGCTTTGTAATTCATCAATCGTGAGTAGATCGATGTCCTTTGATTCTTCGATCGAATAGACAACAAAGTTGAAGTTGTCTGTTAGTGATCGTAGAATGTTCTCAACGATTTTTACATCATCAAGGTTTTCTYCATAGTTTCGCATGTCATTCGTCACACCTAGGACCCTTCCGAAGTAATCTGTCACATTACCTTCATCTCCAACATTTCAAATGACTCGAAGTCTCTGTAGCTGAGCACGCTTCACTTTTGCGTTTCCCTGGTACTTGACTTGCATCGACTCCCAAATTTATTTTGACGTATCCTTCTGCGTGATGGTCTTCAGAATATTCTTGTCAATGGATTGGAACAAGTAATTCTTTGCTTTTAAGTCTTTAAGCCTTGCTTCRTCTAGGGCTTTCTGATTCGGTGCAGGTACGACTTCACCGGCTGCAGGTTCTATGTACCCTTCTTGTATCACACTCCAATACTCTTTAAAACGAAGTAGGTTTTCGGTTATTTCTATTAAAGATTTTAAGTGTAAATGAGGGTCTTCAGATGGCAAACCACTGAACTGGCCATTAGTCTGCAACATGACAGGTGTGAGCTCAAAGTGAGTTGCTTTAATGTGTGGCCTTAGTATTCCTGAATTTAATTGACTAAAAACAGGATTAGCATAGTCCATGATTCCTCTATCCCGAGAATCAGCAATATGAATGATGTTCTCCATAATAGTAACATATGGTAGAAAAATTAGCTTTTATGAACTTTACTTTAAAAAAAAACTTTAGCGTGCTATCCCCGGCAGCAGCGCCAAAGACTTTGCTATATATCATGAACTTTATAAAGTGTTTGGTACTTTTAGGACCCTCCCCCAAACTTAAGGGAAACAATGTCCTCATTGTGAGTGTAACAAGGCTACAAATTGGCCAAATTTGAAATGAAAGCCCAATTGAATCAAGTTCAAACTTTAGAAATGGTTGGCTAGTTCTAGAGGCTCAATTTAAGACAAAGAATGTGTAACTTTGGATTATTGTGGCTATGGTATCAMRTTCAAACATTTATACAAYGAATTCATCATTTATTCTATTTTTGGTGCATWGATGGCCAATAAGAATATATGCTTCTAAAACCAATGCCCAAAATCCTAAAATGAAAAAGCAAAGATGATYAATACAAGTGTAATTGATTATCTYTAAGAGTAAAAGACCTATACTGAAAACAATTGAAACAGAAAAKCAAAGATGWGAAGTCACAAGTGTGACTTGGTCATCTTGTAAATAAAATGACTCAAAGCTAAGCACTATTTTAGTCCTTGAGGCTTTTGCATTGGCGGATTAAGAGCTGGACTATGCCACGAAAAATTTGGATGATTTCGCCATCCCRGATTATAAGTTTGTGAAAATGGTCCAGTCTTGTTGACATAATTTACATGCTCCGGATTTCCAGGACAATGCTCAAAAGCGTGACCTTCACCACAATACACGCATTGCATTGATTRARCATTGGAATTAAAGGTATTAGCATCAGATTGCACATGTGGGCTAGATGTTAAATTTGAAATTAGCTTAGTGATCTGAGCTGTTAATGCTGAGACAACATCTACCTCATTTAGTATTTAGTTTGCTGTTTTAAAAAGACTTTGCTAATTTGTTGTTTCTATACATTTAGATTAACTGTTTTTAGCTATTGTCTGYTGKTTTCAACAGCCTTAAAGTGCAAACTGTCAAGTCTGTTGTTTAAAAACCTGGAGCATGGTTCTTTTTGCTATTTGAAATCAATGATGTGTTTCCTTTGTTTTAGCAATAGCTTCTAGGGTCTTTAGTTGCATGTTGTTTGTTTTTGCTGTTTTAAGAATTTTTGATTTGYTGTTTTRATTGGCTGTTTTTAGTATATTCATTTATCTCAAWTGAGATGCTTTTGCTRTCTTTAAGAGGTAAATGTTTTGCTTAAATTCTTTAGTGCTTTAAGACTCTTATAGCCCTGAGCTATGCATTTTCTTTGTTATTTTCAATCTTTTGTTGTTTTGATCCTACAAGGCATRTCATGATTAACAGTCTTAAACCTTAGGCTTGCCTATGTAGTGATGTTGCTCTCTTTTTGCTGTTTTAAGCCTTATGCAGCCTTAGTCAGGTATTTTCTTTGCTGTTTTGACCATAGCTTGTGTCCATCTTGTTTAGCATAATCTGTTTATTTTGAATCTTGGCTTTGYTGTTTTAGGTTGCTGTTTAAAATTAGATTTTTGTTATCCTTGTTGATTTTTGTTGATGCTGTTTTGTTGCTSTATGCACAGTTGTGAATGACTGTTTTGTGGAAAGCCATTGCTTAAATGCACTCAAGTAAATCTCYTTGTGCAGACTGTTTCATGAGAGAACAATGGCAATTTCATTGTTTGTTTGCATTTAGCCTGCTAAGTCATGAGAAGACAATRGCAATCCCATTGTCTGGTTTCATTTGGCCTGTTTCATGGCARAACAATGGCAATCCCATTGTTTGGTTACTTTAAGGCAATCYCATGGTAACACAATGGCAATCCCATTGTTTAGTTGCATATTACCATGTTGTTTGATAATGCAGTCCTCTGGTTGACTGTTTTGGTTTGAAACTCATTCCAAGTATCACATCCTGCCTCTATGGTCAAATTTGACTTAGAGTTGGATTGTTGGTTTTGTTTAGATCCTTCAGTTGAGTCTTTGAGTCCTTTTCTTTTCACAAGATGACCAAGTCACACTTATGACTTCTCATCCTTGTTTTTCTGTTTCAGTTGTTTTCAGTTTGAGTTTTTTTTTTCCTTTTAAAGATAGTCAATTACACTTGTATTGATCATCTTTGCTTGTCTGTTTCATTTTAGGATTTTGGGCACTGATTTTAAGTAGCATATCTTCTTTTAGCCATATATGCACCAAAAATAGAATAAGAGATGAATTTGTTGTACAAATGATTGAACTTGATGCCATAGCCACAATAATCCAAAGTTACACACTCTTTGTCTTAAATTGAGCCTCTAAAACTAGCCAACCATTTCTTAAGCTTGAACTTGATTCAATTGGGCTTTCATTCAAATTTGGCCAATTTGTAGCCTTCATACACTGACAATGAGGACATTATTTCCCTTAAGTTTGGGGGAGGGTCCTAAAAGTACCAAACACTTTATAAAGTTCATGATATATA
>NC_037544.1:20999208-21005148 GCF_001531365.2 Cynara cardunculus var. scolymus | reverse complement strand
ACTTCACTTGTTTCGATCAATCAGACCATGATAAGGCTCTGATACCAATTGTTAAGCCTGAAGCTTTGTAAACACACAGAAAACTTAGCCTCCAAAGCTTGCCTTTATTGAATGAAAAACTGGCTATATATATATAAGCCACGTACAACTGAAAGATTGAAAAAAAAAAGAAAAATAATGAGCTACTTGCTAGTCTAATGTTGACTCCTTTATTCTCGGTGATCCTAAAGACTGGGTAAACCAAGTCTTCAATAACAGCTAAAAATATCAGTTGTGACGAGACRTTTAGTCTGGTTGTTAAACAGGCTACTATACGCACTGTTCTCAGTTTATCAATCTCCCAACACTGGCCCATTCACCAGCTGGACGTGAAAAATGCATTTCTTCACAGGCATCTTTAGGAGACTGTTTATATGCACCAGCTACCAAGGTTTYGAGATTCTCAGCTTTCCGACCATGTTTTTCACCTACAACGATCTTTATACAGCCTTAAGCAGGCCCCTCGGGCTTGGTACYACAGATTCACYAGATATGCTCTTCAGATTGGGTTTCAGAACAGTCTTTCAGACTTGTCTCTATTCATATATCACTCACAGCATGCTACTGCGTACCTACTTCTATATGTTGATGACATCATCCTCATGGCTTCCTTTCTCTAAATTCCTCCATCCAATCATTTCTCAGTTTAGCCATGAGTTTGCCATGACGAATCTGGGTGCCTAGAACTACTTTCTAGGCATTTCTGTTGTTCGATCTTCAACTGGTCTGTTTCTTTCACAACAAAAATATGCAGTTGAGATACTTGAGCAGGCACACATGCTCAACTCTAATCCCTCTCGAACTCCAGCAGAACCRATTCAGAAGCTAGACGCCACTGGTCCACCTGTAGTCGACTCTTTATTATACCACAATCTAGCTGGAGCACTCCAGTATCTGACATTCACCATGCCAGACATTTCTTTTGTTGTCCAACAGTTGTGTGTGTCCATGCACGACCCCATAGAGTCGCACCTCCATGCTCTCAAATGGCTTCTCCAGTACATTCGAGGTACTATCAGCCATAGTCTTCAACTTCATGCATCTTCCTCGTTTGACCTCATTGCTTACTAAGAAGTCGGCTGGGGAGATGCCCAGCCATACGAAGATCCACATCAGGTTATTATGTATTTATGGGGCACAATCTTGTTTGATGGTCTTTAAAACATTAGGGTATTATATCATGATCCAGCATGAAAGTTGCGTATCGTGGAGTTGTGAATGTTGTAGAATAAACCAGTTGGCTTTGGAACCTCTTTTGAGAACTTCAGTGTCTGATGACCAAGGCTRCTATAGTACATTGTGACAACGTCAGTGCAGTTTATATGTCTACCAGGGGCGAAAAATTAACTTTCCAACCGTAGGGGCCGAACCTAATATATTATATATTTTCAGAGGTACCAAAAATACATTGTCCAAAGTTATAATGTAGTAAAACTCTAAAACTAGACGTTAAATATGAACATGTCAAACATCGCTAATCAAAGTGGAAACCTTCGATCTTTTGCGACCTTGAAGTCTTCCACAATTTCCTCCAAACTAATATTTTCAGCTACTTCCCTTTCCMTAAACAAAAGCAATGAGTCGTTTAGAAACTCATTATCCATTTTATTCTATATTCATGTTTTCACAATATTCATTGCTGAAAATGATCTCTCGGTTGTCGCGGTAGAAATTGGGAGAGTAAGTAATAGACTTATTAGTTGATAAATAAGATCAAAAGTGGTTTCTCTTCTAGTCCTTACCAACCATTGACACAATTCTACTGTAGATGTCAATTGCTTATAATCTGTATGTTGAACGACATCAATARCATAATGTTGAAGTTGMATTTTGTGAATTATTTTCTCATGATCACTGAAATATTCATGATAGAACTTCTCTACTAGTTGTCGTACATCAAGASTTTAAAAGTCTTATACACATTTTTGGGATTTAGAGTTGAAGCAWGACGAARCATCTCTACGRAACCATCACTGAAACAATGATCWAATTCCATTAATTGATAATTAATTGCTTCATAAAAGATATCCACTCGGTAATGATGCTCAAGTGTATGATCACTATGCTTATTACGAGCTCGATTCCCTCTGCTAAAGTAAGAAGAAGACAAGTCAGGAATATCTATATTATGTACCTGGCAAAAAAACAAGTAGAAAAGAAGACAAGTTATGAAGATTTACTTGATAACAATGTTCAAGTGTATGATCATTATGTTATGTACCTGAAAAAATGACTTAACAAGGCACAACAAAGCATCCCARCTTTCATCTTTCATTAGTTGCAATAACATTTTGGTAGATGCAACTAACCTCAATGAGTTAAAAATATCTTGATCTTGCCTTTGTAAAGCTTGACAAAGTAAATCARTGATCTCCATTATTTCTCTTTAGAGATGCAAGACARATATGAACTCAAATGTCGTCATAGCCTCATATGCCGAATATGCATCTCTTTTGATTGGACCAGTTCCTTCCTAAARTTTTTTGAGCAAAACCTCACAAGTTGGATTGAACATCTTGATTAGGMTAGAAACTGATATGAGATRAGAACTCCATCTAGTATSTCCGGCTTGTTGTAATATACCAATTTGATTGAGACCTCTATCGGTCTCCAATTCATCAACATAAATCAAGTATGCAATTTGCTTGACTTGTGCATCTCGTAGTTGGTCGGTGCATTTGGAGGAAGCACTAACTACTTGATAAYGCAAACTTCGTTCTAGTGTACCCAAATCAATAGCATTACTTTCCATCTGAGCTTTTTGCAAGGGTTTTCGATAGACRGAACACTAGATGTAGGGGTATTATCTACATTTGTTGTTTCTTTGGGATMTTGAGAAGAAGAACTAGCATGTTTTCTTTWAAAAAAWATCATGAATGRTMGATTGAGTTTTCATATTCATCTYTRTGTGAAACATTATGACACTTAAGTACTTGACCAMTTTGGCAAAAAAAGGAACTTCCYAAAGTAAAYAACTTTAAAACCAATTCATAGATACTCATTSAAACAAGTGATGAAGTGAATAGACTATAGTCTATGGAACATGAAGTCCTAAATTTAATCAATAGATGCTTYTATGTTAATGACTTATATCAATATGTAACAAAAAGCAAAGAGCAACATGTCCCATTCCACATATGGTAGGGTGATACCAACTAGAATAGTCAATAGAGAATGCTCAATACTGGATCAAATCAGATGCAAAAATCAGATTGGTAAGTATACATAATTTAGATCAACATGTTCCATTCCACATTTTAAACCCAATCAAACATAGTATCAAACAAATTTAGACCTAAATCACCTAATCGTTAATCAAACAAAATTTAGACAATTAGACCTAAACTAAACAGATTTGACTCCATGTCTGTCTCYATGTCAATTTTTCAACCAAAATAACACCAAACATGAAGTGAATCAAGTGATGAAAMGTTAACGGAATGTACTCACTCTTACTGACGGAAGAAGAATGGCAGCACCGCAGCAGAAAGCTGGAGTAGAGCAGAGCACTGCAGCAGGGCTGCATTCGAAGAAGAAGAACTGCAGAACGCAGAAAGCGATCTTTGATGGAGAAGGTCAGAAGGCGAGAAGCAGAGCACTGCAGGACTGCAGTCTGCAGTCAAAGAAAGCTGGAGCCTGGCCTGGAAGAGACGTCGTTGAATACCTGAATAGATTTAGTGTTGAGTGATMGAGTTGACGTTATGTTATGGCTAGGCCGACTGACTTGTTATACTTAGTGGACTGGATCAACAATARTGGAGGGGCCCAAAAGAATTTTATACTTAAAACCTTAATAGGCTGGAAATGCTTTACTCTATCTAAAAAMAAGCCCAGGGGCCAAGGCCCTGCAGGCCATCCACCCCTGTGTCTACCAATCTGGTACAACACCAACATACCAAACACATAGAGATTGACACTCACTTTGTCCGGGACAAAGTTGTTGTGGGTCTTGTTGGAGTTCTCCATGTCCCTTCCAGTTCTCAGTATGCTGACATATTTACGGAGGGTCTTCCCACATCTCTATTCCACGACTTTAGAGACAGTTTGCACGTCCGAAAACCTCCCAATCAAACTGCGGGAGGGTGTTAGTATATTGTTTTTGTTTGGGTTAGTTTTTATTTTGTTAGCCCACTTATATATAGTGTTTTACGACCCAAAGCATTTCTTGTAATGTATATATGTTTGTACATGTTTGAAGGGGGAGGAAATCATTTTCCAATAATAGGAAGTGTCCTATCTTGTGGCACTTGTAGAATTCCAAAACAACTTATTGTAACTATGCCTTATTCGACCTCAACAGCTTATACGAACTCTTTTTCTTCCTCTAGTACCATATCTCTCTTCCCCTATTATTGCCCGTATGACTTGTTCCTCTTCATGATCCTTAAACAACCTTTTGAACTTTGTTTCATGAACTATCAGCGTGCTTTGTAGTTCGTCGATGGAGATCGTACTCACGTCTTTTTCTTCCTTTATGGATATCACAACATATGTGAACCTTTTCGCTAATGTTCGTATTCAACTATATTGGTATCAKATAATATTTCTCCATTGCTTCTAATCTGGTTGGCAGTTGACATTACCTTGGTAAAATAATCTGTTATCGTTTCTCCTTGCTTCATATGTAGTATTTCAAAATCTCTTTTGATAGTGTTAAGAAGCGATCTTTTTACCCTTTTGTTTCCTCTGAACTTGCTTTTTAACGAATCCCAGACAATCTTTGAGGTACGTCTATCTAGAATTTGCTCGAACGTGACCCTATTTATTGCTTGATATAGATAGTGTTTTACCTGATAATCTTTCCTCTTAGCATCCTCTAGTTATGTTCGTTGTGCGTTGGTCAACTCTTTTCCATCAGCAGCCACAACTTCTTGAGCGCCTTTTTCTATCATGGTCTAGAGACCTTTTTTCCCTTGGCGGGTTCACCATGAACTCGCTCCACTGATCATAAWTTTTTTTATCGAACTAGGGTATGTTAGCCAAGCCTTTTTCTTCACTCATCTTTTTTGCATTTGCTCTCTTCTTTCGACTTTTACGAACCAGGTCAAGTGGAGCTCTAATACCAATGTTAAAACCAAATATCGTAACAATAGGAGGCACCTAATGCTTGATCACTTTATTGAGGCACCTAATGCTTGACCACTTTATTGTTTAGAAGCCTTAGGCCATAGGCTTTGTATAGTCAGTGCAAGAAGAAATAATCATAAAAAAAGGATAAAGATAAAACTAGATCTTCTACTCTAAGGATAATTTATAATTTTTCCCGRAGACTAATATGTTTCTCATCTCAATATCTTAACCAACACTCTTGAAGTAACACTTATCTCTAGCAGGTTTTACCCTTGTCCATTGTCAGCACTAAACGTGAAGGACTAAATCCGAGTTTTTAAAGTTTAAGRACGATATTCATTAAAAATTACAAATATTAAGGACCAAAATTAAACTTAGAAATGCAATAAAAACAATTGAAACCCATAAGATTTGAATTTCAAATGACAATAATCTCCRAGAGATGTCTATATCCATACAAATCCAAACTTTCTTTCAAATTAAACACGGAATTAAAATTCAATTTAATTTCAAATCACTCCCTAAAAGGTACTATCTTTACACTGTGTTCTCGAATTTGGGGAGATACGAAAAGAAAAGAAATTGATGAAAAGAAAGCACGTGAAAATTATTTTTTTAGTTTGTGTTCTTCAGAAAAAAAAAAAAGACATTAAATTTTCATGTTTTTAAACAGGAGATAAAGATTATGAAAGATGACATTTTTTTTATAAATATATCATTTAAAAATATGTTCTTTATTAAAAAAAGGTTGAATAATTTTGTAATTTTAATAACATTTTTAAAGTGTTTTAATTTMTTTCATTTCATTAATATTCACTTTCCACTCACATT
>NC_037544.1:20987675-20998222 GCF_001531365.2 Cynara cardunculus var. scolymus | reverse complement strand
TTAATTTGAACTGATTGCATCCTCCACCACTCCCAACTACCAGAATATGCGTGTATCCACGTGCACCATTATGATGAAGGGTGGTGGTAGTGCTTTTAAATCAATTACTATTACCACCCACAACACAAACACAAACACAACTCAACACACCACTTTGCCAAATATATATAATATATAATATATAATAAAAATAAAATCAACCTCAATATCTCCTTCTATCCTTTCGGTGGGCAGATTCAGATTGGATATCATCTGCACGGATTGGGTTTACATCTTCCACCCTTCCCTTCTCCGCTAGATACCCTTTTCAGGGACCCCATTTTCACACTTTCTTCAATAAAACACACTCTCATTCTCTCTTTCTGGATTTTTATTTGTATAAAGATGAGATCTTTAGGTTTGGTTGATTCATGGGTTCAAACGTGTTCCATGCTTAATGGATCTTCGTCTTCTTCTTTTGTGGGATTCATCTGTACATCACCTCTCAAATGTGGTAAACCCCATTTCAAGAATCATCCAAGATCCAGATTTTCTTCTTCTTCTTCTTCTTTCTCCGTTTCTGCTGTGATTGCAAAGGAAGACCAAGAAATCTCCTCCGATTTCCAAAAATCCAGCTTCAGTTTCAAGGCTTACATGGCGGAGAAGGCTAATTCGGTAAACARGGCSCTGGAAGAATCCATTTCCATTAAAACTCCACCCACAATCCACGAAGCTATGCGTTACTCCCTCCTCGCCGGAGGCAAGCGTGTCAGGCCCATCCTCTGCATCGCCGCCTGCGAGCTTGTCGGTGGGGATGAATCCACCGCCATGCCTGCCGCCTGTGCTGTTGAAATGATACACACCATGTCCTTGATCCACGACGACCTCCCTTGCATGGATAACGACGATTTTCGCCGTGGAAAACCAACTAACCACAAGGTTTACGGCGAAGACGTGGCGGTTCTTGCCGGAGACTCGCTCCTCGCCTTCGCTTTCCAACATGTCTCCAGCGCCACCGTCGGCGCGTCGCCTGCACGCGTCCTGGCCGCCGTCGGCGAGCTCGCGAAGTCTATTGGGACGGAAGGGTTGGTCGCGGGTCAAGTGGTGGACATAGCTTCAACAGGGGCGAAGGACGTCGGACTGGACCAGCTTGAATTCATCCACATACACAAAACGGCGGCCCTTTTGGAGGCAGCCGTCGTATTAGGGGCCATATTGGGCGGAGGGAATGAGACCCAGGTGGAAAATCTTCGGAAATTCGCAAGATGTATTGGACTATTGTTTCAGGTGGTGGATGATATATTAGACGTCACCAAGACGACGGAGGAATTGGGGAAGACCGCCGGAAAAGATTTGGTGGCAGACAAGATGACATATCCAAAACTGATGGGTATGGAGAAATCGCGGCAGTTTGCGGAGGAGTTGTTGGCGGAGGCTAAACAGCAGTTAGAGGGGTTTGAGTCATACGAGGCGGTGGCGCCACTAGTAGCTCTGGCGGAGTATATAGCTTACCGGCAGAACTGAAACCAAGCTTTTTTTTATTTTCGATGAGTTTGAGTCTTCTCCATCGATGTTGTAAAATCGGTTTTACCTGCAACATAATTATAAACTAATTAGCAAATTAGATTCATTATTATTTCCATTTTCATGGACATCCAATGTGCATAATAGAATCATATGAAAAGCTTCATCCAATGTGCATTACAGAATCATATGAAAAGCTTCATCCAATGTGCATTACAGAATCATATGAAAAGCTTTACAAATGTTGATCAGATGATTTGGAAAGGAGTAGGCTAAATGCACACCATTGTTAAATCAAGGCTGACTTTTTACATTTCAATGTATCCACTGCTAGTTTACAAATKGTTCGCATTCTCAGAACAGCAAAGGTCTAAAACTTCATGAAAGAATGGACTTGATAGTAGTACACATTTGGAAAAGTGCATATATTCTTAACTTAATCCAACCAAATCAAACAAATAAACTTGGTATATCCCACCTGAAGTCAATAAGATATAAGCAGACTTTACCTCTAGCTTGGTATATCCCAACTGAGGACAATAAGATGTAAGCAAATCTTACCTCTATCTCAATTGTTGAGTGGGTCCACRGGATTCCAAAATATTGCCAGCCAGAAGATTCCGAACGAAAGCGTTATTGGTATGTGCTGGAAAAGTATCTTGAATCTTGAAAGCGAAGTGGTTCATTCCCCCAAGATGTCCATCCAGCTAACAATTCTCTAGCAAAGAGTTCAATGCCATGAGCAGGTCCTGATCCACGTATATAATCCAGTAGCATTTCTAATAACAACCCATTGATGAGTAGGATAATAAGGAGCATAATCATGGGTTAAATTAGGATTCTTCTAATGATTACAATTTTAACCTAATCCAACTAGTTTTAAAGAAAGTAAAAAAGAATTGATGTAAYAAGAATCATTTGGATGAAACATGATAGAAAAGAACAGTAGATTGCGCAAGGAAATGGGAAAACTTTACAATCGTGTAAATCAAAAAAATGATCCAATTTAACCACAAAAGTAGAGCTTTAGATATAATGTATATGCTATTATGCTAATACCTCCTATTGGGGGTTTCCTCGAGTAATCTCCGGGGATGCTGAGRAGCACTTGACCATCTGGAATGGATTTGAGTTTCGAGAAACACTCGGAATCCTCATCCTGTAGATATTATGATAAAACTTTTGTTGTGGATATAATTGAAAGGCTGAATGTAATATTTATTATTTAATCATTTAATCAGATAAAGATGAAATAAGTTCTAAAACAAATCGAGCTTCTTCACCTTTGGACAACAATAACCAAGGACCAGACATTCATATGGTCTATGATGGAAGAGATCCAATTCACCAATCAAAGAACCATTTGGTTTCACCTGTAATGGTAACAAGGGACCATGTTAGTCTCGGGTTTTCAAGATTTAGTACCGTCTCTCCACTTCAATCCCATAAAGGGGACTTTCATCAAATTGAGTCCTAAATCACTTGAAATAACTAATGATGTATTCTACAAGAAGATTTAGTAATATGTTTCATAGAAACATCTCAAAGATTTACATYTAACTAGATTTTGCAGAAAACAGTGTGCAACTTCAAGAAGTTAACAACCATAATAAAACATCATCACTCAGAGAAAGTAAAATATGGTAACGAGAAAAGAGCACTCAGAAAAGCTTGTAAAATCCTTGGTACTAAGAAAATGCAGACCACAAAAGAGGGTTTCAAGGTTCAAAAAGTTGACTCATATGGCTCATATATTTGGCCAGAATTGAAAAGCAGTTTTTAGCAGAGAATGACAAATCACCTTCAACCARTAATGAGTTGCCATGTACTTGACTCCCCATTTAGGGAATAGATCTTTTTCAACAAATATCCTTAGTTTCTCCTTATTGGTTACCCACAGAGCTACCAACGCTCCATCTGCATGAGCAAGTCTTTTAATAGGAAGACACAAGAAGTATCGATTGGGCAAAGTTGGGTACCTAAAATCATGTGAAAGATGAWTTAGTGCAAAAGACATTCTCTTAACTGTTTGCAACAATGAAGATTAAATTAGATATTGAGGGACAGAGAGATGGAAAGAAAAACAGCAGGAACTAAYGGCCTCGATACAAATAAAGGTTGTCACAGTTTATACCTGTTGCAATTCATGAATTATAGTCAGAGCTAATTGTAGTATTTAGACTATTCTTTGAACTTGTGAACCTCATATCTTGTAGGCAAGCCTTACAGCCTTACTAYGGTTTTATATGTGCTAGATAGAAGTTATATTATGTGCTAGTGTGATAGATGGATCAAGTATATGCTCACGAACATTTCGATATGCAAATTGTACATYAGGCTAAACAGCTTAAGAGAAGTTAAAAGGAAGTTTGAAGTTGGAGCTGCMAAACTAGTAATGGGAAGGTTGATATGATTGTCGATGATGCATATGACCCCACACTACGCTTGAATGAATCGATTGAAAGAAAATTGAAGAGGACCAACGATGGCTACAAAGAGATCCTTAGATGGCTTGATGGGTGCAGAGAACATAGAATAGAGTAAACAAAAGAAAAGCATAAGAAAAACCGCAGGTAAATCTTTACAGTTTTAGGAACTAGAAAAAAGAGAGGAAAGACGTGTATATAAGTTGACTAAGATGCGCAAAAATATTCTAGGGGACCAAAGTTACATCAAATACATAAAGATGAGAAACAAGATTCCTGGTAAATTGATGAAGTTAGAGAATGATGGAGGGGTYAGCTTAATAGTTTATTCAATAAAAGAAGGGGACCGTATGTAAACTTCACCAAATGGAAGTTTGTACACACATTCGGACTGTTTAAGGTGAAGAAMGCACTAAGATAGCAATATGTAAAGGCTTCAAGGCTTGGTACTGTTCCTACCATTGTTTGGAGAAACCATTGGGAACCAGCAATTGTATGTCTCCCTTGGTTATTTAGTCAGTTCATGTATTCCTCATGGTCACTGGGATGCAGTTCTATGGATTTTGAGGTACTTCAGTTCAAGGCCTCTCTAGGGAGAGCTTTTTTGTTGTATTACGATCAAGGACACTGTAGAATTTACCAAAGAAGGTTCTGGAAAGATTTGGGTTCTCAGGATGTCTGTATTCTAGTCTGTCTACCATCGGCTGCTTTGTTTTTGTAGGTGGGAATCTTGTATAGTGAAAAAGCAAGAAGCAACAAACTGTAAAACTGCATCCCGGTCTAGTGTTGAATCCAAATACTGAACTAATGAAACCCTTACGAACGACAAAGATAGTTAGACTTATTTGCAGCAAGTTGGGCTTGATTGACATCTATGCTCCAACTTGAGGAGTGTTGTTCCRATAGTCATCATAATGTACAACTCTCAAATGTTTCTCTTGATATGTTTATCTTAGTAGATTAGCTTTATTTTGATCCATCCTTTTAACCCATATAAGGAGGTTTTCATTCTCAATAATAAATCAGTSTTTTTTAGTTCTAATCATTTCAGTTGCTAACAAACTTATTTTCCTTGAACAAGGCATAAGGCAGAGTTACTTAAGAATTTGAACGTTTGCTTAAGTTTTTGGTAACCATTGTTGTTTTCACAAGGTCGATAGACCACAATAAGATTAAAATCAGTACCAGAAATTTAATTTCTCATGTAGAAGGAAGGCTATTGTTCATTTTCCTTCAAAGGTGTTGGCCCATATCATACAATAGTAATGTGTGGCATATGTTAATAATATGTATTCCATTGAAATAACAGAAACAATGATTTGAGTGGTGGCATACACAAAAAGGTTGAACTTTGATAGGAGTGAATGGAAGCATACAAAAAGGGTGATCTTCAATACTAGTGTGTGGAAGGATTTATTTTGAGCCCCAAAGTTCTATGTAATATCTGTTGGGTTTCATTTTTACCTGACCCAACTTATATCAGGTTACAAATTAAATATGCACTCTTTGAAGTAGCATAATTGCCTAAAGAATACGAGTACTTACTTCAATTTTTGGGAAGCACTGCTATTTTCCCAAGGTGGATCAATCACAATAATATTGAATCCGCAATCACGTTTCACTGCAAGAGGATGCAATGAAGATTCAAATTTCATGCTGAAGCAAAGCCTACTATCTTCCACACAGCAAGTGTATTCAATTTCCTTGAGGGGTGTCATACAAAACACATGAGATGCATAGAAGAAAGTTAAATGAAGTACATTTTGATAATATTTAGAAAAGAAGAAAATGAAGTTTCTATAAGTGCCACAAAAATATATGAATAACTAATTCCCACCAAGAAACAGTTAATGCACCAAAGGACAAACATTTGAAACTGATCATGATTTTTTTTTCTCCGTGTTAATCCACCAGATTAATATTGATTAGTTCATATCGAGTTAGCCATTAACCCTAAACACACATTTGCTTTTAGGGTTCAAAATTTAAAGAATCTACAAAGATGGTAAATACCTTGGAGGTCTTTTTTGGGTTTGGACCCTCCCCCACCCCCTTTCTACCTCATCATTATTAACTATTAACATATGTCATCACATAAACTGGACCTATATGAGAMCGGTAGCCAATTCACTATAAGGTGAACCATATTTGATGCATATATCTTTCCAAGATGATTACTATTAGGTTATGAATGACTTGTAAAAAAACTTCTATTTGTCAAACATTACCAGGGATCAGGCCATGAATCTTCTTCAGATCAGACTTCCACATGTGAATCAAGAAAACATACAGAGATTGTAAGCCAAACTGAATAAATAATAGTGCAACTTGAAAGGAAAAGCRCGTACAAAAAACTAAAACTAAAGATAAATTTACAAGAAYGCTTGCATCAAATATACATTGTCTTAATGGGAGACAAGATACCATATTGTTTARTAAATTAGACACATAAAAATGTAAGCTCACCATGTAAAAGGAACTCTTTCTGGGTATTATGTACTTGCGATTTAGAAAATCAGCCTCCATGTCGCWGTTTGTCTCATTTGCAACCAAGCTGCCAAATGCTGGAATATTTCTTTTTTCACAGTTTTGAACAGACTGGGAACCTGAAGAACCAATTAAACAACAGATATGAATCTAAATAACTTACTTAAGTGATTGTGTAACACCAAACAATTTTCCTAGGTTATAGCATCTTAACCACAAACACCAAGACTSTGAACTTGTTAAGTTATAGGCTTGCAGTTGAATACGGTTTCAGCAGTGTGGTTGTCCATGTTAAACAACTTCCTGAAAGGTCTGATTCTAWAGAAAATTAAGTCGATACAACCATTATTAGCAGTGACTTGGCAGTACTTCCTCAGTCCTCCCCCTCTCACACAAACCCCTATCAAAACCCAAATGTTGGTTCACAACCATGTCCTAACTACGCACATTTAAATAAGCAATCCCAAACACCCCCTAAAAACTACCAAAGCATTTTAGATGGAGCCTTAACATGATGGTGCTTTTATCATCTAACTAATATGTACATGTATTTTGATATTTCCAGCAAGTAGAATTAACTTGAGCAAAACAGTCATGGACAGTACCTTGTTTTGAGGTGTAATCCTGATTAAGATRCAGTGAAATTTCAAACAATGGAGCTTGCCATACGCTCCCAAGCTCAACAAACGAATGCTCATCACTTGCTACCGTACAGTCAGATGTTAAGAAATCATCATTCCTCAATTTCTTCAAATTTAGCAAAAGATCATTAGCTTCGAGCAAACATTCGTGCGCCTTCATCAAGAAAGGTTTCGCCTTCTGCAACAATTACGCACCCAATTTCACACCATATCACACAAGATATGGATAAATATCTGCTCAATCTTACGTGAATTTTCCTACACTAATTAAAGTTACCTGATGGCGTTCGTCAGCTGCTTGTTCTCTTTCATTAAGCGYGCGAGGTTTTTTCTCTTTACGTTTCCGTTTTCTTTGATTTTCCGAAACCCTATCTTCACCGGACGGACTCGGTTCAAAGAAACGAGAGTAGTAAGAAGATGGAGAAACCCTAAAATGCGTGTAGGACAGGCTGAGGACACGAACTGGATCCATGAATACCGCATTTGATCCTTCGAACCGGTAAATCCCTGACTGCAAGAACRTCGATAGTTTCTCGTCAACGTCTGTTTTAGCACCTGCCATGATCGGAGTTCGAGTTTTTACGGCTGCCGGACAAGTTTAAAAGCAATAAGCTAAAATTTTGATACTGGTTACCGGCGAGGAACAGTAGCTTCCGGTGTTACGCCCATATACATTTCTCTTTTTGACTGAATTACGGATTTGGTCCCTGTGGTTTGGTGAAAATCACTAAAAGAGTTCCTAAACTCTGTTTATTATAGATTTGGTCCACATAGTATTCATTTTCTTAGAAATCCAACCACTAATGGAAGTTCTATTGTTTTATACTTTTCTCCCTCCCTCCCTTTTAGGCATCGCAATGGGGCGGGGATGGGCGGGTTTTGTAATCCCCGGCCCCGGTTTTTAGTAATAGCCCCCGGCTTCGGTACCCGACGGGTGCAGGGATTAACATCCCGTCTTCGGTAAAACCTCGGTCAAACCCTATGAAAAATATATGTTTGTTTGAGTCTACCGGGGATCCCCGAGCCCGGTTTGAGTAACATCCCCCGGTCACGACCCCGGTTTGAGTCTACTGGGGATCCCGGCCCTGGGACCCGTTTTAGCAGGGAATCCCCGTCCACGGTCGGGTTGGGTGAGTCGGGTTCCCCACCGGATCGAGGCACATCACCATCCTTACTCCCTTCTTATGGAGCAAAAGGACAAAAAATAGAGTAAACTACCAATTTGGTCCCTGCGGTTTATCATAAAAGAACACTTTCGTCTTTATAGTTTTATAATTACAAGATGGTCATTCTTAATGCCAAAAAAATCACCGAAAATAACTTTAGGATGGTTTATGCAGCTTTTACAATAGAAGATTGAATTCTTTGAAATAAACACGACAAATGATAAAATAAAAGGACAAGAGAACTGGTGRTGCGAAAAATCCCTGGTCGAGGGAGAAAACCGCGGACGGTAATGAATATCATCGATGTACTATAGACGTCAATCAGGGACRTCGTCCTTGATAACAATGAATAAAATGATTGATCATGGATAAACGCATTGTGTCACGGATAACAACTCAAGACAATAGTAATGAATTTTCTAAGATGATTTCAGTAGCTTGTTCTTCGTAGCTTAAATATTGCTCAGAGAATTATATGTCTCGTTTGAATATGGTTGATCCTTTTATAGGTATTGTGAATATGGTTGTCATTTAAGAGTCTTTATGAAGTAATGGTCGATTCTTGGTTATGTTATTAATCATTAATCGTTAAAACCTACAATAAATGTCAAAGATAACAGATGTCGAGGTTAGCATAGAATAATGAGCATCGTAGGTTTGGTACATCCTAGATAGTGATAAAAACGTCTTGATTGCAGATAATCACGATCATGGGTGAGGACTTCGTGGTCATGGATAATCACGACCATAAGTCAATGATCTCTTGGTCACGGGAATCCTGATTGTTGATATCACGATCGTAATATCCTAGATGAACAATGTTATGGATTTTTTACCCAAACAGTCATTTTCGTCTTCTTATAGATTTTTTGTCTATTAACRTATCAAAATCGATTTTATGATTTTGGACTTTGTTGTTTTTTATTGTGTAAAAGACAAAAAAAATCAATTAAAAACGGAAATGTCCCTTGTTTAATGAAATACATTAACGGCTGTTAGAGAAAAGAGACCAAATTCGGACGTTTTTACAAATCATAATGGTCATCTTTTAAATTTGAACTGCAGGGAGAAAAATGGCAAATTTATAGTCAATGATGTAAAAAACCATCAAACTACTCAATMCGTCCAACCAAACTTGTTAACAACYCAATTAAACTCAACCTGYCAAACCGTTAAACCGTCAATTAARAAGGTTGAAATTGGGTTMGCTTAGCTCAATCCAACTCAACTCGCCAACTCACCGCTAGTATATACAACTTTGATAAAATTTTATTCATATCTATATATTATATACTAATCTATTATATCACACATATGTAGAATAATAATATTATATATATATATATATATATTAATAATGTGTGAAATTTTATATAATGTTGTTGAGTTTATATTTTGTATTTTTTTAGCTAAATGCATAGATTATCAAAAGAGATTCATCATCAAAAAATAATAACAAAAAATCAAATAGAAGAAAATTAGTGAAATCGTTTTTAAAATACTTTATGTTATTGAAAATGAAATTGGAAACAATTTTTTGGTTGTTCCAAAAAAATTAAATAAATATCAACCTTAATACATGGTATGAACATATTCTTCTGAATACCACTCATGGGAAGAACATCCTCTCGTTAGTTTTAAAGGCCAAAGAAATGTCTCCATMTATTACTGATAGTCTTTCTGATTTGCTTCTCCGAAGTACCAAAGGCAAGCATGACATTCATCCCAGACCTATTAGAAATGGAAAGTCAGGGAAATGCTTTATGTGGAGCTCGGACTCCGACGGGGGAAAGAGTGGAGAATTATAATATTCGTGTTCCGTTAACTCGTACAWATTAGATTAAGTGAATTTTTGGTAAAATTATGCATAATATATTTGTACCATATGTTTAACCAACTTGTACTTCAGACGAGTTTTGTGACAAAAGTTGAGTTTATACCTATATTTACATAAAGTTGAGAATCTAACTTGATGGGTTAAAACCGCCAAATAATTAAACTTTATATATATATATATATATATATATATATATATATATAGAGGGTGGTTCAAATACTAACCCATTTTTTTGTGTTAACTCTACTAAACAACATCAACCAATCACATTCTTTCTTTACTTTATGTTCAAATGTAACTTATAAATTTAATACAAGGATCATTTTGTAATTTGACCTTTATGTAACTCCCTAATAATTATTTGGGAGTTACAAATCTTTTAAGATCCCTCTAATTGATCATGAGGTAATTCCGATGTTCACGGTGTTCATGGCGTTCATATCCATGTAATATCCATGAACATTCACCGTGTTCATATAAATGTTCA
>NC_037544.1:20983987-20987125 GCF_001531365.2 Cynara cardunculus var. scolymus | reverse complement strand
AAAAAAAACATAAATAATATTAATTCTCCGAGTTAGTATACTCGTCCCACAAATGATCAATTAATGCATAACGAAGTTCAAAGTGAGCATCTTTGTCCTTGATCTTTTTGTGTTGGGYAAGAAACTGTTCAAATCTACCATCGTTCATCATCTCAACTCCCCCGTCTTGCACTTCACTTCGTTSTTCAATTGGTGCATTAATATCACGTTCATCTTCTATGATCATATTATGCATAATGATGCACGAAGTCATTATATCATGCGATATTTCCTTCCTCCATAACCGTGCAGGTCATGCTACTATTGCAATACGCCAAATGCATGTTCTACGTCTTTTCTACATGCTTATTGTTTCCTTGCAAAATATTRTTTTTTAGGGTCACGAGGATCGTGAATAGATTGAACAAGAGTGGCCTATTTTGGATAYATGYCATCAGCTAAATAATAACCCATATTATATGATTTTCCTTTGATGACATAATTAGCAGGAGGAGCAGTACCTGCTGCAAGATTTGCAGAAAGATGGGAGGACTCCAACACATTAATGTCATTGTTAGACCCCGGTAAACCAAAATATGCATGTCATATCCAAAGATCATAGTCAGCTACAACTTCAAGAATAATACTTGGAGATCTAATACGACCGGAATATTGTCCTCCCCAACCGGTTGGACAATTCTTCAATGCATACAATCTAGACTACCTAACATTCCTGGAAAACCTYGTTGTTCTCCAACTTGGAGTAGTCGTGCCACATCATTAGTACTGGGTGTTCGGAGATAGCGTTCTCCAAACACCTCCACGATGGCACGACAAAACCGCTTCAAAGGTTCTAAAACCGTCGATTCGCCTATTTTAACGTACTTATCTGTAGCATCTGTAGCCACGCCATATGCCAACATTCGAAATACAGCAGTAACTTTTTGATAACCGGACAACCCAAGTTTGCCGCATCCATCCCTTCGTTGGCAAAAAGTAGTTGTCATGACTTTGGATAGCATCAAAAATACGAAGAAATAATGTACGACTCATTCGGAATCGTCGACGAAACATCGACTCAGGAAATCGAGGATTTTYAGAAACATAATCATTGAAGAGATTGCGATCGGCATTTTCCCGATCACGATTGATAACTATATGGCCAGAAATAGAACCACGATAAGATACATGATTGTTTTGAGCATAATTACAGATATAATTATCCATTTCAGACGCTAGATTGAATGCCTCAACCATTAGTTCGGCATTAGTATAATCAAAAGCCTCATCATCTGAATACGAATTATCAGCCATTTGAGTGGTATTTCTCAACAAAGAAGGTTGCAAAATATAGTTGAGATATTTTYTTATAGCTGTGATTCAAGTTTTATAGTGAGAATTAGTGGTGTTGTCAATTCTTACTAGACTTTTCAGAAGAATCATGCCAGTCTTTTTAGAAGAATCTTGCCAGACTTTTCAGAAGAATCGACCAGACTTTTCAGAAGAATCTTACCAGACTTTTTGAAGAATCTTACTATTGTGTTGTCTAATCTGTCTTTACTTGGAGTGAACTGAAAANGGTGTTCGGAGATAGCGTTCTCCAAACACCTCCACGATGGCACGACAAAACCGCTTCAAAGGTTCTAAAACCGTCGATTCGCCTATTTTAACGTACTTATCTGTAGCATCTGTAGCCACGCCATATGCCAACATTCGAAATACAGCAGTAACTTTTTGATAACCGGACAACCCAAGTTTGCCGCATCCATCCCTTCGTTGGCAAAAAGTAGTTGTCATGACTTTGGATAGCATCAAAAATACGAAGAAATAATGTACGACTCATTCGGAATCGTCGACGAAACATCGACTCAGGAAATCGAGGATTTTYAGAAACATAATCATTGAAGAGATTGCGATCGGCATTTTCCCGATCACGATTGATAACTATATGGCCAGAAATAGAACCACGATAAGATACATGATTGTTTTGAGCATAATTACAGATATAATTATCCATTTCAGACGCTAGATTGAATGCCTCAACCATTAGTTCGGCATTAGTATAATCAAAAGCCTCATCATCTGAATACGAATTATCAGCCATTTGAGTGGTATTTCTCAACAAAGAAGGTTGCAAAATATAGTTGAGATATTTTYTTATAGCTGTGATTCAAGTTTTATAGTGAGAATTAGTGGTGTTGTCAATTCTTACTAGACTTTTCAGAAGAATCATGCCAGTCTTTTTAGAAGAATCTTGCCAGACTTTTCAGAAGAATCGACCAGACTTTTCAGAAGAATCTTACCAGACTTTTTGAAGAATCTTACTATTGTGTTGTCTAATCTGTCTTTACTTGGAGTGAACTGAAAAWTTTTGTGTATAAATAGGGGGCGAGTCGGTAAGCTAAATCACACACATTTTCATTGAGATATTACCAGCCTTTTCATAAAAATGTCTTCAACAATCCGAACTTCATCCTACAAAGATAACGAAGACATACAACTATGTCATTGTTATCTTAATATAACTCAAAATCCAATAATAGGTAGAAACCAATCAAGAGATAAGTTTTGGTCAAKAGTAGAAACTCTTTATCACCAAACCGAACCGTTCGTAACCAATCCTCAACCAAGAAGATCATTGGAAACGAGTATGTCTTGCATTCTAAAAGCTTGCAAAAAATTGCGAGGGTGTATCAATCAAGTTGAAATGAGGATCCAAGTGGTACTTCTGAACAAGATATCGTAAGTATTTATTGTTTTAGTTGATCATTGTTTTATTATTTTAAATATAACGTATATTTTTCATAGATGAACGAAGCGAAAGAGCTRTTAAAACTTGACGGATCCTATAAGAAGGGTTTTAAGTTTGATCATGTCTGRGACATCTTGAAAAACTCTGAGAGTTTATCAAATGTCACTGCATCAACGCAGTATCAACGACAAAGTCCTTATCAATCACCTTCTTCTGGTCCTGGTTTATCGTCTGGGACAGATGYCGGTTTACTGTCGTTGACTATTCACGACGCAKAAGGTACTTAAAGACCAATTGGTGTGAAAAAGGCAAAATCGAGGCTCCAATATGATAATAAGCTAGAGACCTTAGTCAAGGCTAGTAAAAAATGAGCAAACAAATAGCCAAAAAAATGAAGTTATGATGCA
>NC_037544.1:20981205-20982972 GCF_001531365.2 Cynara cardunculus var. scolymus | reverse complement strand
AAATCGAATTTTACCGACAATGCAACTCCCGTACTTTGATTGTGTATAACTTACAAACCGAAAGTTGGAATAATCTCGTATTTTGCAGTAAAAAAAATCTTACTGCATACTACAACTTTCATGAGGGGTCAAAAATCCAGTTATGACTCTAAGTGGCTCGAAACAGTGTGTTTTTGGGGMTTTTTGCACTGTATTCGGGATTAATTTGCAGTTTTGTAAAATTCATGTAAAATAGATGGATGATCCAAATGAGATGATTTCAAAAGAAATAGACTCGTATGATATCAACCTACAACTTTCATTTAGAAAATATAATCTGGATTGATCTTTAGGTAAGGTAAAAATGTTTAGAAATAAGAGGGACGTAAGCGGTTGGATCGAAAGAGAATAAGGCTAAGTTTTACGTTTGAGCTTTCAATTCGTATCCGGGTGTCSTTCTTGAAGTCTAYGTTGTTTAAGTACATTAAGACCTAAGTAATTTTATTAGAATAATTATGTTACAGTTTTTATGCTTTGTAAATAATAACCCGTTTATGCATTCGTTAGGCACGCAGACAAATCAAACTTGATCGTGAATTTTCGTTTGATCGTGCGTTAATTGTCAAATTCGGTTAAGGTACGGATTTTATATCTCACTTGACACTGGGATAGCCATTTGCGTAAGGCTTCCTAATCCGGATAATCTGTGATAAATTCCAAATAATTTGTTCTGAATTTCCTTTATGCTWATCAAATGTTATTRAACTTTGTTTCCTTTTGAACTACGACTTATATTCTTATTCAGAATATGGATCATTTTGATCACTTGACTTGTTTGATTGCTTCATTTGTGGAACATTTTACTTTAGACTCAATAACCGGAGCACCGGTATTGAGATCTTTCCATGGTGKCTAAAACGATCATGGCGTCCTCATTTTTGTAGTCCTTAAAGGTGGACTTGWTTATGTATCGGTCGAATAGAGGGTGTATGGATCGATCCTAGAAACCGTTATCGGATAATGAATTGTGGCCATGGTTAAATCCACRGAGAGGATTGTTGTGTTGTGCTCACACCCCTTTCCTCACTTACGCCTGAATGGACTGATCATTCTTTGGGAACAACGCGTCCTCGTTATGCGGTTTGGTCTTCGGACCCTTAACATGCTTTTGGGGCATTTTAACTTTCTTTTGGATTATCACTTGGCGTTATAAGTTGCTTTTGAACTTTTTATCTCGTATTCRTTGTTTAGTTATTATTATCCGTTCACTGAGCATTAAGCTCAGCCGAGATTTTCTTGTCCTTGACAGGTACATGATTTAGCATGGATTTTGGGATGAGAGCTACAGAGATGACAATACTGAAGATAAACCATTAAGTCATACTTTTCTTAACTTTTGATGACTAATGTAGATATACTGGTATTTTGGGACCATATTTTGAGACATGTTATCTCCGTTTGTGGTTATGTAATTATCTTTTGATAAATTTTATTAGCTGCTCTATTTTATATAATGCRTTGTTTTTTTAAACCACTTGTGGCATCTCCCATCTTTCACCACGCGGGACGRGGGTGTTACAAGTTGTGGTATCARAACTATAGGTTATGATCTTGTAGTATAATATAGGTTTGATCTGTGAGAAATGGATAGAACTAAGATAGGACTATCTTAGACTCTATACTTTCCTTAGGTGATAGTGGTACGAAAAGAAACAAGGACGTGTTTCAAAGAAATTCTACCGGGAGAGAAACTGTTGATCATCTCTCTCAGTGATTTGATGATAATCC
>NC_037544.1:20972980-20981105 GCF_001531365.2 Cynara cardunculus var. scolymus | reverse complement strand
ATTCCCTAGTCATGTGAGAAGCATATGCGGCTAACAACCTTTGAAAACTGTTGGAACAGAAACTTCACAGAAGACGAAATCCGCAGACCCTCTGTAAGCCATCTCAGAGTCTCTGCTGTAATTGACTTGCATGTTCTATTTGATAGAGGACTATTTTCCAGAACCTCTGTGAGAGACATCAGAGGTTTTGTCACACTTCACTTGTTCGATCAAACGGCTTCTGTCGCTTAGTCCTCTGTTGTCTTCTATGGAGTTATCCTTCTGTCAAGACTTGCAGTATACTTTTTCTATACTTTTACAAAATAGGAATAATTGAGCTAACACCCAGTTTAGGACCCGTGCTAAACATGTTTCCATTTTTTTATTCTTTTGAGCTAAACTGAATCATTACTAAAATCAACTTTCAAGGGGGAGTCTCTAGAAGTTTTTAATAAATGTTTTTTTTTTTGGAAAATGAATTTTTTTTAAACGAGTACATTTTCTGAACAGGTATTTTCTGAGATTTTACTTGTGTAATTTCTCATTGTACATAACTCCAATACCTGTTTCAGCTATTCTTGAAACTGTTATTATCACGTCTCTTAAAATGATAATCATTTTCGGTGATAATACGCTCGTTTGTGTTCAATTTTGTTTTCTGATTTTTTTACATTGATTCATATACATTCATTTTTTTAATATCAGAATCTGTAAATTTGTTCTTACAGATCTTCATTCATTTCTTTCATATTCCGAATAATTTGATCTTTGTCGCATCATTCCTTTATTGATTGAGCTTAAAAGCCAAATATTTTGATCAAATTTTATATGATCATTGTGCTTTATTAGCAGTAACATTTTGATCAATCATTGTGATCAACTGAGCATATTGTAAAATTTTAGGAGGGACTGATTGTTTATCAAAAATACCTCTATGGAATGTCAAAACCGACAGACCTACCCAAGAGGACAACCATATCTGAGTGAGCTTAAATATAAAAGGGTTTGTGTGCTAAGATTAAAATGAAAAAGAGAGGGGTAGTTGTTGTGAGATTAAAAGAATTGACGAGAGTTGTGTCAGGATTAAAAGAATATAAGAATCCTGTTCCGAACTTCTAAAATCCGGGCATACCACACAATCTATTAGTTCTCAATTCTTGCAAGACTAATATTGAAAAAGGCAAAGCCCAGGCCAATTCTTGTCACAACCCCACCAGCTACTCATTTATCTCTCAACAGATAAGTGTTTCAATAACATTTGGGGCACGCAACTCATCATCTATCAATTTCTCATTCGGAGAAAGTTGATATTGAATCAGAAGGATATATGTCCCCCCTTCAAGTCTTTTTGATCACTAATTGAGTCTGATAAATTTGTGTAGTCCACACGGTTTATCTTTTTGAGTCTAAACAGAAGCATACGTTGCTTTATCTTTCTACACTACACATATTGCATTTTATATGTTAATTTGCCAAAACATTCATAAATATGCTATTTTTTAAGTTATCGATGATTGAATGGAAGACCTGGTGAGATGAGCATAAAAAAGTCTCATATATACAGTACATCCGTTGTACTGTGTATATCTGTTATACTCACAGGCCAATCTTTCTATAAGATTGAAAACAATTTCATACGTTGAAATTGATTGTTATCTTCCCATTCCCTTAATCTGAAAAGATTAAATAAGTGGATTTGCAAAGATCTACTTACAATTTCATGAATTGACGGCTTACGCGGAGGATTTTATTCATTCTTGTGTATGATGGAATGATTCTCATTTCATCATAAGGGGGAGTATATAATAATGAATGAAATATCCAATTCCGAACATTATAAAGGGGAATCTGATGTAAAGATCAAGGGGGAGTAACTTCAAATTTGGCAAAAGACTCAAAAGAAGTGCGACTGAAGATGATTACAGAAAATTATTCCGATGCTAAAATGATTGAGAGATGTTGAATGTGAAGATCCATTTTTACAACAGTTTACTGAAGATCAACTCTGAAGTTTGTTATTGTTTATGATGATTTTTGTTGATATTGTTCTACATTGTCAAAAGAGAAGATCATCGCGATTCTACATTCGAGGGGGAGAATGTTAGAAGATCTTTCTCAACAATTGATTGTCTGAAAATTTCAAGTTGAAGATTTCTGTTTTGATGAAAACATAGAGTGCTTAAAGCTTCAAAGTTCAAACGAGACTCAAAGTGCGCATAAATTCTTTCAAGTCTGAATACAAAGGGGGAGAATGTTAGGAATGAAATTCAGTGTAAAATTGTATTCGTCTTGAAAGATAAAATTGTCTATAATTGTAGAAAAGTCGTCGTGTTTGACTTTTCTTTAGAGAAGTTTGACTTTGACCATGTGTATTGTTTGACCCTATAAATAGGGTGAGGTCTTTGTAATCTTGTAAGGATTCTTCATTGTAAATTCATTACGTATAATTGAGAGTTTTAAGAACTTTGACTGATTGACTTTCTCTCTCTCCTTCTCATATTGTTCTTACAAGAAAGATCATTCTGCCATTGATGAATTGAGGGTTTCATGAAAGATTGATCAATATTGGACATACAGATCCCGATGGGTTCTTGATTAATTACGATGTGTTCTTGATTGGTCTCGATAGGCTACCAATCAGACTCGAAAAAAGCAAAAAGTGGCAGGCCAGGGTGTTACACATCCAAACACATAATAAATCAACCACCCAAACACACTAAGTTAATGAACGCATTCTCGACCTTTCTTGATAGGTTCTTTATCGGTCTCGATGGATTCTCAATCGGTCTCGATACATTCTCACTCGGTCTCGATGAGTTTTCGATCGATCTCGATGGGTATGGGGTTATGGTGATGAAGAAGATGGTGCCTTACGATGTTGAAGAAAGTGACGAAGAAGGTAATGTCGAATTACGGGCTTACGACGTCGAGTTTTATACACACTTGAACTAACATAAATATTCATAATGAATATTATATATATAACATTTCATGTAAAGACGGTTAAAATGAAGAAAAAAAATATATCAAGGTGAATGTCATATCAAAGAGAACAAAATTCTCGTTTTCTATGTAATTTATTTGATTAAATCGATTACAATTTTTACGATAATCTAGTTCGAGAATTGAGGGGGTAAAAGTTTTTAAATTAAACAAGAAAATAAAAAGTCAAATAACATAGCCGTGATTGAAGTGGACTTACTTTTTTTTTTACCCCTAATCACCTTAATTAATAGTTTTAGTTAAAAATTCCATTTAATATAAGTTGTTGGATCAAATAGAATAGAGGGCCAGGATTTGTCTTTTGGTTTACAATGAAAATTTGGTATTCATTTGAACTTTCCTCCTTTTCTCTTTCTCTCTCTCTCTCTCTATATATATATATATATGTAGAGAGAGAGAGGACGATTCAAATGCAACTCATCACATTTGTACAACCAATGCAACCCAATCAATTGAGATATTTATGGAAATGATGAGAGTTCATTTTATTATGAGTTTAATATTTATGGAAGATGACTAAGGTTCATTAATTATGATCCATAGTTTATATAAAAGATAAAATGTAAAATAAATTTCTTATGAAACAATCAAAACTTTTATATTAATTATGATCAATAGTTTATGTTAGGAAACAATCAAAACTTTTATGAAATCACATAGTCATCAAATTAAATGGACGGTTGATATTGAGTTGTATTGGTTGTACAAATGTAAAGGGTTGCATAATAACTCACACACACACACACACACACACACACATATATATATAATAAAGAAGTGTTAAATGTGTGAGAAGTAGAGAAACAATCCTAACCTTTCATCTGGTCAAGATTTGAAGCTTTGACTGTGAAACATAGATGGTAATTTCGTAACTTTTAGAGATAAGCAGCAAAACAATGCATGAACCCGTGTTATTCACATATGCATATATTGGTTCAGATATGCACTTATGGGTTCACCTATTTGTAAAAGTTACAAAACCACCTCTCTAATTTTTGTTTGACCAGTCAAAGCCGCAAATCTTGACTAGTCAAATTCGGAATTCTTGACCAATCATCATGATAGTATGAAGGGTTAGGATCACTTCTCTACTTCTCACACATTTAGCACTTATCAAATGAACCCCTCTCTCTCTCTCTCTCTATATATATATATATATATATATATAGGGGAAGGTTCAAACGAGATGCTAAATATTTTGCAAGAAGGCGAGAAGTCTCAATATCATATATGATTACACGCATGATACACAAGTTCAATCATATTTGATTAAACACATGTTGCATTGGCAACACAGAGACGCTTAATCATATATGATTAAACACACCCAAAGGAGTGTAATCATATTTGATTTTGAGACTTCTTGCCTTCTCGCAAAATGTTTAACTTCTTGCATGATCCTTTATCTCATCTCTCTCTCTCCCTCTCTCTCTCTCTCTCTCTCTCTCTATATATATATATATATATATAGCCACAGGTTCATTTGAGAAGTGCTAAATGTATGAGAAGTAGAGTAGTGATCCTATCCCTTCCATTAAAAAACTCACGGTCAAGATTTGAGGGGTTGATTGTGCAACACCGGATAATTCGACTGCATGGTAACATATGAACTATTTAACTGATTTGAGGGGCTGAGGGGTTGAACCCGTGTGATTCACATTTGGACATTGTTTTGTTATCAACATCTTGCTCAAGATCGCTTTCTTTATTCACATTTATATTGAAAGAATACGAGATTTGATCAAGAAAGAATTAAGAAATTTGATAATTTTGATAACCTAGAATTGCGATATATGATCAAGAAAGAATCGAGAGAAATCAATGATAAAATCATTAACGTGATCAACGTATATCACCGACTAGACTACCTTTGTTGTCATCAATGATGAAGATGAAGTGATCAATACGTTAATGTGATCGAGATCATAATTCTCGTTGTCGCTTTCTTCTACTTACCATATTACCCTTCCTTTAAAAGAATTTGATGATTTGATCCAAAAGCTAGAATCACTTCTCTACTTCTCATACATTTAGTATTTCCCATTTGTATCGCTTCCTATATATATATATATATATATATATATATATATATATATATTAGGTTCGGACCCGTGTATTACACGGGNTATATATATATATATATATATATATATATTAGGTTCGGACCCGTGTATTACACGGGTTAATGACAAAAATTAAGCGAAACTGATATGTATTTTATAAAGAATTAATAATCGGAGGTAATTTATAAACTTAGACAAAGGTACAAGTCCGATTAAATTTTTGATATAAAGATGCTCTTACTCGATAATTAAATGTTACATATACAAAGGACGACATGTGCTTCGATGATCAGAAAAACTTCTAAATGAAGACGAACAATGTAGATCCAATATGCAGTGTTGCATAGTACATGCAGAGCCTTTGTGTACCTCTGTATGAGACAAGCAAAGGGAATCAGAGGCTCTGGGTAGTACATGCAGAGATAGAACTCTTACTCAAGACAAATACATAGCCTCTATGAAGCTCTGTATCAAGGACGGAGGCAGGTTCAGAATGACCATGTAGCACCTGCAGAACCTCTGTTAAGATCTGTATGAAGAATGAAATCAGGCTTCAAGGACACAAGTGTAAAGAAAGTTTCCAGAGATTAAGACGGAAACTATTCAGAGTTACAAGTCTGAAGGTCATCTTTGGAGTAAGAGACAGAGCCTCGACGCATTACGTGAAGAGACATAGCACTTTCTAAAAACTTAAATGCAGAACCTCTGTGCAGTTCTACATGAAACACAGAGTCTGGTTCAAGAGTTAATTGCTAAAATTAGCCAATGCTACAAGTTTGTATAAATTTTCCGTGGACAGAGGCTCTGCATTGTAGATGCAGAGCTGATGTGTAGCTCTGCATGAAGCACGAAATCAGGCATAGAGGTGCTGCGTGGTTTCTGCAGTACCTCTCTAAAGCTCTGTATGAATTACGAAAGTTTGGTCAGAGACTTTGCGTAGTACATGCAGTCCCTCTCTAAAGCTCTGTATGAAACACAGAGTCCGAGTGAGAGAATTTGCGTAGCACATGCATATCCTTTATGGTCGGATAATTATAATGCATAACATAAATGAAAAATGAGCCTCTTAAGAATTAATAATAATATGAGTTAACAAGATGAAGTTCTAAAACAATATTTATAAAACAACATAAATTGAACAAATATAAGGTAAATATGTAAAACATTAATAAAATAAGAACCATGTATCATATATTACTAAACACTTCTTTGTATACAACATTCATTGTTTTACTCTCAATAATACCATCATCATCCATAATTAGTACTTTCAAACCTTGCTTGCTTTTGACTCTGGATAAAGCAACATATAACTGACCATGCGTGAAGACCAGTTGTCTTAGAAATAAACCAACTTTTGATAATGATTGTCCTTGGCTCTTATTAAATGAGAAAAACTCTGAACATAAACTCTGAACATTAACTTTGGAACACAAGAATTCGAAATTCTATTGTTAGACCGGGAAATAACTCTGGACTTAACTCTGAATAAGAGGAATTCAGAGTTGTCTTCTAAGTCTAGAAAGTATCTACGAGCATAACTCTGAGTCACAATAATTTTGACTTCTTATAACTCAGAAACGTAATTCTGAAGAGGAGTTTAGAATTATATTCTAAGTCTGAGAATAAACTATATAACTAAATTTGTAACAAAACAATTCAGAGTTATGTTGTAAGTCTGAGAAATAATCAATATTTGATGCCTTCATGTTGATGATTTGTATCACTAATGTCATTTAAGTGTAATTGGATTAAATTGTTGACCAATGTTGTAAGACCCGAGTTTTAAAAAAAACATTCTCGTTAACTTACCCAAATTATACCGTATATAAATAACGATCGTTAATTGTTAAGGGATTAAAGCCGTCAAATTACTAAACTTATTATA
Source organism: Cynara cardunculus var. scolymus (assembly GCF_001531365.2). Taxonomy (NCBI): domain Eukaryota; kingdom Viridiplantae; phylum Streptophyta; class Magnoliopsida; order Asterales; family Asteraceae; genus Cynara; species Cynara cardunculus. Next base: position 20,974,172 of record NC_037544.1, on the reverse strand, counting down.
ATTATAATATTATATATATATATATATATATATATATATGAGAAAAAAAATATAAGCAATCCATCGCCTGCTTCTTCTTCTGTTTCTTCGTTCTTCACCGCCTCATCTCTCTCAATCATTTTTCTTCTTCTTTCTAAAATATTTCTCAAATTATTGAAGCAATCGAAGTAACGATTATATATCTGGAATCCATTCTTCGAACCCTTCATAAAGGTATAAATTTCATTCACTTTTATTAGGGTGTTTACGTTAGCATTTTTTTTAGACTGGTTTGTAAACTATGTTATGTCTAAATTTACGGATGGATATTGTTATAAGTATGATATATTTCATGCTTAGAATGCTAGGATTGGTTAAATTGATGTAGAAATTAAAAGCGTAAATTATGGTTTCATTATGGTTAGATTTGGTGTATATGTTTAACGGCAGACCCATTGTTCGATAAAATACCGAAAAGAATAAAATTGCATGATTAAGCTTAGGGTAGCGATCATTGGAGTTGTTTTGCTGTTTACTATGTTGAAGTATGTTAATATCATGTAAATGTAGCGAATCATGGAATTTGGATTATAAAAGTTAGTCGGGAATTGCGGAATCGGATTTTACTGACTATGCAGGTCCATACTTTGACAATGTATAACTTACAAACCGTAAATCGGAATAAGCTTATATTTTGTATTTAGATAGCCCTTAATGTATACTACAACTTTCATGTAGGATTGAAAATCCAGTTATGATTCTAGGTGGCTCGAAACAGTGTGTTTTCGGGGCTGTTTACATTGTATTTAGGATTGATCTGCTGTTTTGTAAAATTCGTATAAAATAGATGGAAAATCCAAATGAGGTGATTTGAAAACCAGTAGTTTCATCTGCATATCATACTACATCTTTCATTTAGATAGTATCTTCTGTATTGGTCTCTAAGTGGGGTAAAAATGCTCCCGAAAATGAGGATCAAAAGTTGTTAAAGTCGAATCGGATTTTATATAAAGCTAAGTTTTGCGTCGATTTCGTAATATATATTCGGCTGTCGTATTTGAAGTTTAAGTTGTTTATAAACATGTAGGACCTAAGTAATTTATTAGTATAATTAGGATATGATCTTACGTTGTTTAAGTAATAACCGATTTGCGCATTCGTTAGGCACGCGAGCAAGTCGAACTTTACCGTGAATCCCGTTTGATCGTGTTTA
>NC_037544.1:20969962-20971745 GCF_001531365.2 Cynara cardunculus var. scolymus | reverse complement strand
AAATGTCCCTTTGGGCTCTAAGTCCTTCAAGACCAGAGCCCCTCTGGTTGTATAGAAATGTCCCTTTAGTCTCTAAGTCCTTCAAGACCAGAGCCCCTCTGGTTGTATAGACCAGAGCTTCTTTGGATGACCAGAGCCTCTGGTTGTAAAGACCAGAGCCTCTGGACTCTAAATCCTTCAGGACCAGAGCTCCTCTGGTTGTATAGAAATGTCCCTTTGAACTCTAAGTCCATCAAGACCAGAGCCCCTCTGGTTGTATAGGCCAGAGCCTCTCTAGACGACCAGAGCCTCTGGTTGTATAGACCAGAGCCTCTGGACTCTAAGTCCTTCAGGACCAGAGCCCCTCTGGTCGATCTATCCTTTGGTTGGTCTATCCGCTGGTTGGTCTATCCTCTGGTTGGTCTATCCTCTGGTTGGTCTACATAAGGAGTGATACAGGCATAAAATAAATGTAACCATGAAACAACAATTATGAATACAATATGGGTAACACATGCACCTATAGAGCACATAATAGGCATATATCCAAGTAAACTCAAGATAGAATTCGGTTGAATTAAACCGAATGTCAAACCGAGTGGTCGAATCCCATTTCCAAATCAAAGTTGGAAAACCACCTCCAAGATTTCCATACAAGCTCAAACAATCCCTGGAAGATATATTCAAAGTCTCATTAGTGAAGCACAACAAGAACTCACTCAAACCTTATTTTGATTAAGGTACTCTACTTTGGATTTCAATTAAAATACTCAACATGCAGAGCTGTTTTACCCTTTTAAAACTCACAATCACCAATTCAGATCTCAAGACGATTTGTAGCCCTTTCTCTTACCTTTCTAAGGCCTATTTAATCCTAGTTTCGAATTTTCTATGATTTTCCAAAAACAGGGCTAAAATCGTCTTAACAAAAACTCAAAACACCCATTTTCCTCCAAAACATAACCAATACTAGCCCAATAAGTTCCAAATTCATAGTTTCACTTATTTTTACCAAATTCCACAAAAATCTATGATAGACCATGATTAAAACATCAATTTCTACTAATTTCATTGAGTCTCAAATTGACTACTAAAAGTCAACACTTGTTCTTGAGCTAACATCACAAATTCAAGAAATCTTACAATCCATCCTTGGATTTCACATACTAACAAATAATAACACTTAATCCTAACATAATTTCATGATTTCATCTGTAAATCATCACATGCAAGGACTCAAACTCAATGCATGTCATCAAATAAGGATAAATATGAGTTTTACCTTTGATTTCTCTATAAATCCTCCAATAATCTTGATAAACACTTGATGTAAGGATAGATTAACTCCCAAGTGTGTGTAATCGCACCTTAGAACACCAAGACAGGTTTTGAGGGAAAACAGGATTGAAAATGGGCTGAATTGATGATTTGCGACTTAAATCCCGAGTTGGGTCGGGTAGACCCGGCTGGGTACCCATTTTGACTCCTAAACACTAAAAAAAAAGTTGCATAACTTTTTGCTCGGGACTCCATTTTCGATGAGGTTTTCGCTTACGCGTCTGAAACGAGATAACCTACAAGCTCCAATAAAAATTCCATTGTTTGAACCCAACGCTCAAAACCATACCCGAAAAGTTGATATTTTCAACACATAATTAAGTGTATTAGGAAGATGGATGTTACATAAACTCTTGAACATTTATCGTAAACTCTTGAATCTTTATCGCGAACACTTGATTTTTAATTCGTTGAATTATATGTTTGAATCTTTCAATTTTGTTAAATTGATTGTCATATTTTGAAG
>NC_037544.1:20962525-20969387 GCF_001531365.2 Cynara cardunculus var. scolymus | reverse complement strand
TTTGACTTTTTGGAGTTGGTAAACTCGTTTGTAGATGTATAATATTCTAAGCTTATAAATAGTTGTTAGAATGTAATATTTTGGATTGTAAAGAATGGTTTAGAAGTTAATATACGTTTGAAGTTTATTAGTAGCTCTGAAATGTTTGTGTCTTAGAAATATGTCCCGTTAGTGACACCGCCCATTCCGGACCACGGGGATGGGGAGATGTTACAAATGTGGTATCAGAGCATAGGTTTTGACTTGTAGATAAAATAAGTTTGACCTGTGAGAAATGGATAGCCATAAGAACAGGTATACTAGACTCTAATTCTATCTACCGTTTTTCTAATCCACAACTGTTTTTGAATCCTGATTTTCATGTTGTTTTATTTTAGAATGTCGAGATGTGGTCACCCACGCAAATCCAGATCTAAAGTGAGGGTAAACCAAACCCCAACCCCAATTCAATGAGGGGTGGAAGTGAACCCAATATTGCTGATGTGGTCCGTCAGACCATGTCAAGTATGATGCCTACATATCTACAGCAGGCTATTCAGGCTATGCGACAAGTAGCACATAATTTTCTTTCGAACCCAAATCCTATTCCTACACCAAATACTGGAATTCCTATATCCAGTTTGGATAACCAACGAGAGAAATATATATATGGTTTGAAAGGTTTAACAAACAAAAGCCTCAGTCCTTCTCAATTTCCATTAAATGGACTTTGAACTCGAGGTATAAAGATCGTCTTTTGAATCATCCTTTCAATACCGTTACTGAAGTGGCCGACACAGCAAAGAATATTGATCGGTCACAACCACAATGGTTAACTTCACGCGTTGACAATAAGAAACGCGAATCTGAATCTTTCTCCCGAAGCAACCCTCGTTTTGTAAAATCGAAGTCGATCAGCGATACGCAAAAAGGCTCGAACCTATTCACGCCACGACTTCCAGTGTCTAGTAGTGGGAGTCAAAATGTTTCTAGCCCTGTTATTAATTGTGATCGATACATTTTTAGACATCGACCGGGTCCGTGTTCAAAGATGACCGGTTCCTGTTTCAATTGTCGAGAATAAGGTCACATGGCAAAAGATTGTCCCAAAGCTCGGATCCAAACTGACAAAGGGAAAGGTAAACAACCAAGTACTAGTGGACGAGTCTTTGCGTTAYCTGGCAGCAAATCTCAAGCGGGTATGATTTCGGGTCATGTTAAATTAATTGATTTATCTGTTTATGTTTTGTTTGATACTGGTGCGACACACTCAATTGTTTCTGAACAATTCGAATCCCAATTAAAACCGTATGAGCACACCACCAAATTTCCAGTGGTAATATCTACTCCAATGGGTGGTTCAATTTGTGTGCTAACTCGTTTTTCAAACTGTCCGTTGCTTGTTGGGGACTGCATACGAGAGGTCACTTTGCTTCCAATGCATATGTCCTACTTCGATTTAATATTGGGTATGGACTGGTTGTCACGTCACCGTGCAAATATAGACTGTAATACCAAACAAATTTTGTTTGGGGATTTAGACGACCTGGAGGCAATCTTCCAAGGAGGTACTCCAAAAGAAGATGTTAGTACAGTAGTCTCTATTACTGTGAAGCAATATACGTGGCAAAGCAATGAAAGTTTTCTTGCTGCTCTACAAGATCCTGAACATGTATTTCCTACTTAAACATCCATACCTGTTGTTTCTAAATATCTTAATGTGTTTCCTCAATGATTTATCTGGTATACCACCAGTACGGGAAGTCGAATTTACCATCGATCTAGTCCCAGGAGCTTCTCCTATTTCTAAGGCTCCCTACCGAATGGCTCCAACTGAAATGAAAGAGCTTAAAACTCAACTCGATGATCTATTGAAGAAAGGTTTCATTTGACCCTGTGTTTCACCCTGGGGAGATCCAGTTCTTTTCGTTAAAAAGAAAGACGGTACGATGCATCTTTGTGTCGATTATCGGGAACTTAATAAAGTAACGATCCGTAACAAGTATCCGTTGCCGAGAATCGATGATCTGTTCTATCAATTACAAGGGGCAAGGTACTTTTTCAAAATTGATCTTTGGTCCGGGTACCATCAACTTCGTATCCGAGATTTTGATATTCCGAAAACCGCATTTAGAATTCGCTATGGGCACTACAAATTCTTAGTAATGCCTTTTGGGCTAACTAATGCTCCAGCGGTCTTTATGGATCTTATGAATCGGGTTTTCAAGGATTATCTCGATGAATTTCTTATCGTGTTTATTGATGACATCTTGATTTACTCGAAGTCAAGAAAGCAACATGATCAACATCTTCAAATTGTTTTGGAGACTCTTCGGACAAAAAAGTTGTACGCAAAACTTTCTTAATGTGAATTCTGGCTCGATCAAGTGTCTTTTCTTGGACACGTAATCTCTGCTGAAGGTGTCAAAGTCGATCCGGCAAAAATTGAAACCATCACTAATTGGTCACGACCTATGAACGTATCTGAAGTTCGTGGTTTTCTGGGTCTGACTAGTTATTACAGACGATTCGTTGAAGGTTTCTCTAAAATATCACTACTGTTGACCCGATTACTCCGACAAGGAGTCAAATTCAATTGGGGTTCCGAACAAGAATCTAGTTTTGAGGAATTGAAGCATCTATTGGTTACCGCACCTATTCTTGTATTGCTGTCTGGCACTGGTGGGTTTCAAGTTTATAGTGATGCTTCAAAGAAAGGTCTCGGTTGTGTTCTTATGCAATACGAAAAAGTGATCGCATATGCTTCTCGTCAATTAAAGCCTTATGAGGTCAATTATCTGACTCATGATCTCGAATGCTGCAGTGATCTTCATACTCAAGATCTGGCATCATTATTTGTACGGTGAGACCTGTGAAGTTTTCACTGACCATAAAAGCCTCAAATACATCTTTACTCAAAAAGAGTTAAATATGCGTCAACGAATGTGGCTCGAATTTTTGAAAGATTACGATGTTCGGATACAGTATCATCTAGGCTAAACTAATGTAGTGGCCGACGCCTTAAGCCGTAAAGCTGTGGAACAAGTTTCTTCTTTAATTGTTCCTACAGAGTTGGCTTTGGAAATCGAACAATTCATACTAGAAATCTATGTGAGTTCGCAAACGGAAATTCTATTGAATCTAATGGTAGAACCGACTCTAATCTCTCGAATCAAAGAAGCCCATTAAAATGATTGTGATTTATGGGCAAATTTCCAGCAGGCACAAGATAATTCTAATTCAGAGTTTAGAATTGATGATGATCACGTGTTGTGGTTTCAGGATCATCTTTGTGTTCCGAATAACTCGAAGTTTATAGATCTAATTTTGACCGAAGCTCATAACTCTATGTTTTCGGTTCATCCTGGCACAACAAAAATGTATCGTGATTTGAGGAACCATTTCTGGTGGATTGGAATGAAACGAGATATCGCCGACTTTGTAGCTTGTTGTCTCACTTGTCAACAAGTTAAAATTGAACATCAACGTCCAGGTGGTGTTCTCCAATCGTTGAACATTACAGTATGGAAATGGGAGAATATAACTATGGATTTTGTAGTCGGATTACCCCGTACGATCTTGAAACATGATGCAATCTGGGTAGTGGTAGACCGATTGACAAAATCGGCTCATCTTTTTCTTGTCCGAAAAACTTGGTCAATTGATAAGCTAACAGAAATTTTCCAACATGAGATTGTGCGTCTTCATGGCACACCTATATCGATTACCTCTGATCGAGACCCACGTTTTACATCTCAATTTTGGGAAGGTTTACATAAAGCTTGGGGTACACGTTTGAATTTTAGTACAGCCTTTCATCCGCAAACTGATGGGCAATCTGAATGTACAATTCAAACATTGGAGGATATGCTCCGAGCATGTGCGTTGGAATGGCATGGAAGTTGGGATAACTACTTGTACCTAATTGAGTTCTCCTATAATAAATGTTGGCAGTCGAGTATCGGCATGGCTCTCTATGAAGCACTTTATGATCGAAAATGTCGAACACCGACTTGTTGGAATGAAGTTGGAGAACGTATTTTAGAAGGCCCAGAATTAGTACTAGTCACTTCCGAGAAGGTCGAAATTGCACGTCAAATGATGAAAGAGGCTCAGGCTCGTCAAAAGAGCTACGTCGACAAGCGACGACGACCTATCGAGTTCCAATCGGGTGATAAAGTCTTCTTGAAAATTTCACCGACTCGTAGTATTAGACGTTTCGGTCTCAAAGGGAAGCTCAGCCCGAGATATATTGGTCCTTTTGAAATTCTGGAAAGGGTTGGAGTTGTGGCCTACATGTTAGCTCAACCGCCACAATTATCCCACAAACATAATGTGTTCCATGTCTCTTTGTTGCGAGGATACAACTATAATCCCCTACACTTCATTGAATATCCTTTGAAGCACATAGAGCCTGATCTATCTTATTGCAAGGAGCTTGAGTCAATTCTTGACAGCGATGAGAGAGGTACACGAAAGAGAGTGATCCCTTTAGTAAAAATTCTTTGGAAGAATCATTCGTAACGTGAGGCAACGTGGGAAACTGAAGAACATATGTGGCGGGAGTACCCAGAATTCTTCAACTAATGTAAGTTCCCTATCTCTAAATTCGATTTCGGAGACTAAATCTCCTTTTAAGGGGGGGGGGGGGGGAAGAATTGTAAGACCCGAGTTTTAAAAAAAAATATTCTTGTTAACTTACCCAAATTATACCGTATATAAATAACGATCGTTAATTGTTAAGGGATTAAAGCCGTCAAATTACTAAACTTATTATAATTATAATATTATATATATATATATATATATATATATGAAAAAAAAAATATAAGTTATCCATTGCCTGCTTCTTCTTCTGTTTCTTCGTTCTTCACCGCCTCATCTCTTTCAATCATTTTTCTTCTTCTTTCTAAAATATTTCTCAAATTACTGAAGCAATCGAAGTAACGATTATATATCTGGAATCCATTCTTCGAACCCTTCATAAAGGTATAAATTTAATTCACTTTTATTAGGGTGTTTACGTTAGCATTTTTTTTAGACTGGTTTGTAAACTATGTTATGTCTAAATTTACGGATGGATATTGTTATAAGTATGATATATTTCATGCTTAGAATGCTAGGATTGGTTAAATAGATGTAGAAATTAAAAGCGTAAATTATGGTTTCATTATAATTAGATTTGGTGTATATGTTTAACGGCAGACCCATTGTTCGATAAAATGCCGAAAAGAATAAAATTTCATGATTAAGCTTAGGGTAGCGATCATTGGAGTTGTTTTGCTGTTTAGTATGTTGAAGTATGTTAATATCACGTAAATGTAGCGAATCATGGAATTTGGATTATAAAAGTTGGTCGGGAATTGCGGAATCGGATTTTACTGACTATGCAGGTCCATACTTTGACAATGTATAATTACAAACCGTAAATCAGAATAAGCTTATATTTTGTATTTAGATAGCCCTTAATGTATACTACAACTTTTATGTAGGATTGAAAATCCAATTATGAATCTAAGTGGCTCGAAACAGTGTGTTTTCGGGCTGTTTACATTGTATTTAGGATTGATCTGCTGTTTTGTAAAATTCGTATAAAATAGATGGAAAATCCAAATGAGGTGATTTGAAAACCAGTAGTTTCATCGCATATCATACTACATCTTTAATTTAGATAGTATCTTCTGTATTGGTCTCTAAGTAGGGTAAAAATGCTCCCGAAAATGAGGGTCAAAAGCTGTTAAAGTCGAATCAGATTTTATATAAAGATAAGTGTTGCGTGGATTTCGTAATACATATCCGGCTGTCGTATTTGAAGTTTAAGTTGTTTATAAACATGTAGGACCTAAGTAATTTATTAGTATAATTAGGATATGATCTTACGTTGTTTAAGTAATAACCGATTTGCGCATTCGTTAGGCATGCGAGCAAGTCGAACTTTACCGTGAATCCCGTTTGATCGTGTTTATTTCTCTATTCCATCTAAGGTACAGATTTCACTTTTTTTGACTCTTGGGCAACTAGTTGTTATAGTTGACCCTTCGTAACGGTAGTTCACCACTTTGTGATTGATCGCTTAAAAGTGGTCAATAAATTACGTACTTAAATATATATATATATATATATATATATAAACTCTTGAACATTTATCGTAAACTCTTGAATCTTTATCGCGAACACTTGATTTTTAGTTCGTTGAATTATATGTTTGAATCTTTCAATTTTGTTAAATTGATTGTCATATTTTGAAGAAGTTTCGAGTTTTATGAAGTACTTTGAATGTTGACTTTTTATGAACGCCATTCGGGTAGTGGCACATGTTTAGTTTTATTGGTTTTCAGAACAACCCATTTAATGGGAGCATTATTTGGGATGCCTTCTATGGCGGCTTTGTAGTCATGGCGTCCTGCAGGTAAACTCGGTCCACAGGGTTAGGCCCAATAGTGGCTTACGTGAACCCACCTTGTGGACTAGTGTGATTTTATTGGCTCTAGGGCGGATGGATCGATCCTTGGATTACCTACCATGTGACCGTGGTTAAATTCAAGGGGGACTCGGGGTGTGTGCCCGCACGCCGGCCCGATAGTTCGTGTGGTTTGGCCACCCCACGAACACTACAGGAATTGACGGATTTTTTTTAAATGATGTTTTGAAATGAGAACTGTGAAACGTCTTGATTTCTATGAATTCAGTTTAATTGATTTTTAAGTCTTCCGCTTTATTATCGATGTTACGTATTATTACTTCAAGTTTATATTACAATCTGTTCACTGAGCCCCGTGCTCAGCCGTGTTCTTGTTTTCTGACACGGCAGGTTCCAAGTGATATTGATAAGGGACGAGACTTGAGATCGAGCGTTTGACTTTTTGGAGTTGGTAAACTCGTT
>NC_037544.1:20952743-20962115 GCF_001531365.2 Cynara cardunculus var. scolymus | reverse complement strand
TATTATTAATTAATTAAGTACTAAGAGTACATGTTCTTCTAAATTTTTTTCCCGGGTAATATTGCTTTGTGAAAAATGCTTCAAAAATCCGAATTTGAAATTTTAAACCCGGTTTTGATGACCAAAGTTACTTATTTATTAGGTATATAGATGTTATAAATTAATTAACTTTTATATTATTATCAATTAATAAGGTATTAATATTCTTTTAATAACTATATAAATTAAGTAAACGTGTCCCCAAAGTTACTTATTTATTAGGTATATATATGTTATAAATTAATTAAATTTATATTATTATTAATTAATAAGGTATTAATATTCTTTTAATAACTATGTAAATTAATTAAATTTACATTATTATTAATTAATTAAGTACTAAGAGTACAAGTTCTTCTAAATTTTTTCCCCAGGTAATAATGCTTTGTGAAAAATGCTTCAAAAATCCGAATTTGAAATTTTAAACCCGATTTTGATGACCACTCCAGAGTTAAATTCAAATGTGAATTTTTCCAGAGTTATGTTGTAAGTCTGGGGGTCGTAAGTGAAAATTGTGTCTAGATACATGTTTAGGCAGGAAAAATCAATAATCGTCGCACAGAAACATGACACGTGTCCCCAAAGTTACTTATTTATTAGGATTATATATATATATATATATATATATAGAGAGAGAGAGAGAGAGAGAGAAGATCATACGAGAAGTAAACTAATTTACGAAAAAACGAGAAGGAATATGAGTCACATAAGCCATTAATTTAAAAATACTATAAATAAAAAATAGAAAATAATTATAGAAATTAGAATAATTATCATTTTGGATTGGATAGATCCTTAAAATCTCATCATATCTTTTAAATTTATTTATTTTTTAATCTTAATTCATTCTTAATTTTTAAGATACACTTTTGATTAAAAAAATCATAATTTTCATCGAATATTACATGTGATATCCACAATCAATTCATTATCTTTTACGTTATTTTTTCTCTATTTTTTGAATCGACGTTTTAATCACATGTGATTAGCTTCATTTAACATATGATCTATTATGTATTGTATATGATAATATACTCTGAATATAAGTAACATATTATTATATGTGATACCAAAAAGGGGGGTATGGCGGATTTTTTGGGTTTCCGTTAAACCACATAATAAAATTATAATCCACATAATAAATTATAATTAGAAAATTATAATCATAAACTAAAAACACATTAAATATAAATTAAAAACATACTGTAGAGAAAATAAAGCAGAGTATACTTACAGAGACGTTGAATGATTTGAAGGAAGGAGAGTATGTGCAGCGGGTTTTTTTTTTTTTTTTTTAAGGTAAGGGATATGATATGAAGAGTTGGAAAGAGAGTTTAATAGTATGAAACTAAGTTAGAGAGATAGATAAGGAGAGGTTTAGCAACTCATGGATATAGAAAGGAAATTCTTTCTTGAATTCGTTCACTCTTATTTACAAATGAAGAGAATGAAGGTATTTATAGACGTTCATATGCCTATCTATGATTACAAAAGATATACTTGATAAGATAAAGATACTAATAATACAAGTGATAAGATATAAGAGTCAAAAAGCCTATAAATTTAGGCCATGAAAATCAAAAGCCTATAAAGCTATAATATACGATTTATGATCTCTATTAAAGTTTTGCAGGAGTTTGTCGAATACCAACGTTACTGCTTACTTTATCGCCTCTAGAAATCTCTGTGTGTACTATTAACTGATACTGGTGATGATGGATCTGTATATGGATCAGAATCTGGAAATTCCCTATTGTTGACATCTATTGGGCATATGTGACTTTCTCCGATAAACGGCAAATACATATCCCAATTATAATGTGACCAAATCTGTATGTGATGTCCTTCAGCAAGCAACTTGTAGTTATTCCAGTGGAATGATACAAGTAGCTTGGGTGTTTCTTGACCTTGCTGTACCCATGGCTCTGTGACAGCACTATTGAAGTTTACTTCTTTCATATAATCAAAACAAATATCTGTTAAACAAGCTAGCTTCTTTAGATATTTTTGTTCTTCAATTCAGTGGCTGATAAATACTCGCTTTCTGGCTGGCCTGTATGTATAACTGTCTGCTTCTGGTAACGAAGAAATTTTTTTACACCTAATTGTTGGTATGTCAAAATAAGAGGCAATATTTCCGGCTGTTAAAATAAATTCTCCAAACTTGTCGAGGAGTTCTTCTGTTTTTGGATTTAAGCTGAGTTCCATATAAAAAAAAAGGTTTAATGGCGGGGACCTCATGGCCCCGTGGTCCACATTTTGTGAACCCTACTTGCCATACCTCATAAGCAGGCACCGGAAAAGACAACCTGTCCTCCCCTGGAATCGAACTCGGGTGGGCTCGCCCAAGGAAAGGCATTTACGGAAGGAGGTGGCCACTAGGCCAAGGCCTAATGGTTAATTCCATATAATCAATCATACCATTGTGGTATAAATTGAGAATTTGGTCCGAAGTCAAGGTTGATTTTCTTAATTCGATTTGTAATAGCAGCCTGCTGTATACTGGATGATTACTGTGCGTTCTTTGAACTATTGTAACTCCTTTGTATTTATCTTCATTGAATGCAATGTCGATAATCTGTTGCTGTAACTCATAGAGAATGAGAGGAAATTCTGTACAGATTTTCTGTGAAATAATGTTGTCCAACTCTGGAATGCGATTCAAAATTGGTTGCATTGTTTATCTCCAAGGAATATCTATGATCCTTGCTTTAAAGCTGTTAAAATCTCTTTGTAATGCTGTGTATGTTTCAGATTGTTTTTTCTCGAGCTTTGTTTGTAATTTTAAAAGTTTTTTCTCGAGAATAAAATTCTTTTGTTTAAGAATTGAATTTTCAATCTGGACTTGGGAAGATTGTTGATTATTACCAGATTGCATAAGTTGTTGCTGTAATTTGACAATAACTTCTTCATGAGCTTTAATCATTTGCTCAGGATTTGTTTTTACCAAATCTAAAAAAGTTTTAACTTCTTCGGGTTTTATGTAAAAATTGTTTAACCCAAAGGCTTCCCTTGCACTATTCATGGCTTCAGAAAAACTATAATAACCTTTAAATACTGGGTTGGGACATTGTATATATTTTCTCATTGTTTCCCATTTATTGAAGATTCCAATTTTTGCTCTTCTAATATGTTCAAAATTTATTTTGTAACCACATCCTATAACATTTTGTAGGTTAATCCATCGTGTTTTGTTAACTTTCTTACTTTGATCATTTTTGATAAAACGAACTATAGCTTCACAATCTGTTCTAACTGTAAATTCTTTGTGCAAAAATATTTTTGAATTTTTCTAGAAATGACTATACCGTTCTTTTTAATTTCTTCGAAGATCTTCTGTAAGTGTTTTTCATGTTCCTGCACAGTTTCACTAGCAACTAAAATATCATCAATATATACTAAACAAAAATCATATTTAAGGAAAATATTGTCCATGAATCTTTGAAAAATAGATGGAGCATTTTTTAGTCCAAAACTAAGAACATTCCATTCATATTGTCCTTCTGAACATGTAAAAGYTGTCCATGGTTTAAAACTATCTTCAAGTTGTAACTGATTATATCCTGATTTTAGGTCAAATTTTGAAAATATTTTCTTCTTTTGTATAAGATTTAATAGACTGTCTTTGTTAGGGATGTTATATCCGTCATCTTCTGTATTATCATTTAATCTTTTATAATTATAAACTATTCTTGCTTTCCCTCTTTTGATTTCACTGTGATTTCGTACTATAAACGCCGCTGATTTGTGAGGGCTTTCTGATTTTCTAATTAATTGTGACATCCCCCGTCCTCGTGGTCCGGAACGAGCGGTGTCACTAACGGGATTTAATTCAAAGACACAAACATTGCAGAGCTACTAATAAACTCCAAACGTAGATTAAATTCTAAAACATGCTTTACAATCCAAAATATTACATTCTAACAACTATTTATAAGCTTAGAATATTATACATCTACCAACGAGTTTACAAAATCCAAAAAATCAAACGCTCGATCTCAAGTCTCGTCCCTTATCAAAATCATTTGGAACCGGCCGTGTCAGAAAACGAGAACACTTAGGTCTTACATGTTTATTACTTAAACAATGTAAGATCATATCTTAATTCTACTAATAAACCACTTAGGTCTTACATGTTTATAAACAACTTAAACTTCAAATACGACAGCCGAATATGTATTAAGAAATCGACGCAACACTTGGCTTTATAATTCCGATTCGACTTTTAACAGCTTATGACCTTCATTTTCGTGAGCATATTTATCCCACTTAGAAATCAGTACAGAAAATACTATCTAAACGAAAGATGTAGTATGATATGTGATGAAACTACTGGTTTTCGAATCAACTCATTAGGATTATCCATCTATTTTATACGAATATTACAAAACATTAGATCAATCCTAAATACATTGCAAACAGCCCCGAAAACACACTGTTTCGAGCCACTTAGGGTCATAAATGGATTTTCGATCCCACATGAAAGTTGTAGTATGCATTAAGGGTTTTCTAACTGCAAAATATGAGCTTATTTTGACTTATGGTTTGTAAGTTATATACTGTCAAAGTATGGATCTGCATAATCGGTAAAATCCGATTCCGCAATTCCCGACTAACTTTTATAATTCAAATTCCATGATTCACTACATTTACGTGCTATAAACATGTTTCAACACACTAAACAGTAAAACAAGTCCAATGGTCACTAACTTAAGCTTAATCATGCAATTTTACTCTTTTCTGCATTATATCAAACAATTGGTGTACCGTTAAAATTATACACCAAATCTAACCATAATCTACCCTTTTAATTTCTACATCAATTTTATCAATCCTAGCATTCTAAATATGAAATATATCATACTTATAATAATATCAATCCGTAAACTTAGACATAACATCATTTATAAACCGGTCTAAAAAATGCTAACGTAAACACCCTAATAAAAGTGAATGAAATTTATACCTTTATGAAGGGTTCGAAGAGGGATTCCGAATATATAATCGTTACCTCGATTGCTTCAACGATTTGAGAAATATCTTAGAGAGAAGAACAATTTTAGAGGGAGAGATGAGAGGCGGTTGATGCAGAAGAAGAAGAAGAAGAAGCGGCGATGGTTTGTAATTTTTTTTATCATATATATATATATATATATATATATATATATTATAATTATAATAAGTTTAGTAATTTGACAGTTTTAACCCTTTAACAATTACCGACCGTTATTTAAGTATGGTACAATTTGGGTAAGTTAACGAGAATGTTTTTAAAACTCGAGTCTTACATTAATCCTTGTTGTAACATTTTTGGTATTTGTTTTTTAAATTCTTCTTTGTCTAATGGACTATACTCTATATTTGTTGTTCTAATTGTAATATCGGGATTTTTTAATTTAAATTTGCATATGTATTTAACCTTAGATTTTGTAATATTTTCCCCAATTAATCCTATTTTTTCTAAATGCAAAATTGTAGGATGATTAATACTAGTTGTGATATCCTTCCCTTTTTCTAATTTGTGTGTTAAGAAATTAGTAAGTAATTTAACTGCTTCGTTTCCCACCAAGGATTTGATTTGATTTTGTTTTAAAAAATCTAAATTTCCTTGTCCACCACGCTTTCGGGCAAACTCTGATGTATTTTGATATCATTAGGTAGTAAAACTATAACTGTGTTTACTTAAAGTAATAAAATTTCTATTGATTGTTACACCTCCATTAATACCAAAAATAAAATTTAAACCGAGTACAAAATGTGTTGATTTTATATGTTCTGGATTTATATTTACTTGTGGAATATCATATTTAATACTATAATTTCCTGCAAAATCTAAAAATTGTATTCTTGTAGGTTCTATATAGTTTTTAATTTGAATTAAGCTATTTTCAACTGTTCTAGTAAATAGGTTATATGTTAGTTTTTTATGATACTCTGTAGGTACTAAATNTATTAACCCAAACATTTTTAACTTTTGATTGATAATTGGGTGATCCAATGACATACCGTTGACAATACTGATTTGAAGAACGAAAGTAGTTCTTGGAAACAGGAGATTTAAGACTGCTTRAATTACTGTTCGATTTGGAACAATCATAAAAGCTGGTTTTACACTGTGAAGGAGAACCAGTTGAGCTTTGAGCATAAGAAAAGTCTTTGACTTTCTTTAAAAGCTGGTATCTTTCAATAGTAACTAAATCATACTTATTTTTGAGTTTAGTTCTCATCTTCAATTCAGTTTCAAGTTCTGTCTTCAGATCAGACAATTTCTTTGTAGTATCTAGGAGTTTCCCTTCTAACTCCTTCTTAAGCTTCTCAAATTTCTTCTTCTGATTATTAAACTCTCTTCTCTCTTCATCTGAGCTGCTTTTCTTATTTTCAGAAGCAATGTYGAGCCACTTTTTCTTTTTAGCAAGCTCTTTAACTATTGCTGCATATTTTTTTTTGCAGTATTTTGCTTTTCAACCGCAGATTGCTTTTTTGCTTCATCTAAAGCCTTCGGTTTTAGAGTAATGCTGTCAGACAGTTTCTGAGTTTGGCTCAGACACTCTTCTTTGATGTCTTCCTTCTCTTTATTTATCTTGGCTCGTTCCAAAATGATCAACTGCTCAAAATCCGAGATTTGCTTTAAAAGCAATTTAGCATTCAGCTCGAGAGAGTTTATCTTATTTTCATAAGATATGCGTTCAACACCAAATTGTCTCTCTAATTCAGTCATTCTCTTCTTTTCTTTCTCAAATTCCGTTCTTTCTAAATCCAATAACTTCTTTAACTCAAGCAACTTACTCTCAGACTTATGAAATTTATCAGTTAAGTCCTCAGTCTCTTTATTATTCCTCCCAAAAGAGTCAATTTGCAGTTCAGATTTGTGCAATTTAGCTGTTAAGTCCTCAATCTGTTTCTTCAATCTTTCTGTTTCTAGTGGATCATAAACAATTTTCATCAGATCATTTAGCTTTTCTTGTAAAACTCTATTTTCTTGCTTTTCTCTCTCATTACAATCAGTTAGACGAATTGTCCACGATATGTTCTTGTTAAGCTCAGAATTTACTTTATCGTATTTTTCTTTAAGCTCTTTATATTCCCTCTCGAAAAAAGTTGCCATTTGAAAATAGATTGATCAAAGGATCTAATGCGATGAAATCAGTGAAAGAAATCAAAATCAATTAAACTCAAGAAACAAAAACAGTGTCGATCCCAGATCTCTCAATAACACTAATAATCTAGTTACAAATAACTAAATTATAGTGATTTAATGAAGAAAGTTATGAAGTCTCAAGAATAAAATAAGAAAGCTTAAGAACAATTTTGAGCTTCAAAGGTTTTACTTTATAGATCCATAAACGTAAAACAAAGAGTAAAAGCCTTATTTTTACAATAGACCTAATAATCTATTTATACTAAACGACTATTAAGAAAATAACTATCTAATGCTACTTTCTACAAAATCGTCTAGCTAATAGATAGAGTTTATCTTTCTCATGGATAATCATTAACAATAAGATAAACTTGAATTCTAGCTGTTGATTTTTCATCTCCAGCTGTCATTCATGATATGATGACTTCATCCTTATCTTCAAATCTTCATTGCATGCTTGGATGAAGTGCTGGAAAATCTTCTAAGTATTGCTTGTCCAGAGGATCGATGAGGATGTTCTTTCCATCGCATCCTTGAACCTATCCATTGATCCTCTGGTTGAACTTGTCCATTGGTCCAATGCTTGAACTTGTCCATCGGTCCAATGGTTGAACTATCCATCGATCCAATGGTTGAATTCCAGACTTAGTCGATTTTGCCTTGATGTCTTCATTGGTCTTCTGGTTCTTCATCACTTGTTGTTTTTCATTACTTTTTACATTTTGCACTGTGGAGTTTAACAATCTCCCCCTAAGTAATGAAATAACAAACAAAGTCTAATCTAGACACATATGTGAAGAACATAAACTAGTCTAGTAGAAAAACATCACACTCCAATTTTTATTGGATGATGAAATTTCTTTACAATGCTGGAAACAAATTACATCAAGACAAAATAAGCAAAAATCCCATCTCATCACTAACTACCTGAGTATATATCTTTAAAGCGCAAGAGTAGTCTTCGATAACCAATGATGGTTGATATCTCATGTATGAGATGACTCCCTTCTTCCCTTGGCACATGGTTTCTGCCCAGTCTTTCTCTAATGTTGTTCTGAAACCATTCAAGTGTATCTGTTGAATACTTGAAGGCTTCAGTCAATCTGAAGAACTTTTTAACCCCAAACTCATTCTTGTAAACAAGTCCGAGTTCAGGTTGATTAAGAACTGAAGCAGAACGTATCTCCTGCAAGCCCTGGAAATCTTCATTTGGAGGAGCACAGGATAACCTCTCAATGCCTAGCCTAAAAGCAATTTCAAAATCTCTTTTGGCTCTGTGCTTCACCAGGGACTCCATTGTCTTGACAATAGCTCTGTTCGCCATTCCAAATCGTATCCCATGATCTTGCCTTTGAGCTATGTAGGCATGTAACTCAATCAAGTCATATGGATTGAGGTTGATGAGATCGTTCTCATTGAACACGCTAACTACCCCATGGGCTCTTTCCACATTGAACTCGATGTAGCGTATGGCTCTATTGGCAAATGACTTTATCTTTAAGTCTATGACTCTTCTTATTCCATCGTTTGAAAAGACAGCTTGAGGTAGTTGAGTAGTCTGTCTTATGAAACGATGATGTAGAAGGTTCATAGACTCTGGCAATAGGATTGGAGGATTGGTTGATAGGCTTTCTTCGCGTTCTTGGTACATGTATTGATGGATGTTTTCCATCATTATTGGTTCCCTGGGCGGCAATTGAGGTCTTCTCCTCATCGACTCCATGCTTTGAATTATTTCGTCCACCAGGCCTTGTGGAGGATGCCTCGAGGAAGAAGGGATGTCCGCATGCACCACAGGATGTTGGGTTGAGGGTTGTGTCTCGGCTTGGGGTTGTKKATGGGTAGAGGGTGAGTTTTCTTTGGTTGGTTCAGTTTCAAGTGGTTGAGAGGTTTCTGGTGGGGTTTGGGGTCATTGAGGCGATGGTTGGGTTTTTGTGGGTTCTGGTTGTGAGGTAAGAGTGAAGGGTCGAGGTGTTGGAGAAGGTGTTAGGGTAGGTTTGTTGTGGGTGAGGGAGTAAAGGTTTTGTTAGGATCAAGCGCTTACCCACTACACCAAAAGCAATTGTCTTGGTGAAGGCGCAACCTTATTTCCTTTATAGTGTAGCAGCCAGCGCCACGTTTCGATTTAGGAAGATGTTGGAATCGTGACCAACAATCCCCCCAGCATCTGCCGGTACTAATAAGAGCATCGTTAG
>NC_037544.1:20947615-20952436 GCF_001531365.2 Cynara cardunculus var. scolymus | reverse complement strand
GTAGCAGCCAGCGCCACGTTTCGATTTAGGAAGATGTTGGAATCGTGACCAACAATCCCCCCAGCATCTGCCGGTACTAATAAGAGCATCGTTAGAAGTCAATGGTCGTGCAACATGCCTTTCTCATAATTATGCACTCCTTGTATATTATGCATACCATGGGAGTCAAACCCGTGACCTGCTCTGATACCAATTGTTAGGATCAAGCGCTTACCCACTACACCAAAAGCAATTNGATGGTAGTTGATGAAGATTGCGAAGGATGGTTTGGAGTTGGGTAATGATGTAGGTTAAGTTTTCATCGGCCTCAGTTGCCTGAGCCGTGAGGGTGGCTATGGATTAGATTAGGATTTGGTTTCGTTGGGTGGCTAAGGATGATATGGTATTGTGGTGTTGGGTCACTGTTTGTTGGAGGATTTAGAGGCGGGATGAGTTGATTTGGGTTTGGGTATCTATTTGGTTTAGGTGACGTTGGAGGATGGCAAGGGATTGGTGGAGGTCTGGGGTATCGGGTGAGGGTTAGTTTTCCACAATCCCTTGTACGAGGAGTTTTAGGTCATCCAAGGACCGCGTCACTGTATCAACATAGGCTTGGAACTCAGCCTTTATGACCAGATCAGCTATGGGGGTAACCCCTGCAGTAACAGATGTTGTAGGTTGGGCCTCTGTTCCTGAGGCGCCCTCTTGGCCTTGTGTGAAGGTAGGCCTCGAGGGACTTCCATCATGTCCTTGATAGCCTTCGAGAGAAGAACTATCTCGTGATGTTGGAACATCCTCTTCCTCTTCCTCAGCTTCAGAGGCTGAGTAAGTGAAGCAGATGTGTGTCCCTTTTGGTAGATCAAATACCGAGGGGAGTGGTGCACGAATTGAAGATTCCTCTGAACGATCTATGGGATCAATGGCAGAAGCAACGAATGCTTCTGTGTGTGTGAGGGGTTGTGGCGAGCCCTGAGGCGAAGGGGCTCTTGTTTCTTCATCACCTTTCTGTTGAGAGAGGGGTGATGGGATATGAGATTCCTCGGCTTGTTCATCTCCAGAGGCCCGAAGAATGGCCTCTGGATGGCTGGCTGGGGTTTGGGTGGGACTGGGTCGTCCTGTTTCAATACCCCTTTGGSTTTGATCGCCAGGGGTAGTAGATGTGGTTGCCCTTTGGGTAGTAGGGTGGGGAATATTTTGGTGAAGGCCGGGGGAAGCGTGAGCATCGTCATCATCATCATTTTCATCATCCGATGAAGACGATGCTTGTGCTCCCTCGCTTGGAGGGGGGGACGGCTCTAAGTGCTCCCGGTTAGCTGCCCTCGGTTCTTGGGACAGCATGAAGCGTTTATAGGCTTGGCGTATCTCTCTTGTCGATGGAATGACAGTGAGCATAGCCCAGGACAGCGGACGGTTTGTGGTGTATCCTTCCTTCGATAGTGTTGGGCGATGTCCTTGCATCTTGTAGTTTGGGGTGAAGGGCTCCACAGCAGGTAGTCCGTGTTGCACCATCGCGTCCCCAATGAAAAGAGCAAGGAAGCGGGGAAAGAGAACANCCTTGGTGAAGGCGCAACCTTATTTCCTTTATAGCGTAGCAGCCAGCGCCACGTTTCGATTTAGGAAGATGCTGGAACCGTGACCAACAATGGTGGAGATGCGGGGGAGTTGTGATTTATTCCAACCAAGGCTTCTGAACATTTCAATTCAGAACTTGTGCTTTACCGAGTGTGGTTTCTAAACACTCAGATTAGAGCTATAATATTCTCTCTCTATCAATCTAATCATCCTTTGTTCATATTCTTTCCATCTTTGATGTTCATCATGATTCTTGAAGATTGCTTAATGTTTGTATGATTTATGGACTATCAATTGGTATCAGAGCAAGTGTGCAAGAAATCAGAGTGCCCAACAGGTTTATTTTGATCTTGTTCCTAAATCGAAGGAGGTGTACGAAGCTTAAGAGGAGTTTACACCAAAGAAGCATCAATCGGATTGTTCACCGTGCATCAATTGGATTCGAGCAAGTCTAAACCGCATAAAGCTTCATCGGATTACTTGAACGGATTCACACAAGCCTTGAGCGGTTTAAGCTAAACCGCACACCTCTTCAGCGGATTATGAAATGAAATCGCAGAAGTCTTGATCGGATTCTAAATCGATCAACAGGTTTTTTTTTTTTTTTCAATTTCATCTCTAGGTTTTAGTTTGAGCGGTTTATCCCTAAACCGATCACTTCTTGACCGGATTAGTGACCGGATTCGATCAAAGCTTGACCGGATAAGTGTCCGGATTATAAATCATACAATTTCTTTATCCGGCTTATAAAATTGCTCAGGTAATCGGATAAGTGGTTTGTTTTCCTCTAATCCACTCACTGTTCTTGATTCAATTTATGTGTATGTCGTTCCTTGATTCTATTTGATTCAACAAAATTGTTGATTAGGTTAAATAGCTTGTTGTTTCATTCGAACAATTATTGCTGTGTTTGTGGTTTTAAGGAATGAAACAACAGCAGATTTAGTAAACTGATTTGAAGCAGAAAGTTTGGTTTAAGCAGGTTTAAGCATACAGAGTGGAAAGCATACAGAGTTGAAGCAGAAAGTTGATTTTGATACAGATACAAAGAGACAGATTGATTGTTATGAGAAAGAGTTTTGTTTATGGACTCTCAGTGTTCTTGACTCAAATTGAAAGATCAATCTGATTGATTTTGCTTTCAATCTCAGATTTCCAGCTTCAACTTCATCTGTTTTAGTTTTGGCTTTAAATTTTTTTCTGTGATATCTGGGGTCTTGTTGAGCTGCTCCTGCATCCTTCTTTTTTAGGAACATTGTGACAGGTGATGATATCCAAACTCAGTGTATTTTTTAGCATGATGCACGAATAACTGTGTTTGTGATTTGTTAGTTCAACTGGTATTGTTATTTTAAAGCATTGCAAGGTTGCTATTTGTTTGAAGCTGGAGTTGAAACATTGTTGTTACACTTAAGCCATCTCATAAGTGCAGGCCATCAACTACCAAATTAGATATAAAAGGACTAATAGGAGCTGTAGAATCTGGATTGAAAAGTGAAATAAATACTTCTGCAGATACTTAGCCTACTCAATTTAAACTTTCATCTCACAGGCTTTTAACTGTTTGAGTTGAGTAGTTCTTTATTACAGCAGCATATTTATTGTACTATTGTTAAACAGATTTGGATCATCTTGAAAGCTTCTATTAGCTACACAGATTTGGTTGACTATTCTTGCTGTTTTAAGGTCTGAAACAGCAGCAGGTTTGATAGTCAATGATAACAGTTGTGTTTTTTGAGCAGATTTGATTCTTAAACTGTTAAGTTGTTCAACTGTCTCTGTCCAACAGCAGCAGCAACACCAGTGGACAGTTTTATATTCCTTTGTGTATATTTTGACAGCAGATTGTTTGCATGGCTAATTTGATCCAATTCTTTAGGTGAGGATCGAAGTGTTGAATGAGTGCTTCCATTGCAGCAGGTTCACCATAGGTCAAGTAAGGCAAAATTCTAGCAACCATCTCGGTGTTCCTCTGCTGTTTGCTGGACTTTTTAAGGCATGTTTTGAAGCTACACAGTTTTGAAGCTACACAGTTTTGAAGTTACACAGTTTTGAAGGAACATAAGCATGTTTCTTCATTGGAGACACTTCATTCAGCTACACAGCAGCTCAAGTGAAGTAACTGATACGAGAAGCATTCAAGTGGACTTTTGATAGCAATTCTAGAGCAGATAGATCATCTGTATTGTGAAAAACTGAGTTTGGATTTGGACATGAATCTTTGTTTATAATTCAAACCACATCTGGCACAATATTTTTTGGACGATTGAATTAGACTTGAATCAGTTTGTTTTGGACTTGGACATTTTTTTTGTGGGCTTATATTTGTTGTGTTTTTGGTTTTGTATTTTGTTTGTGTCTAGATTTTATTTTTGGATTATTGTATATCTGTTTTGTGTGTTATTTAACTGTTTGAGAATTTTTGAACTGTTCTGCGTAAACTGTTTCTTATCAGTTTTAACTGTCTTTGACTGTTTTTAACAGTTTTTAACTGTTTTCAACGGTTTTGACTATTTTTACTGATTTTTTTTACAGTTTCTCGTCGTTTTACTAAATTCTCATCAGTTTTAGTGTTTTTCTATTCTTTTTGAGCTTAATCGTCTTTGATTTCTTTTACTGATTTCACTGCATAGATCCTATATCTGATCAATCTATTTTGTAAATGGCAGTTTTTTATGCTATAGAATACTGTGAGCTTAAAGAGAAGTATGACAAAGTAAATTCTGATTTTAGCAAGAATATATTATGGTCATATCATCTGACTAACATTATTGAGAGAGAGAAAGAAGAAAAGAAAGTTTTGCAAGAAAAGCTGTGTGATCTGATGAAAAATGGTTCTAATCCAGAAGAGACAGCTAGCTTAAATAAACAGATTGAGGACTTAACAACTATAGTGCATAACTCTGAAAGTAAATTGTTTGATGTAAGGAATTTACTGGAGTTAGAGAAAGGAAAGGTTTTAGAGGTTGAAAAGATTTTAAATGCTGAAAGGAAAGATACGGATAATGAAAAGAAGAGGATTATGGATGTTGAGAAAAGATTTGATTCTGAACGAACATCCTTTGAGAATAAGATTAACTCTCTTGAGCTGAATGCAAAGATGCTTCTAAAGCAAATTTCGGATTTTGAGCAGCTTATCATTTTGGAACGAGCGAAGATGCTAAAGAAAAGAAAGACATCTTCGAAGACTGTCAGAGTCAACTACAGAAATTGTCTGAAAGCATTGATCTAAAGCAAAAGGCTTTAGACGATGAGAAAAAGCAATTTGCT